>NC_090440.1:1320064579-1320376829 GCF_031143425.1 Pleurodeles waltl | reverse complement strand
AGAGTTTGGAGGAGTTAAGATCCCCAATCTAAATTTGACATAAAGAGACCTTACCTTTGGCATACTCCGATAGTCCAACAATTCTCAAAAAAGAACTACATTTATGAGACATGTACTGATCTGTTTTTAAAGGACCAATACAGCATTCCAACAAAGATCTTTGATAAGGCCCCTGGAACTGCTGGTCATTGAAGTAGGATGAAGCCAGAAATCAGACAATCCTAGCTTAACCAGCAACAATTTAACATGGACTATCCACAGAATCCTGAGGGCCAGTTGGTGGGCTAAGATGTCCGGCACTCTCTATAGAGGGATAAGTTGCTTAGTAGACCATAGCCTTAACCAAAATACAATACGTTTACAATGTGCAATGTCTGAAATCGGCCTTAGATCAAACCTCGGGGTGGGGGAAGTGGTGTACTTTTAGGTAACTTCAGTACAGCTCTTATAAACCAATTCTCACCTTTCTTTAGCATGTCAAGATTACAATAACCCCATAGTTCGGAACCATAAAGAGCATCAATACAGGCCTGAGCCGTGTATATTTCTAGAGCAGGCGATATAGGGTAAGAAGAGGCTCTACTTGCAAATCTGACAATAGACCCAGCTTTAAGCTTAAGTGAGTGCTTTTCCCTATCTGTGCAGGCCAACAGTTTTGCTCTGTCGAGCGCCACAGTCCCTTTGACTTTCTTAATGTGTGTAAACACCATGGGCCAGATGTAGCAAAAATAAAAATTGCGACTCGCATTTTGCGAGTTGATGCGACTCGCAAAATGCGAGTCGCAAATTGGAATGCCAGAAAAAAAAACGATCCGATTTTGCGACTCGCAGCCGGACTCGCAACGCTGTGTGCTAGTCCGCAGTTTGCGAGGTCGCTGTTTGCGAGTGTGCAAATAACGAACTCGCAATTAGCGAGTAGGTGTCGCAAATTGCGATTACCTTCAAAATTGCTTCTTGTTTCTTCATGACATTAATAAAATAGTTATTTTTGATCCACTTAACAAATGGAGTTTATGGTTAATAGGTGAGTATGGTGGGAGTTGACACGTACCGTCCAAAATATTGCGTTGCAATGTGGTCCCGTCTCAGTCTGCCTTGATTAGCGATACTCCTATCCCCATGATGGCGATGTGGTTGTTCTTGCTCTTCATCATCAGGATCTCGGTCTGCAGGGGTGAGAGGTAGCCCACGTCGGGTGGCTATGTTGTGGAGGATGGCGCATGCGACCACAATTTTGAAAGCGGTAATGGGGGTGTATTGGAGGGCGCCTCCACTGCGGTGGAGGCATCTGAATCTTGCCTTCAGCAGTCCGAAGGTGCGCTCGATCAGGTTCCTGGTCCTCTTATGCGCACTGTTGTATTGCCTCTCAGATTCAGTTCTGGGTGTTAAAAACGGAGTCATCATCCAAGGCCTGAGAGCATATGCACTGTCACCTGTTGGGCACAAAAGTACACTGTTAGGAACTCCAGATAGTCGTGCACAGTGACCTGTGTGTATGTCTGCAAGTGTCTGTGGCTCTACCTAGGAGGTAACCGTCTCCAAATTCCCCACGTTCCAGGCGTGGATGTATCCCACTATGCCTAAAAATGTATGAGTCATGGGTACTGCCAGGAAACTTAGCTACGATGTCCGTGATGACATAATGGGCATCACAAACAACCTGTATGTTGAGTGAGTGGGTACACTTCCTGTTGCGGAAAATGTGTTCCAGATTAGCAGGGGGGCATATTTGAATGTGTGTCCCATCTACACACCCTATGACATGGGGAAAGTGGGCAATGCGGTAAAAGTCCAGCTTGGTGCTGTTAATTTCTGCCTCATTCCTTGGTAAGTATATGAAGTGAGACATGTGCGTGACTAAGGCATCTAGGAATGCCCTGAGGAACCTTGACACTGCACTTTGGGATACCCCACCTGCCACGGCAATGACCCCTGATAGCTCCCTGAGGCCAAGAGGTGCAGTGCGCATAGTACTTGCACATGCGTAGGGATGGCGCAGCCACACAGAGTCTTGTGTTCTAGCTGTGGTTTCAGTAAATCTATTAATTCTAGAATGGCTGCGCTGCTAAGGCGGTATTTGTCATAGATCTCCTCTTCAGTTTGCTGAAAAAGAGTCTGCCTGGTTCTATATATCTTCTCCTGTCTGTGGCCCCTCCTCCTCCTCTGCTGGGCTGCGTAGACTCTCCTCCTCACTGCTATCAGGTATATCTCCGCCATCTTGAGTAACCCAGATGCCTTCTGGGTCCCCTTTTATACTTTGGTAATGGTTACCACCTGCTCTGAGTTAGTGGTAAATGGGACATGCAAACTGGGCTTTTTGCGACGAGTCGCAATTTGCGAGTTGCTATTGCATATGGGTTGCGACTCGCAAATTGCGACTTGCAATTTGCGGGTCGCAAAATGGGGTCGCACCGGATGCGACTCGCAAACGGGTCCCATCGCTTTTTGCGAGTCGGAAATGGGCTTTTTGCATCCCATTTCCGATTTTGCACTGTCGCAAATTGCGATTCGGCCCGTTTGCGAGTCGCAAACGTTTGCTACATCTGGCCCCTAGTATTTTGTTTTGGACTTGTTTATCTCAAAGCAATAGTCCTTGCAAAATTGATTCAACTTCCCCAAAAGCACATTGAGGCCTGGTGCAGTTTTGGATAAGAGAAGTGTGTCATCTGAACATAGCAGACATGGTACTTTGGAGTCATTTATCTTAGGAGCATTGTTTGTGCAATTCATCTGATAGGAGATAATTTCATTAATGAATACTAAGAATAGAGTGAGAGGAAGGACACACCTTTGCTGTACACCATGCCTTGTTGGAAAATTCTCTGTGATTTCCCATCAGGGCCCCATCTGACTCTGGCAACATTATCAGTGACAAAACACCCAAGGGAACCCCTATTTTGAGGAAGACGACCCAGGGTTTTGCCCTTGTAACAAGGTCAAAGCTGCACAAAGATCTACAAAGGCGACACAAAGCGCCCCCAAATCCAGGCAGTTTTCCATTTGAATGGTCAAAAACAGAAAGATCTAATCCACGGTACTTGTTTTAGGAATGAAGCCGGCTTGGAGTTGCGATAGGGCCTTGTTGGATCTGATCCAGTCCTAAAGTTTTACCAAGAGATGCTTACTATATATTTTTTTAATGTTATCTATCAGGGAAATGGGGCGATCATTTCCTGGTTCTTGTCTTAACTCCTTTTTTATAAATGGGTATTATTTCAGTCCTTCTCCATGATTTGGGGGTGGGTGCAACTGCCACGATTGCATTAATAGAAAGATTAATATAAGGAATCCTGTTCTGGGGTTCTGCACAGAACATATCCGATGGAATCCCATCAATCTCAGAGGCTTTCCCTAGTTTCAGCCCCCTAAGAGCACTGAAGGATTCTTCGATAGCAAAAGACACTGCCACTTCCAATCTGGTTCTGTTAGATAGTGAAGTCTCTGAATTGGGAGGAAATGTTTGGAGGGAGGCTCTGCATTGAGGGCCGAGAAATGCCCCACCCAGTCTACCTCAGAGATGTGGCATTCGGGTTAAGCATAATCTTTATGGCCATTGTGAGTGACCAGATGCCAGAACATTCTAGCTTCCCCCCCACCCTTTGCAGCTTCCAGCAGATCCCACCAACCCTCAACTTCCCACCTAGACTTACTTGATTTAATTGCTTGAGCATAATCCTGTCTAGCTTTTAAAATGTCAGGCCTCATGTTGCTTTTTAGGGCTTCCATCAGAGCTAATTTGGCCGTTATGCATTTTTTGTCAAACCATATCTTTGTTCTAGAGCCTGAATTATGGGATGAAGTCTTCCTCTCAAAAAAAGGTTTCAGTTCCTCGAGCGAGGATGCATGCATGACCAATATCTGAAGGTGAGTGTTAGCCCTCTTTAAACAGCATACTAGTGCATTATAAACAGCTCTATAAAGCCCTGTCAGCGTGGCCTCATTGCTAGAAATATCCACCCATTTCACTTTGCACCTATTATTACTCAAAGCCCCCATATTTGGAGATGCACTTACTATACTGGATTTATCCTTAAGGTGGGTCCCTTTTAGCGTAAGGGCTGGAGGGAGGTGGTTGCTCTCCTGGCCATGATCTCCATATCTACCATCTCATGCCAGGTCCTGAGATCAAATAGTAAATAATCTATGTTGCTGCAATAAGATCCCTTTTAAAGGTCGGCTCGGCAGTAGAATCCGACAGGGAATGCCCATTACAAGCTCCTATGACATGAGTAAAAATTACATTTTCAATCTGGATGGTGGTTGCACTCATCTTAGGGCTCTTTTTAATTGAGGAATAAAAAGGATCCCACCAACATTCATCCTCTAGCCAAAACAAATCTGGCAGGGACTGATAGGGCTCAAGACAGCAATTAAAATCACCTGCAATAACCTTGGGGATGCCTGACCCAAAGTCCCCTTGTACAGTATTGCGAGTGTTCAAAGTTTGGGACTGCTTGCTGAAGGGTGCAGACTTGCACCACACATTCACCAAGAGGTAGGGGGTACCCCACTTGGGGGACAATTTGAGTGCCAGAAGGTCAGGGGAGCCGCAATCAATAACCTTGATTGAACAGTCGAGGGATGTTTTCATCCAAATAGGCAGACCACATGACAGTCTGCCTGCAGTAGAGGAAGCAGCATCAACACAATATGTAGAATAGCCTTGCTTATAGTGCTTGTGAACTGCCCAAGTTTCTTAAAGCATACAATTTGAAACCCCTCCAAAAAACGACCTCAATCCACATCCATAAGCTTAGATCCAATGCCTGCTATGTTCCAGCTCATGAGTCGGATGCCCTCGGGCCCTCTGGCAGTGCTTACAGATGCAAAGGAAAACATTCCTAGTCCATTGTGTTCACTACCAGCTTCTTTTAATCTGCCAATTCCAGGTTCTTCAGGAGTTATTTATTGTTCCTTGGGAATAATGCCCTTCCCACTAGCAGCAGAAACCAATTGGGTGCGAATAGCAGCTCCGTGCATTTGGAGACAGAGCTCTGATTGGATTGCAGTAGGAGGAGAAGGTGGGGAACTGGCATGGGGCACCCAATATTTGTAGGTTTGGGCCCTAGTTGTATCAGTCTCAGTAGTAGTATTGACCATGCTCCCTCCCCCCAGATGGGAAGACCCAACCTAATGGCAGACATCGATTGCCCCCACTGTGGAGCTGTTGCTCTGGGATCCCGCACCGGCAGAGAGTCAGACGTTATGTATGTATGTCCTTACACTACTGAATCATGTCAACCTATCTGAGCACATTATTATAGCCAAGGATGCTGTCTGACAGTTGAGGATCAGCAATCCCCTAATGGAGCAGAGAGGGGCTCTTTGTGTTCATCCCAGTGGCTTGAGCAAGTTTGTTCAGGCATTCGGTGCCTGATTGAAGCAATATATAAACAATATAAACAAAAGATAATGTTAATTAAATTGAAATTTACTCTCACATGTCTAAAAAGGGTGTGATCTGTGCTAGTTCCCCTTTTTCTGTCTTCATCTCTAGCAAGATAGCTCAAACCCCAGCAACAATCTCTGAACGTGAGAGGTTCACAAAGAGCAGGTTTACATATGCAAGCATCACGGAATGGCTGCAATCGCCACAAAGCCTGAAGCACTGTAATTATTATAGGATGCTTAGTTAGCATGGGAATGGACTAATACAATGATGAATGCACTTGATCTTTGTTGGTTCATGCCACAGTATGACACATGATCTTAGTAGCTGGTTTACCAGGCATCAACTACCACCAACTTTGGCTGGTGAACTGATATCCTGATTGCATCCTCATTCGGGACATCAGTTTACCTTGTTACTTCAGTGAAGCGGTGTGCAGCAGAAACATAACATAAGTTCAGTGTGATTTGAGAACATCACTACTAGAAGAATGGATCATGTCCAAAGTCCTTTATTTTCTTTCCAAACAGGAATAATTGTGCTTTTTTGATCAGAGCAGAAAAACAACAAATAACAGCCACGTGTTGTGTTTTACTTCGCACCCCTTCCTCTGGGCTGTTTAGTAAAAAAAAAATACATAGAGGTACTTAAAAACTACAGCAGCTCCATACGCAATCATATTAATAACTGAAAGCAAAAAAGTTTAAACATGCAAGAGAACTACAACTGCAATATACGTAATCATTAATCATTAATCATGTATATGACTGAAAACGCATAATTGATACACATATTCAAGGCTTTTATATATGATACACTGCAGGAGTCATGCATGAATCAGGAAATAAGTTAAACCAAATAATGGGAGAAAATGAAAATAATTAGGAAGTTAAAAGGAAGACAACAAAATGCGCAATCAATATACAACAAAATAAACTATCTTCTCAATATGGTAGCTACCTCACTTAGGCCCATATTTATACTTTTTGAGGCAAATCTGCGCAACCGCAGAGTTTCCTCAAAAAGTATATCGCCGGCTACCGCCATTCCAATGCACCAGCCGGGTGTCATATTTATGGAATGACGATAGCCGGCGCTGCAGCCTGGTTAGCGTCAAAATAAATGACTCTAACCGGGAAGAGGAGGCGTAGGGAAGACTGGGGGTTGTGCGTCAAAGAATGGTGCAAGTCAGGTTAGAGTCCAAAATATCGACTCTAACCTGTCACTTTTTGACCCCCAACCCCCATGGAAATGACTCCTGTCTTAGGAAAGACAGGAGTCATGCCCCCCTGCCCAATGGCCATGCCCAAGGGACTTCTGTCCCCTGGGCATGGCCATTGGGCACAGTTGCATGTAGGGGGCCCAAGTTAGGCCCCCTATGCTACTTCTACGTAAAAAAAAAATACTTACCTCTACTTACCGTAGATGGATCCCCCCATCCATGGGTGTCCTCCAGGGGTGGGCGAGGGTGGCAGGGGGTGTCCCTGGGGGGAGGGAAGGACACCTGTGGACTGCTTCCATGGTCGGAGACCATTGAAATGAGCCCACAGTTCCCTTAATGCCTGCCCCGACCCAGGCATTAAAAAATGGTGCTAAACCGGTTTAGAGTAATTTTTTAAGGTCCTCCCCCTCACGTGCGTAATTTTTGCACGGGAGTATAAATAAAGCGCAAATGCCTTTGAGTCATTTTTTGCCCGGGAACGCCTCCCTTGCATGTCATTAACGCAAGGTAGGTTTCCACAGTAAAAAAATGACTCTCACTCCATAAATTTGACGCTAGACGGGTCTAGTGCTAAAGTATAAATATGGAGTAAAGTTTGCGCCAAATTTGTGTAAAACAAAATGATGTAAATTCAGGGCAAACAGAGTATAAATATGCCCCTTAATGGTTTCTACAGTAATCCAAACCGCTATACTGCATGGCATGCAGCCATCATCCAGAAACTTGCTATATTGCATTGGGGATTATCTTTTATCTGCTGCTTTAAATTATCGGTGCAGAAAGAACAAGTGATGGATGGAATGCTGAGCAGTGTCAAACATTCACCCTCAGTACAGAGGTCTGGGCCTAAATCCACTGTTGTTTTGCCACCCATGCCATTCCGGTTTGGATGCAGCCATATGCAGATCAGTCTTGACCTTGCTCCCCATTGGAAGAGTCCAGCCCGAACTGCCAAGTCAGGTCCTCCTTGGACTGGAAACAAGCACCCTGGGACCTGTTTCAGGATATCACCCTTCATCAGCCAGGCTAGCTTGACTCCAGTGGCATGGGGAACAAGGGACCCAGGTCTGGGCATACTCTTCCCACTTAGGGGGACAAATGTAAAAAGAACAAGTAATGGACGGAATGCAGAACAATGTCAAACATTCACCCCCAGCACAGAGATCTGGGCCTAGATCCATAGTTTTTTTGCTACCCATACCCAGTTTGGACCCCACCATATGCAAATCAGTCTTGACCTTGCTTCCCATGGGAACAGTCCAGCCTGAAGTGCCAAGTCAGGTCCTCCTGGGACTGGAAACAATCATCCTGGGACCCAGTATACAGATAGTTTTGTTTGCTTTTGTTTGCTTGAATTATCGATGACACTGAATCAATGATCTACTAACATAGATTTTAGTAAAGATCTTAAGTGGACTTTATAGGTATGTTTTAATTGGAGACAAATGGAATGTTTTCTAGTGATGGGAAAGTTTGCCTTGTACTTTGTTATTTTTTGCTTATTGCATCTTTTTACACATTTTTTTCAGTTTGGTGCTTGAAAAGCATCATTTGCAATTCTATTGTGACTTTCTCTGATGCTGGTAACCTTTATCAGCCAATAAAACGGTATGAGCTCTATATGGAGGTTTGCATGCCATTCCTCTTATTGATTTATCTCTTATCGTTAAGGGGTGGTATTGTATGAATATGAGTTAGTTTACTTATAATGGTTCAATTAAAGAATGGAAAACAACAGTATAAGTTTGCTCTTTGGCTGTGTGAGGATATGGTGTTTCATTATAAGCTCAGTTTTCTAGTGTTGGAATGTTACTATGTCTATATGTGTACAGTGAGGTAATATACATTCTACAATTTTGACTTATTGGGGTATTCTCCTGTTCTGTTACTCCACCCGTTTCCTTTTAGTTCATCAGAACTTATTTACTGATTCATGCACGACTCCTGCAGTTGTATCATATATAAACGTTTTGAATATGTGTTTTAATTATGTGTTTTCAGTAATGTACCTGATTACGTATGTTGCCACTGTAGTTCTCTTGCATGTTTATTATCTTTTGCTTTCAGTTATCACATGATTATGCATGAAGCTGCTGTTGTTTTTAAGTATCTTCATGTTATTTTCCATGACTCACAGCCCTAAAGAAGCATCTGCGATGCGAACCATGTGTTGGCAGTGGCTGTTATGATTTGTTTTTCTGCTCTGATAAAACAAAAGAACGATCATTCCTGTTTGGAAAGAAAATAACGGACATTGGACATGCTCTATTTGTCTAGTTGTGGTGTTTCAGATCACACTAAACTAATTTTCCATATGGACTCACATCTGGTTGAGGGACCAGAGATCTGGGATTGTTAGCTCCGGACATTTTCCTGATACCCTTAAATTTGACTTAAATAACATAGGTAACATAACATGTGTTTGCAGTATGACCATGAGGTCAACCACAGATTCCTATAGTGGATGTATTCCTCCGCTGTGCCATCAGACTGAAAGGAAATGTGTGGACCAGGGGCAGGTCTCTGTTTATGTCCAGCTTTGATAGTCATGGACAGAGTCTATAATTCAGGAGAAAGGCCTAGTGTTCAAGCAACCTTGGAGATGGAGGACTTCCTCTGGAGTGAGAACATGCCATAACCCATCGCAAAAAATGTAAAGTCATTGATTTTGCGAGTCCCTTCATGAGAGCTTGTTTCCTGAAATAAATATTCACAAAAGAATAGGTACTGCTACCACTGCTCAGTCTGAGCTAAGATATAGTGCATCATAATTTCCTCTACAAGACACAACCACCATCACTATGCCTAACATCACGAGGAATAAGGTAAAATCCCAACATCATGAAGGGTGAACCAACATTTTTCTGTATGATGCTCGATTCTCTTGTCTTTTCCGAAGCCAGTACTAAGCCTTTGCCTTCATAGTCATGAGAATCACAGGCACTCTTGCACCTTGTCCCCTGTTGACTAAGGCTGATAGGCTGTTTGTAAATGTCACATAACAGCAGCAATCACCCGTTGCCGACCATGCCTGTGTGTTGTCCTTCCACCATGGAGTGTGCCCAAGGCGCTTTCTGGGATTGAAGACCCCCTTCCAGCACTAAGCACAACTATCCCAGAGCACCCGCCATCTTCTGAATTCTCCAAAGAAGCATTAACTTATTGGTGAGGTATGGATTTGAGTAGATTAGCTCAGCATGTATGACTATTGCTTCAGCGAGAATGGGGTGGTACTGATCAGCAAAAAAAATTAGACAAGTTTCACAAATCACTGGAGCTTCCAAGCTCTGGTAGCGGGAACGGGGTGACTGGACACACTTCAGTTGTCTCCAAACTGGTTTCAAAAAGGTTCATGGTATCACTTGTTCTCAGGAGATGGTTTGGTAACTTACATTGGGCACCTAGATAGAGTCCGAAATTCAGGGGCCTGTGTTTTGTAGAAGACTTATTATGGCCACAATTTCTGAGTGTTGGAGGCTCCCACTGGTTCAGAGCTCCCATTTGCCTAACTGACTTCAAACCACAATATCTCAAGAACAATTTGTCATTATACAATGGTTCTAATGTTTCTAACCTAATGACAACCATCCTCAGCTAATCAAACACAGTTTAAGAGTCTATGTTTAATGGGGAAAGCAAAATGTCTCTCTCAGCCTCAGGGAAGGTTGATATAGATTCCCTCAAATTGAAAAAAGGATTCATTAACTTCCTTCTGGCTGCCTCCAATCATTCACTGGGTCGCAGGTCCTGTTTCTGATTCACCAGCCATGAGCTGAAGAACTGGGTATTTGCCATTAGAGCAGTGCAAGCTTATTAGAAGGTCCAGTATTTCAGCATATCTGGCATGTTGTCAACTCTCTTGGGATACAGAAGTGTCAGTAAGGCTTTAGGTTCAGTCCGAGGCAGGTGGGCTGCAGGTTGTTGTGGATCCTTGGCAGGGTCTCTTCTAGAATGCCTCTAAATCTAGCACTCAGGTAGTAAGGCATTTGTTTGGTCCTCAAGGTCAGGGGCAGTTCTTCTCCATTCCAAGGATTTTAGTTTTGTGTCGTTCAACAATGGTGCTGAAGCATGACCTTCTTCTGTAAATTTGGGATTCCCATTCATGTTCCCTGTCAGCTGGTGATTAAGATCTCTTCTGAATTCAAGATAATTAAATTTCTGCCATTTCTAAACGCTGCAAATAACAGATGTTACTGTTACCCAGTTAAGAGTGGTCAATATGCCTACTTACAGAATTATGGAAGGAGGAATAAAACTATCGGCATGCATTGTTTGCCTCTTTCAGCAGCAAATACATCACTGACTGAGCCATCTGGAGGCTGTTACACATACACATCCTGCCAAGCCTAGAGATCTCACTGTTGTAATGCTTTAGCTGAAATCGATTTGGTTCCATGTGTAGCTGTGGTCCCAGTTCTCCTAAACAACAGATCGACCCTACTTGGAAAGTCTGATCTTGATATCCGAAAATCACACTGTGTGATCATCTAATAACGCCCTTTTAATGTAGGAAAATAAAGCCCTAACTCAGAGAAATATTAGTTTAAATGAATTCATTTTGTAAACGTCTGGAGTAGAAAAAAGCGCTTGTTTCCCTGCAGTGGCAGCAAAGGCCATCATGATACGGCACCAGGAACTTTTCATAGCGCCAGGGCTCAGAGCAGGTATGGTTGCAAAGGGGCGTCTGTCCATCATTGCTGCTAAAGGAATAGTTACAAAGTTGAGAGGCAAAGCTTTGTGCATCCCTAGAGAAAAACCCACTGGAAGATTCAGGTCGGTTGTTTTCACAAGATTTCCTTGTTCGGTTATCTAGCAGTGTAGAAAACGTATGGGTTTCACTTCAGTTCATAAACATAGTAAAGTTGGATTGTGTTATGGTCTGTAATTTCTTTGAAAATTGTTATGGTTCAGTGATAATGAAAACTTATCTGTATCATCAAGAGGATGGAGACAAAGTTAAGGAGTGTGTGCTGCCAGTGATAAAGTGAGGATGTCGAAAGAAGCCCCTTTATCTCCTGTCCGGAGATGGGTCTATGGTGTATCCGTTTTAGTTATTACAGGTGATTGAACGTTTTTTATTGTTGTTGGTGGAGGATTTTTCAAAATAAGTGTTTGCTAAAGCCATGAGTATTGGTACTGCATTTGCATAGTTACAGTGATTGCATTTCTCAGACAGGATGTGCATGCTTCTGCATTCTGCAAACTATTATCACCAAATATGGTGTATAGTTTGTATATGAATCAATTAGAATGTTCTTGGATGCTGGTGCATGTCATCGGAAAATTGCACTTTATCCCCCATCCCAAACCCAACTGGTTGAGAGGGGAGGTTGTAAAGAACATGGAAGAGAGGGATGGATGGGATACTCCGTTCCCAATTTCAATAGACCCCTGGCTTGGGCCTACCCTTCCCCCAGCTTTAGAGAACTGCCCTCCCACCGGTGGTGGAGGGAGGTAATGTGGAACTTCCCCCATATTTTTGATACAAGTTTTCTATTGGAATAGACAATACACAAGCTTTTGAGGTCAAGCAGTACTAACCCTGAACAGTACATCAATAGCGTCAAAAATGTTGACGCTATTGCCCCCTACCCTGCTCCATGGTGCACCGTATCTTAGATACCCCCGCACATGGTGGCAGTAGAGGGGCGCTAAGGATGCAAGGAAAGTGGCACTGCTCTGAGTGCAGTGCCACTTTCCTTAAATCTGCCCCTAAAAGTCTTTCAATAAAAATATTTGAAAATAAACAACATAGAAAGATCCCCAGAGATCAACTTAATCTGTAGATGCAAATAGACCTGTTTAAGAATATATAGAGTTAAACCGTGCTAAAGTAGGGGAGTGGCAGTGTAGTGATAGTGTACTGTTGTTGCGATAATAGCATTTTTCTGTCATCAAGGGACAAGGAATGGCGACAAAGTGGGATGTAGGCAAAAATTGCTGGGCGTGTCCTAGTAGTATATATGAGCTGGAGTTTGGAGAAATTATGAATCTTTGCCACAAACGAGGCTGTGAGACAATGTAAACGAGTGGGCGGCAAAAGAAAGTATTGTAAAGACGTATCAGGGTCCGGATAAAGTGTGAATCATCTTATAATGAAATACACATCCACAGGAGCAAAGAACAAAGAGAACACCATCCGCCTCCAGCCTGATGTTCCACCACCAGCCGTCCCTCCAACTACCAACTTCCGAACCGTCCCCCATCCAATTCTACAATTTATATTGCAACTATTTGCAACATACCACAGATAACAGTGCATTCTAGAAAATGAACATTCTTTCTTTTTAATATCAATGTAAATTAATAATTGAATGTTACAATGGGCGTAAGATATGAGTGAAAAAATAGCTTGGCAGCAACTACAACCACCTAATTTGAAGAATTGGAGACTCCTGCTCTGTTTTTAGATGATAACACCTTACAAAATGACTTGATAAGACCAAAGTTCATAGAGGATGAGCGGCACAGCCACTATGGGGCGGATATGCAATGTAGTAGTGTATTACAGAGTAGAAGCAGGGGGTATAAAAGTGATAACCTCTCTCTGTATCCTTCCTCCATCACTGTACTTCCTGCATATTGCAGATATAGTGCATTGTCTGTATATTCTCCAGGCAGATTTCAAAACGGAGGTGTTGGACTACAAACACTGTGAAGTCTAGAATATCATGGCCAAATGTTTCTACATAAGCGTGATGCTACCCAAGCAGGCCTCAATTTCATGTACGGCACTTTTATATTGTATTTGGATTTATATAAGATTTTCTATCCCTTACGAGGCGTTGAAGCGCTATACAAAGAATAGCACACCACTCTGAAACCCAAGATTGCATTTGTCTCAAACAGGAGGTGCTGTACTTGAAGGTTTGTGTCTGGAGAATGGAAACTCTCCAGTAGACCTGAAGTGGGGATGTGGGGGGGCTGACACTGCTTGCGGTGGTTATGCATGGGAGTGGGGTTTTGCACAGGTGTCTGATTTCCATTTTCCACTGTGGTATTGCATATCCCTCTTTGTTACTATTGCAGTAGGTGGCCCTCCAGATATGATTCAGCAGATGTTGGGGTGAATAGCCTCCTCCCGCCCTGCCCTCTGCGAAAACAAAATACACCAAAGGAGTTTGAACTTTCACCTCATTTACATTCACCTGCACTCATGGTGTTCCATCTTCCTGTCCCAGTCTCTGCATGTGTGCCTTCTATGTCTAGAGCAGACAGGGCAGAGCATCCCTTGTGCAGCCCAGAGCACTGTATGAATGACCTGAGTCAGGGGCACAACTTTGCTCATAGTTTGGTTGGGGCTACCCCCGATGACAGAGGCATCTTGAAAATAGGTTTTCTTGTAAACTGCATATCTTGTAGAGACTTTTTTTGGACAATGGTACATTTTTAAGCACACTGCGCCAATATGTTAGGTAACGGTGCATTCATAAACACAGCGGGTAAATGCATGGGTCTCAACTTTTTACACCTTGGAAACATTTACATTATATTTGGGCATCATTCTCCCAAAGTATGTTTAGGATTATTAAAAGAAAATAGTGCAGTTCAGGAACATTTCTTTAGTTAATATTCTGTTGCTACTGCATTTCTGAGAACACAATGGGCCTGCTTGACTAAGGTAAACTTACACTTTTGGGTACGATTACAATTGTTTGCTATTCACATAGAGATTTAAGAGGAGTATCTTTACAAGCAATGATTATCCATGGTGTCTTCATAGTACAGGCGGACCAAAATTAGAGGTAACCTGTGTTAGCAGATGCTAGATCACACTGAACATCTGTATTCCTGCCACTGCCCTTGCTTCCTCTGGATGCCAAGGTCATGCAGGCAGAGGCATGAAAAGGAAATAAATGTAGCTCCAAGCATCTTTGCCTCTAGCTACAAACTGAAAAGTAATGAGGAAGGCGTTTAGAAACTAGTGGTGAATCATGGGTTCAACCATATAAAAGTATTGGTGGTCAAGGTGTGTGTAATGTCATTTCCACTGCCCCTGGCATTTTAGTGAGTTGACATCCATGGCCGAAGAGAAACGATACTCAAACTTCTAAAATAGCATTGAATTGTAGCAGCAGAATAATGTTAAAAAAGAATAGCCTTTGTGAAAATATTTAGCAACTGTGCATGAAGAATTACTACTACAACTTATGTTTGAAATTTGCATGTATGTTTTCACAGAGGAATTCTTGTTTGAGGAAAAGGGTCACTTAAAAACATTTCTTAGGGGAATGCTTAGTTTAAGTATAAGAAAGATCTTCCAAAAACAACAATAAATGCATAAAAACTGATTAGTTTCTAACAATAATGATGAGCAAAATCAGAACGCTTGAAAAAAGGTTTCTGATAAACAAGGCAAATGTGATAAAATTCTGAGTTGTAGGTTTACACTTGGTTTTGTTAGATAAGTGTTACAAACCTAAGATCAACCAAGTTTGATTTTACAAGGTAAAGAATTGTCTCCTCTGAGCGGGAAGCTATTAGTCTAAGACAGTTAATACCTCTCCAGGTATCTTAGCCTTATATTTTCCACCACCTTAAACCATTGTTAAAGCCCTAAGAATTGCAACTCTTAAGGCCTCTTTCCTGCCATTATCCCAGTTCTCCCTCCCATCTTCTCTCTTTAGCAGTGGGCAAACAGCTAAATGTAACTACTAGGAGAAGGCTAATATAGCAGCTATGCAGTCTCATGCCTCAATCGGGTTGTCTGTTCTGTCTTACTATTTGAGTACTGGTAACATTGTAAAGCTCATTAATGATGATGAGGCCCCCAGTACCCCTACTGGCACTGAAGGACAGTTAGACACAGGTATACAAGAAAGTAAATATTGTATTGGCATATTGCCCTTTAAAGGCATTGTAAGATAAATGTCCTTGTTCACAGATATGACATTTAGTGAACATTGATGAAAGATTTCATAATTTAAAGATGTTCTTTTAATTAATTTTTAGCACTATTATAATGTGGATGTCTTTATAGAACTCACTAAATCACAAATTGTCAAAAATGTTTTCATCTAATTGAAGCAAACTATACATGTACATATTCATCATTTTAGTGTATTTGCTATAACACTTTTATCCACACCACTTTCCAAATTAACATGAAAGCAGTATGTAACTAATTAGAGCAAAATTGATAGATAAGATACCAAAACCAGGAAAAACAAAGCGAAGGCAAATAAAATGAAGAACAAATCCACAGAGAAACAGAAAATTAGTTTGATGAACCAATTTAATATTACTAGGAATTACTCCCTTGCAAAAATTAAGAGCGTCATTTACAAGAAATGAAGCATTGCTGCTGCAACGCAGCGATGCGCCAATATATGTAACCCCATGGTCCGACAGATTCTAATGCCATGGAAGCATCGTATTTACAATACAGTGCACCATGGCGTAAGGATCCTGACTGCATAAAAAAAGTGATCCAAACCTGTGCTCTGCGTCATTACGAAAACTGATGCTACTACTGCAAAACTGGCGCTAGGCCAATTTCCTTCACGTAAATCTACGCAAGCCATCCTATCGTCACTTTTGTGCACTGAATGCATCAAAAAAAAGAAAAAAAAATGCTACATTGGTCCTAAAAAAAAGGTACAAGCAGCTGTGGAGGATAGGCAGAGTGCAGAGTCCAGGACATCCTAGCAACCCCAGCACCAGCCAGAATGTCCAGACAGGCTCTCAGGGGAAGGAGAAGAGGAAGTGCAAGTTTATTGAGGAGGAGAATAACATCAGGGAAAGGGGAAGAGGAAGTGCAAGTTTAGTGAGAAGAATAACATCTTGATCACTGAGGTGATGGAGCACCAACACCAGCTATTCGTCCCCTCAAAATTTCCTTTAGGGAGGAAAGAGGCTATATGTAAATCCTCAGAATGGAATGGGCATATCAGAGGAGAAACCACTCATGTGAGAGGGGGTCAGGTTTGGGCCATGGTAAGTATTGACACGTAGGGTCATGGCAAGAGACACATCTATAGTACCCCGCATTATACCATATTGCACCCAGCTGACCTGGCGTGCAGGGCGAGAGCACACAGGCATCAGCTGCCATGGAAGGGACTACCTGAACTCCTCTCATCTACTAAATCGGACTGGGGGTGTGAATGCAAGTGATGCACACCAGAGAACCATCTGTGTCCAAATTAATGATGATGTGTGGACCTGGAGGGCGACTGCTACTACTGTACATTGTAGGCACTGGCTGTGCACGTAAAACTGGCACTTGGTCTGAATGGGGAGACTGTGTATACCGGGGAGGTGAGAATGGACATGTGTACTACAAGGTAGCCTCAACAATACCCATGCACTGCTGTGTCTGACTGAAGAAGAAGCATTTGCCAGGAGTGAGTCTGATGCAACACTGTTTCACTATGCCACATGTAAAAGGTGGAGGATGTTAAACAGGGACCTGACAAGGGATAGTAAGAACTACTTAGCCACCACAAATGAGAGGAGTCATGGAAGGTCCCAGGCTAAACCGGGTGGGCCTAGTGATGTGGTAAACATAGGTAGGTACTTGGTACTTTTTCCAGCATTACTTCCAGGTAGGGTGATGCCTGCCCGATAGCCCTCAATAACAAACGAACATGTAGCTCCATTGGATATGGCCACTCATAATCTACGTGTCATAGGCATAGGAGAGTGAATGTATGATCTGGGTAGCATCACTGTGTGACTTGGACCCAAAAGAGGGTAACCAGAGGAGGCATGTAAACATACAATGGGATGGGCCTGAGTCACATAATGTGTGACACTCTGCAGATAACCAACTCTGATCTTGATGAAATGGGGTGAAAGTCAGTGATCGTAATCTACCCAGTAGGAGAGGGCCCATCCCCTTAGAGTAGGCACACAGTGCTTATGAGAACAATGCAGAGATACTGCCATCTGTAAGGGAACTACGGTGCAATTTGCCATCAATACCCATGCATATTAGGTGTCCTACGCATCACTGTTGAATTGAAAGTGCTCAATCTGAAACCTTGATTGTCAACCTGATTACTCATGTCAACATCTAACAGAGATCACCATTACCATTTCTCTACCTCATTGCAGAGGATAAACCCATACCTCTTGGCCAGCAGACTGTCCCGGATTTCAGTGATGATGTGGATGACGAGCTGCAAACCCTAAACACAGATACCTTCCAGCAAATCCTGGGCTCCATACAGACACCATCTCTGGTAGCAAGGAGGCTCAACAGTGTTTCAGGATCTCCAGATGATCCACTTACCACTCAATAGACACCACCTGCCACCCCACACAGAGCCCTGGACTCCCAGGACCCACAACTAATATTCCAACAGACTGGTGTAGGAGTCCAGTGGGAGCTGGCAGATAAGGTGTGGGCAGGGTGGAGACCATGGCAGGCACCCTAGAGGCAGTCAATAAGTGTCTCAGTTCAAATAAGGACAACTCTGCCACTATAAGTGGCACCTACGCTCCGCTCCCTAGCCTCAAGCAGTCCCTGGCTGACATAGCTGGTGTCATGAGGCAAAGGAATTAGCAAATGCTCTGCCAAAGTGGCACCAGTGAGGTTGCCAACCAGCTGTGGGCAAACAAAACCATCTTGGAGTCCATGAAGTGGAAGCAGGACTCCTTCATTGCTACCATGGCTGCCTACCATTGTGACGTTGCTGCTGTTTTGCAAAACCAGCAGATCATCCTTGCTACTGTGCTGCCTTATGTGTGCTGTCACAGAGAAATGCTGCTGTGAACACCGGATTAAGCCCCTGTTGTGTGTGTGCCTCCTTCTCCTCTGGCACCTACAACACCCCTCTCACAGGAGGCACCATACACATAAGAGGACGAAAATGTGGACTGCATCTCTTTCACCTGGAAAAGTGCCCGGCAACATTTCTCTGTGCCACATACTCACTTTCTCCTTTGTCCTGTGCTTATGAACATGCCAAATGTTGAACATGATGCATTGTGTGAGGCAAATACACCAAATCCTTGCCACAAGGACATGTGTGGATTGGAGCTGGGGACACAGCTACACAGATAGAGTTTAGCATATGTGGTACACACAATGTGTATGTTGACTAGCAAGCACTTACTGAAGCTTGCAAGCATGAAATGCAAAAGGTATCATGCAGTCAATGTTAAAAGTGATTTAAGTCACACCATAGGTGGTTGGTCTACCCATGGATGGTAGCAACCAAACAACATTGATGTGACAAACAAATCATACAAGTGTGAGTGTGTAAGGTGCAGGCATCAGTATGTGAATTAAAAATCGTTGGATTAGAGAGAATGCTTAGAAAACCACATCCCCCAAAGCATGTTGCATGACTTATCCACACAGAGCAATTGTATGAGAATACCTACGTTGGGCTGTGTATCCATTCACCGACAGATTGCCACCTACACTTCTCAATGATGTTTGTAGATAGCTCATTTGATTCCATGGCTAACTTGACAGGTACCTGTCCATAGGTAATTCATCCACTCACAAATGTAAACACTGCTAGCAAAGTCAAAGGCATGTACTTAACATTACAAACTTTACCTGAGCAGACATGCTAACTCCTATACAGTGAATCATGATGTGCACTTGTATGTAGCAAACAATATTTAGTGAAACCTTAGAAATGCATATGCCTAAAACTACCTAACCTACAAAACCTAACTATTATAACCTAACCCACACTACCTTATCCTAAATACTAACTGACCTACCTTACTCTAAAAATGTAACCCACATGATCAACATCGCTCCCCACCCCCGCTTAAGACACATCTTCAGACAAGGACAATAGAAACTACATCTATACATCAACTGTCTACACATATAGTCCTAAACAAATATATATATATTTTAAAACGTTTTTTTAAAATGTTTTTTTTTGTATTTGTTGTTATAAACACATATATTAAACATCAATCGCCACCTACAAAAAAACTAAATACCCCAAACCCCTAAAAATATACCCACCCTTACCGAAACCTATTCACTACAATACCTACTCTATTCTGCAACAACTAATCCAGACTAAGCTATGAAAACATCTTATACTAAAAGCAATCATATAAAAGTAGAAGGGAGGAAAGGGTCCCTATGGCTCACTTCGGGCGTGATGGTCTCTGCACAGCTTGCTTAATTTCTGTGAGTAGCAAAATCACATTGTCCATTTTATGTTCAAGCCCTGCCACTCTGAATTTCAAGTCAGAAATTTCCTTCCCCATGTCCTGCTCAAAGGTGTTAATGGGTCCTGTGGGCAGAGTGTGATGTACATGTTCTGTTATCTGCTTTCCAGTGGAGGTGCTTGGAACCGGTCCTGCAGACCCACCCTGGTCTGCTGCTCCTGTCTTGCCTTTGGTAGCCCTGTCCACTGTTGGTGCTCCCCGTGGGAAGATGCCCCATTTCCTGGATGCCTTCTTCACTTCATATTTTTTGGCCATAGCCAGATAAGCTTTGTTGACAAGCTGGATGTGGAGGTACCTTTCCTCTCAGATCAAGAGCTGCTTCTTCTGCTCCAGGGTCATGTTGTTACTCAGAGAGAAAAACTGTCATACAAAGGGTAACTAAGAGTTGGTACAATAATCATGGTACATTAATTCTATCTTCAAACATCACACGTTGCACTTCTTATACCCCAAAATTATCTCGAAGTTCAAAGTGAGCATGCATTTGCCTAATATCTATCATCTCCAAATATAGATAATACAGATAAGCACAGCTGCAGGGCAGCGCAAATTAGCAGATGCCCTGGGAGCAGGCCATGAAAAAGAAAGGTGCACACTTTCCCAGTTTGCACATAGCACGCCTGTTTACAGGTGCACAGTGGTACAAACAGAGAAAATGTTCACTAGGCATGACAAGGCCACTGGTCAGGGTGGGCTCATGAAAGCCCAGTGTTTGTATGCCTCCATGGCATGCTTCGTCTTTTAAAAAAAGTTTTGTGGGGTCATGGTTCTTTTGCCCTAAAACATATGTGAGCCATAGACACTATGAACACAAACTATCATAGGCAAATGAGACCCAAGGAAGAATTCACAAACTATTTGTACTTACCAACATTTTCACCAACTTTGATTCCGATATAATCAAGAAGGTCACATTTCCGGCTAATGACATCCGTCCAGTGATGTTTAAATCTGGTCTATGTCAAACAGCCTCTGCATGTGGAACTGGACCTTCTCCCACCTCATTGTGAGGCTTGCACACCTCCATCTTGTAGCCCAGGGTTACCCTTCCACCACTGGCTAGCATGTTGGGCAGGTAGTGGGTGCTTAGCCACAGGAACCCACCAAACTACTGGGCATTTACGGTATGTGACCTTCTCTTTTCAGGCATGTCCCTCCCCAAACACAACCTGAAGCAAAACAAACCCCAAAAGTCCAAAACTACCCAAAACTACACCTAACAACATTAATACCACTAAAGACGCATCACAAAACAATACAATATACAATTACAAAGAGCGATGTATACATTAGGGACACTACAGGGACAGCAGAAAGTACAACAATGTACAACAACACCACTCCTCTCTTTAGCACAACCAAAACACACCCTCTCACAAGCACAGACAAATGGACTGTGAGTAAAAGAGAAAATGAAAGTAACTTCACAGTTCTTGGTTTGCAGCATGTCTGATCCATTGCATCACTTCCTGCACGGATGAGTCACATTTCAAGCTGATGCATTAATTTCTTTGACGCTTGCGGCCAATGCGTGGATTTCACACAAGGCTTGACACAGCACGATGTGGAAATTCAGATGTACCAGGTGAAATGCAGCATTTTTGGCTGACGCGATGGCTGGAAAATACGCATTAGGCTAATGAGTCTTTATTTTTGACGCAATGGTGCAATGTATTTTTCTGTGTAGTGTGATGTGCAATGCATGTAAGCATTTACAGGGATTGGGGTGTTGCATGTGAATAGTTGAGGTGACCTGCTTACTGTCTTTGCATGTGTGTAATGTGTGTGTTAACAGTTTAAATATGTGAGAGTGCAGGTGTTTCTTGGATCATGCTAGGGCCCGATCCCTCTGTTAGCACAACAGCACAACTTACAAGAGGATCCCTGTGTGTCAAATAAGTTTTGCACCCGATTGCATTGCTTGAGATACCTCTTGGGATGCTGAAAACTTGTACTGGCATGAAGTAAGTGCACCAACATGGAAGGCAGCACAGCCTTCTGCCAATCTGTGCCATGTACCACAGTGTAGACAGCAGGGTGTCAGGCAACTTGGAGGGGTGGTTTACAGTTTTCCTTGGAGGCAAGTGCTGTGATTGGATGGACCCACCTGGAAGGCAATGTATGGATGGGGTGATATTCCCCCATAACCCCTCAGGGTATGTATGGATAGGGTCATATGCTTCCAATCCCCCTCCAGCGACTCTCATCAAGGGGCGCACAGCCAGTGCACCTCCAGAGATTGACTTTGCCCCCACATCTTACATATGGCATACGGTCCACATTAGAGTATTTTCACATTAGCATGGGCCCACACAACCATGCACAAGAGGGTACACCTTCTGTCGATCCCACAGCCAGTATAAGTACCCCTACACCAGAGCGTTGTCATTAATGTTGGCACAAGCATGTGCAGCACCTTCAGGCATTTTCTGGGACCCCAGGGACAACAAATTGTGTGCCAAAGCCCATTGTGCACATGAGCCACTTCCACCCAACCTGGTGTGAATACTGTGGCACTTAAAGAGCCATTTTCAAACTGGCTAGCATGTGAAGGTGCCCAGGATAGTCAAATGTTCATCATTTGAGGGGCACTTTATTCTCACTCATGTTGATGGTGCAATGCTAAACCACCAAGCATGCCCTGGTGTGACCTTCAAAATATTAAGGACAGCAAGGCACCGTACATTAGACCATTACGACACTCTGTGCATCAAGGTGGTGTTGCTTGTGCATAGCTGTAGGTGTTTACATGTAACACCCATGTAGTTTGACACTGTGACAGGTAATGAGACTCACATGAACCTGGCACAGTCACAACAGTATCAGACTTCCCCAGTAGAGCTTGAACAAGGATGTATAAATTGATGTGACCTTGACTCATCTGTTTCTATGTGTCCTGCATTATTTTGCTCACATTGGCCATGTAGGACTATTCCATGAATGGTTTATGTGAAGGAAAGTGTTAAGAGAACTGTAATAATAGTTGACAGTGGATTCATAGAGGAATGGGCCTTATCTACAGCCCCATGCTGGCATCCGTAAGTTTACATGAGTCATCCTAATTATCCATGGGGGTTATCCAGCAATAATGCACCAACAGAGTAACACTAGGGAGCCTCTTAGGCTGCCTGCATGTACTAAATAGCTATGAGTCCAAGATGAGCCACACGGCTAGACTTTGCATGGCCTCATGGGTATTGCTAAGAGGCTTGTGCCAGCAGATGGGCCAAGAATGGTGTGACACCAGTGTCACCGGCCTGTGGTACCTAGACACATATCTGAATAACTTGCTGTCCTATGATGCCCTGCAGTTGAAGTTGCGTGCTGGGTATGCATTCAGGCATGATATTCACCTGGATTTTTCCAGCCACATTCAAACTCCATGGCCCTCATTACAACATTGGCGGTAAATCCCGCTTGCCGCCATGCAGAAGACGCCAACACACGGCTGCGGCGGCAGAATTCCGCTACAGCTATTATGACCCACAGCTCGGAATCTGCCATAATCCAGACACCCACACAAGTCCTCCACACCAAAGGTCAGTGATAAACTGGCGATAACAAAACCAACACCATCACGCCAACAGGAATACGGCCACACTATCACAACCCACGAATCCACGCAGCGGTCTTTCAACCGCGGTATTCCATTGGCGGCACACACCGCCGCGCTCAAAATACACACACATTTACAAAACGCAACCACATTGGACAATTCGAAATACACACACCTGATACACATACACACACTACTCCCACACACCCAATCCAATATAAAACACACACCCACATCACCCACAAACCCTTACTACCAAAATTTCGAAAGAAGGCCAGAGAGAGACACCACCAGAAACAACACTAGCATCCACAGACACACAACATCATCACTCACACAACATCCACGCACCTCAAACAACACACAACAACACATCCCCTCACACATCACAACACACACCACCTCACACATCACCCACACCACACCATGGCACCTCAGCAACACCCCAGGTTCTCTGAGGAGGGGCGCAGGGTCATGGTGGAGGAAATCGTCCGGGTAGAGCCACAGCTATTCGGATCACAGGTGCAGCACACCTCCATTGCTAGAAAGATGGAGCTATGGCGCAGAATCGTCGACAGGGTCAACGCAGTGGGACAGCATCGAAGAACTAGGGATGACATCAGGAAGAGGTGGAACGACCTACGGGGGAAGGTGCATTCCGTGGTCTCCAGACACCAGATTGCAGTACAGAGGACTGGCAGTGGACCCCCACCTCCTTCCCCACAACTAACAACATGGGAGGAGCAAGTCTTGACAATACTGCATCCTGAGGGCCTCGCAGGAATAGCAGGAGGAATGGACTCTGGTAAGTCAACTGTTAACTATTATATCCCCCATCCTACCTGCATGCCTTCACATACCCCCAACCTCACCCTCACCCCCATCACTCCAACACCTCACATATGTCCCACTATCACAACCCACCCATCCCAACACCAAGCCCTGCATGCAACACCAATGCATGGACACCCATCACCAAAGCATGTTCACTACAGATACCCACACAGACCCCAAACCAAATATCACACAAGGACCCAGACAAGAATGCAAGCACTGGAGTACAGGGTCACTCACCCATTGCACACAATGGCACACACAGATGCAATAATCATGCCTTTACACCCCTGCAGGACCCCTACACAACGTCACCGGACAGGAGGTTCCAGACATATCCAGCCCCCCCACAGAAGAGGCCCACAGTGATGACAGCAGCTCTGCACAACTGGATCAAGATGACCAGCCCGGCCCATCTGGGACCTCGGGACAGTCAGTTCCCCTGACACTGGCACAAGCCACTACAGAGCCTCACCCCTCAGGAAACACCACCAGAGCACCCACCCAGCGGGCCCATCCCTCTATCCCCAGGACACGTCAAGCAGCAGTGTGTCCACCACGACAGGGAACCCAGGAAAAACCACCACCCAAGAAAATCAGGGACCTGGGGGCAGTGGCAGTGGGCACACAGTTCAGGGGACAGAGGAACAGGAAAACAGGGGAACTGGGAGGACTGCTGTGTGACAGGGGGAGGACAGGCCCAGGGAACCCACTCTCCACGAGACCCTCTCCAACATCATGGGAGCGTACCATCATTCCCAGGAGACGATGGCAACGGTACTGGCCAACTTTCAGGAGACCCATCGGCTGCAGGAGGAACACTATCTGGGGATCAGGGAGGAACTGAAGTCCATTAACACCACCCTGGTCACCATTGTAGGGGTGCTGCAGGACCTTTTCAACACTAGGAGGGACACTGTGGCACAACAAGGGGCCCCTGACACTAGCCTGGATGATGAACAGCCCTCCACCTCCGCCGGCACTAGTGGACAGGAGGCACCGCCACAGGACCACAATACTAGCACCCCACCCCCTGCAGATAGAGAGCCACCCCGCAAACGGCCCCTGAGATCCAGGCACAAGACAGAGAACATTGCCAAGACCCCTGCCAGGAAATGAGACTCCCCTGAATGTCACCCTTCTGTCCCACTTTGTCACCCTGTTCATCCTTCAACTGCCCTTGCTCCACTTCCTATGCCCCTTTGGACAATGCACCTGTGAAACAAATAGACTGGATTCTGCCATGGACATTCCTCCACCATCACCCCTGCCCATTTTACAACCCCCTCCACTTATTTGCACAGAAATAAATACACCTCAATCACAAAACAATCTGGAGTCAGTCTGTGCTTTCACAAATGTGTAATTGCAATAACTATGGAAAATAGCAATATCAATTTAATTGTCCACATACCGATGAAACAACGGGTGTGGGGCTGGAGGAAATATAGCAGAGGTCACAAAGAGGCACCCACATCTGATAAATGGAAAGGCAAAGTGACAAGTCAGGGTCCATACACTGAGTGAAAATGACAGACTTATGATAGCTCAAACAATAGTATGAGATGTGTGAGGCAGTGACATCTTCTTACCTGTGTCTCACTGGAAGTATTGCTGGATAACGTTGTTTCTGTTGTCGATATCCTCTTCTTCTGCCTCCTCTTCTTTACTGTCCACAGGCTCCACAGCTGCCACAAGACCTCCAGCTGGACCATCCTCCTGCAGAAAAGGCACCTGTCGTCGCAAAGCCAGGTTGTGCAGCATACAGCAGGCCACCATGATCTGGCACACCTTCTTTGGTGAGTAGTAGAGAGACCCACCTGTCATCTGGAGGCACCGGAACCTGGCCTTCAGGAGGCCGAAGGTCCGTTCGATCCCCCTCCTAGTTCGCCCATGTGCCTCATTGTAGCGTTCCTCTGTCCTTGTCCTGGGATTTCTCACTGGGGTCAGTAGCCATGACAGGTTGGGTTACCCAGAGTCACCTGCAAATTACGAGGGACAACTGTGAGACACACACTAACCCGTAGAGACAACCCCATTCCAAGACAACTATTCACACTGTATAAGGTCCTTGTCCTCACCTATTAGCCACACACTGTGCCTCTGGAGTTGCCCCATCACATAAGGGATGCTGCTATTCCTCAGAATGTAAGCGTCATGCACTGGACCAGGAAATTTGGCATTCACATGAGAGATGTACTGGTCGGCCAAACACACCATCTGCACATTCATCGAATGGTAGCTCTTCCGGTTTCTGTACACCTGTTAACTCCTGCATGGGGGTACCAAGGCCACATGTGTCCCATCAATGGCACCTATGATGTTGGGGATATGTCTCACTGTATAGAAGTCACCTTTCACTGTAGGCAAATCCTCCACCTGAGGGAAAACGATGTAGCTGCGCATGTGTTTCAGCAGGGCAGATAACACTCTGGACAGCACGTTTGAGAACATTGGCTGGGACATCCCTGATGCAATGGCCACTGTTGTTTGAAAAGACCCACTTGTCAGGAAATGGAGTACTGACAGGACCTGCACTAGAGGGGGCATCCCTGTGGGATGGCGGATAGCTAACATCAGGTCTGGCTCCAACTGGGCACACAGTTCATGGATTGTTGCATGATCAAGTCTGTAGGTGACTATTACGTGTCTCTCTTCCATTGTCGACAGGTCCACCAGCAGTCTGTACAAAGGAGGATGCCGCCATCTCATCACCTGCCCCAGCGGATGTGCCCTATGGAGGAGAACAGTGAGCAGAGAGTCAGCCAACAATGAGGTATCGCAAAATGTCATTTGCACACATTTATTAATCCGCAATGTGCCTGTTACTGTGTGTATGCAAGGCCTAGATAGGTGTGACGCAGTTATTATTTATGCCATGTGGCCCCCTGAAATGGGGGCTGCCTGACCTGTAAGGTGGGACAAAGGGATATGAGATAACTGCGCTGGCGTTGTACACCGTTGCAGTAGGCGGTCGAAGACCGCGGCGATATCCTGCATTGGTTAACATTGGACCCTATGTGTCCCAGGAGCCAATGACGATGTACGCCGGTGGTGACGGTACGCACCGCAGTGGACGCGACCGCCATTTTCTGTCTGTTCACTCACTTGATACCTGACCTTCAACAGGAGAGGACCTACACTGCAAGTGCTGCTGTGACCTCAGTCTGGAAGCGACGATGGCTCATGTGTCTGGGGAAAGGGCCCCTGCCTTCACTTCGGAGGAGTTGGCGAAACTGGTGGATGGGGTCCTCCCCCAGTACACACAACTGTACGGTCCTCCAGACAAAGAGGTGAGTACACTGTGAGCATGCTGCACGGGCAATGCCTGTTTGGAGTGGTGTGGATGGAAGATACATGGGGGGGTACTGAGGCCTGCATGAGCGGACGGTGAGTATATGTGCGTCAGGGCAAGGGTGGAACGTGGGCCAATGAGTATGACGGTCCTGACGGGTAAAGATTTTCCTTTTCCCCTGTACTATTCCTCTCGGTCGCACCCACCAGAAGAAGACTATTTGGCATGCCATTGCCAAGGATGCCGGACCCTGGGGGTCCACCACAGATGGAGCATCCACTGCCAGAAAAGATGGGAGGACCTTCGCAGCTGGAGCAAGAAGATGGCGGAGGCCCAGCTGGGGATGGCCTCCCAACGTGGGAGGGGTGCCCGTAGCACCATGACCCGCCTGATGTTCAGGATCCTGGCAGTGGCATATCCAGAGTTGGATGGGTGCTTGAGAGCATCACAGCAGCCACAAGGGGGTGAGTACAGTCTCTGCGCGCATTACGAGGTGTCTGGGTGGGGGAGGTGCGCAGTGGGTTCCCCTAGGCCAGGGCGAGCTTGGTAGGCAAAGTCCCTTGTGAGGCAGGTTCAGTGGAACCCCAACCTCACTAGTGGTTAGTGCCATCTACACCTAGTCAGGCTCCTGTGACTTCCATGTGTGCAGCAATCGGGCTTAGGCCTTGTACCCCATGGGCATGTGAATAATCTAGGAACTATAAGTGCATGGTGTAGTGCAGAGGGCTGCTGTGTCTGTAGTGTCCACCAACGGTAGTGGTGTTGCATGCACTGAACATGTCTTTCTTCTGTCTTTCCCCCCCTTTTTGTGGTCTCCCTGTTCTTGTGTGCAATAGCATCATCAGGCGGCGGAGCAGTGGCACCGGAGCAGGAGGGAGCTGCATCCCACTTGGCCCTGGAAGGCGAAACAATGGAGTCCGAAGACACCAGTGGGACTGAGGGCGAGGGGAGCTCCACGGCGGGGACAGGAGGTGACAGCGACTCCTCCTCTGATGGGAGCTCCCTTGCGGTGGCGGGCCCCTCTGTGCCCCCCGCATCAACAGGTACAGCACCCACCCCCCCCCCACTAGCATCGCCCTCCCAGCAGCCCCTCAGCGTGTGTCCCGTGCCCGCTCACCCATGAGGGTGGGCATCTCCTTCGCCCCAGGCACCTCATGCCCTGCCCCAGTCAGCCCTGCTGCCCTCAGTGAGGAGGCTATTGACCTCCTGAGATCCCTCACTGTTGGGCAGTCTACCATTGCGAATGCCATCCAGGGTGTTGAGAGGCATTTGCAACAAACAAATGCATACCTGGAGAGCATTCATTCTGGCCAGGCAGTCCAACAGAGAGCATTTCAGGCTCTGGCCTCAGCACTGATGGCAGCCATTGTCCCTGTGTCCAGCCTCCCCCCTCCAACTTCCTCCACCCAGACCCAATCCACTGTACCTCAGCCTATCCCAAGCACACCATCAGACCAGCATACATACACCTCAACACACAAAAGTGGCTCAGGCAAACATAAGCACCACACATCCCACAGGCACTCACACAAGCATCATACCCATGCAGACATACCAACATCCACTGCCTCCACTGTGTCTCCCTCCTCCACATCTCCCTCCTCCCTCCCAGTCTCGTCTCCACTCACACCTGCATGCACTACATCTTCAGCCACTACCTCCATCACCAGCACGCCCATCACCACACACCGCTCACGTGCACTCACCACCCACACTACCATTCACACATCCCCTGTGTCCTCTCCCAGTGTGTCAGTGAGCCCTCCTCCCAAAGTACACAAACGCAGGCACACACCCACCCAACAGCCATCTGCCTCACAACAGCCTCCGGCCCATGCACCTTCACTTAAATTCAGCAGACGTACACCTCCTACAACCACTACCTCTTCCTCCACTCCCAAACCCCCCTCCATCTACCCGTCCCAGTGTGTCTAAAAAACGTTTCCTGGCTAATATTGACCTCTTCCCTACACCTCCCCCCGACTGTCCACTATGGCCAGGCTTTCCAGGTCCCAACCCAGCACCTCAGCCTCCTCATCCCCAGCCACAGTGGTGCCAGCAACTGCGGGCTATTGGAGTGTGCCAACAATCAGGGCTGCCAGTGTGCCACGGAGCGAGGGCAAGGATATTCCGCCACCTGCCAAGCTAAAAAAGTTGCCCCCATCCCGGAGGGAGAAGCCGAAAAAACGTGCCACCAAGGGGTCAGGGAAAACAAAAGGGGATAGTGGCAAAACAGCTGCGCCACCATCAAAGGTGGGGAAGGGCCAGAAACTGAAGGGCAGGTCTGGAGAGGGCATGGTGGCACCGACTGAGGGACCAGTGTCACACCTTCTTTCCACGTCGACGCCAACCTGTACGGCGGAGAAGACCGCCACCTGCACCACCACCTGAACCGCCACAGACCCCGCCGCCAGCACCGCTGTCACAGACCCCGCCGCCAGCACCACTGCCACAGACCCCGCCACCAGCACTGCCGCCACAGAGCCTGCCACCAGCACCGCTGTCACAGAGCCAGCTGCCAGCACCGCTGCCACAGACCGCGCCGCAAGCACCGCTGCCACAGAGCCCGCCGCAAGCACCGCTGCCACAGAGCCTGCCGCAAGCACTGCTGCCACAGAGGCTCCCGCAAGCACCGCTGCCACAGAGCCCGCCACAAGCACCGCTGTCACAGAGCCCGCCGCCAGCACCACTGCCACAGAGCCCGCAACCAGCACCGCCGCCACAGAGCCCGCCGTGAGCACCGCCGCCACAGAGCCCGCCATGAGCACCGCCGCCACAGAGCCCCCGGCAAGCACCGCTGCGACTGACACCGCCGCAAGCACCGCCAGCGGTCCCGTGACATCCTGAGACAGTGGCACCACCGCAGACATGGCTGCCATCCCCAGTGGTCAGTCGTCCGAGGCTGGTGGTGAGTTCCAGTAGCCTGGGCAGCTTCCATGAAGCATCACTTTCAGTGGAGAAAGGCATCCACTACCTCAGTCCTTGGCAGGATGAAGCACTCTGGGCACCAAGTCCCCTCCAGAACCAGTGGAGAGATACATCCACTACCTCAGTCCTTGGCAGCATGAAGCACTCGGGGCACCAAGCCCCCTCCAGAACCAGTGGAGAAAGGCATCCACTTGAGAGACTGTGGCTTTGCACTCCCCAGGATACAGCAGTGGGCAAACCACCTACTGGAGAGACTTGAGAGACTGTGGTTTTGCACTCCCCAGGATGCAGCAGTGGGCAAACCACCCACTGGAGAGACTTGAGAGACTGAGGCTTTGCACTCAGAAGGATGCAGCAGTGGGCAACCCACCCACTGGAGAGACTTGAGAGACTGTGGCTTTGCACTCCCCAGGATAAAGAAGTGGGCAAACCACCCACTGAGAGACTTGAGAGACTGTGGCTTTGCACTCCCCATAATGCAGCAGTTGGCAAACCACCCACTGGAGAGACTTGGGAGACTGTGGCTTTGCACTCCCCAGGATAATGCAGTGGGCAAACCACCCACTGGAGAGACTTGAGAGACTGTGGCTGTGCACTCCCCAGGATAATGCAGTGGGCAAACCACCCACTGGAGAGACTTGAAAGACTGTGGCTTTGCACTCCCCAGGATAATGCAGTGTGCAAACCACCCACTGGAGAGACTTGAGAGACTGTGGCTTTGCACTCCCCAGGATGCAGCAGTGGGCAAACCATCTACTGGAGAGACTGTGGCTTTGCACTCCCCAGGATGCAGCAGTGGGCAAACCACCCACTGTAAAGACTTTAGAGACTGTGGCTTTGCACTCCCCAGGATAAAGCAGTGGGCAAACCACCTACTGTAAAGACTTGAGAGACTGTGGCTTTGCACTCCCCAGGATAAAGCAGTGGGCAAACCACCGAATGTAAAGACTTGAGACACTGTGGCTTTGCACTCCCCAGGATAAAGCAGTGAGCAAACCACCCACTGTAAAGACTTGAGAAACTGTGGCCTTGCACTTCCCAGGATAAAGCAGTGGGCAAACCACCTACTGTAAAGACTTGAGAGACTGGCTTTGCACTCCCCAGGATAAAGCAGTGGGAAAACCACCCACTGTAAAGACTTGAGAGACTGTGGCTTTGCACTCCCCAGGATAAAGCAGTGAGCAAACCACCCACTGGAGAGACTTGAGAGACTGTGGCTTTGCACTCCCCAGGATACATCAATGGGCATGGAGCCCCCTCATGGAGCAGTGGCGTCGTGAGTTCATCAGGCTGAGGTGCCCCCCCTCCCTCTCCCCATGAGGTGCCTGTATATTTTCTATGTGATGCCCCTCCAGTGTTCTCTCCGTTTGGAGTCAGGTATCTAGTGTGGGCCTCGCCAATGCATTTTGGACCCAGTGGTCCACGGACAATGATTGGTGCACTATCCGGATTTGTGTAGTTGGTGTACAAAATTGTATAACCTGGATTTTGAGCTTTGACTGATGGATTTTTTTTAATGCAATCGTTCAAATCATTTCCTTTTGTCCTTGCGTTACTCAAGGGGGTGGGGGTGTATATGTTATGTTGCAGCATGTATTTTTGTGTATGGTGTTGGGGGTGAGGGTGGGGGTGGGGGTGTTGCATGTTGCGTGTGTGTGTCACTCTCTTTTCCCTCCCCTGTGTTGTAGGTGCATTACTCACCGTGGTCGTCGCCGCAATTGTTGGAGCTCCTGATAGAGGAGCAGGAAGACCATCGCCGGCAGGATCTGCAGTTCTGGCTCCATGGCGTCCTGGTTCCTCGTGGGATGTGGAGAGGTGAGTGTTTTCCCTTTTGTGTACTGTTTCCGCCGTGTTTTTATTCGCGTTGGTTCCGCCCCGGAAAAGGTGGCGGATAGCCGTGTTGTGATAGGGGGAGCGGTACATTGTCTTCCGCCTGTCTGTTGGCGGTGTCCGCCGCGCTGTTTGTTTGTACTGCCGTGGCGGTCGGAGTGTTAAAGTGGCTGTCTATGTTGGCGGTTTCCGCCACTGTCGTAATCCCATTTTTTTCCTCCGGCCTGTTTGCGGTAATACCGCCGCTTTAACACCGACCGCCAGGGTTGTAATGAGGGCCCATATCTTTTGATGCATCAGTGCCTGGAACTTTGGGTTGATGAACCTTTCTTTTTGTGATTTCTAATAGACAATTGTTTCATACTCAGAATCTTGGTGTTCTGTCTTCACATGTACATTAAGGGGGTGATTCTGACCCCGGCGGTTCACTACCGCCGGGGCCAGGGTCGGCGGGAGCACCGCCAACAGGCTGGCGGTGCCCCGCAGGGCATTCTGACCGCGGCGGTTTGGCCGCGGTCAGAAAGGGAAAACCGGCGGTCTCCCGCCGGTTTTCCGCTGACCTGGGAATCCCCCATGGCGGCGCAGCTTGCTGCGCCGCCATGGGGGATTCTGACAGCCCATACCGCCATCCTGTTCCTGGCGGTTCTCCCGCCAGGAACAGGATGGCGGTATGGGTTGTCGTGGGGCCAATGCCAATGCCAATGGCATGGGCACTGCAGGGGCCCCCGTAAGAGGGCCCCACATTGTATTTCAGTGTCTGCATTGCAGACACTGAAATACGCGACGGGTGCCACTGCACCCGTCGCACCTTCCCACTCCGCCGGCTCAATTCTGAGCCAGCGTCCTCGTGGGAAGGCTCTTTTGCACTGGGCTGGCGGGCGGCCTTTTGGCGGCCGCCCGCCAGCCCAGTGCAAAAGCCAGAATCACCGCAGCGGTCTTATGACCGCGGAGCGGTGTTCTGGAGGGGGGAACTCTGGCGGGCGGCCTCCGCCGCCCGTCAGGGTCAGAATGACCCCCTAAGACTTTATTCATGGGCGTGAAGCCATTGTTTGTATCTGAGTGCAACACATGAACATTGTAGGCTACATCACTGCTTTTTCCATTGGCATGTTGGCCTAGTGGTGCAAAGGAGCTGACATTGTTTCTAGTAAACACTCTTGCACTGGCAAAGTTTAATATTTATCATTTGTATGTGTGATATGAGACTGCCTAATGGATATGATATGTGGTTGTAGATTTGGATGTTTCATAAGTAGACTGTTGGGTTGGACTGTGCTCCCATGCACATACTATATGGATCCCTTCACAGTCATCATACTATGAGTAAACTCTACTATCCTCCACAAGTCTGAGGCTGTACAAATGGCTGGCAGGACACAAGACACACAGTAATTGCACACTATCTATGTTAGCACACCATGTTCATTGGGGTTTGCAATGGAGGACTATTTGGTACAGGTTGTTGCCTTGCACACCATTTTGGATGTATTAGATGTTGTTCACCGCTGTTTGTCACACATAGCTACATATGTTTTCTCTGTGGCAATTACTAGCAGATGTGATGTGACTGTTCAGGTGTTTACTGTGAATATGAAGTTAACTTGCTTACACACTAGTAGTGCTTACATATTTATTTTCATAAGGGTACACCATTTCATTTAGTTATACTTTGGTGACATTGTGAAAGTCATTCATGTTTTTAAAAAAAACATTTTGTACTATATGGTCCCTCTGTCGTGTTGCTGCTACTGATGGGACATTTTAAGCTTGCTCCACATATTTCTCATCCTCATCATACGGCACTTCCTGCTCCTCATTGTCATTGGGCCATAGTACATCTGTCTGTGCACAACTACTGTGCAATATGCAGCACACTAGTATTGTTTTGCAAGCCATTGGTGGGGAGTAGAGTAGAGTAATTGTCCCCCGGACATATTCATGTTCCTCAAGTGGGGTTTAAGGACTCCAAAAGTCCTCTCTATGATGGGCCGGGTCCTGCTTGGGGCATGATTAGAAGTCTGCTGGGCTTCCGTATGGGGGTATTTATAAGGAGTCATCACCCGCAGGTGAAGACAATATCCTTGATCAGCTGCAAAGGAAGGAAGGGTAAACATAGTAAATGGTGATGACAGATGATGGACCCTCATTGATATACATTTTATTATGTGTCCTGATTGACTCATACAATTTGCCAACAGTATGAGACGTGCAATGCATTGTTTAGCATAAAAGCAAGTTGATTTCAGATATGACTTCTACTGTACTACACATACAAGTATACTGCCTCTGTGATACACTTAATAGTTGTCATACTAATAAGTATGAATGCCCTGAAGGTGATGATTTCTCACCAGTAAGAAGAGTAAGTTAGCTATCTCTCACACTCATCTATTGTCGCTGTTTATGACTACTATTTTCATACAAAAGCGTCACGTTTGAGCCTAAAGCATACTTTTTTGACTCAAGCAACAGGATTACAGGGATGGTGTCACTTTTCATACAAAATCATCACATTTAGGCCTAATGCATCATTCATTTCGACTCAAGCAATAGGATTACAGGGATGGTGTCATTTTTCATACAAAAGCATCACATGTGGACCTAAGGCATAATTGTTTTGACTCAAGCAACAGGGTTACCGGAATGACATCACTTTTCATACAAAAGCATCACATTTGGGCCTAAAGAATAATTTTTTACTCAAGCAACAGGATTACAAGGATGGCGTCACCTTTCTTACAAAAGCATCACGTTTGGACCTAAAGCATTACGTTAACATTTAAAGTTGTCTGACTCTATTATGTTCCGACACATATTTTGCTGATATGTGGGTTTTGAGTATGGCATGATTGTTCAACAGGCAATGCTCATGTTACATACAACACTTTACAAAGATCAGAGCATTGTGTCTGGCACTTTGAAGATCATGAGTGTGTTCAAACTGATTGACGACTGTTGTGGCCTACTTATAGTTCTCAATATGGTGGTGAGTTGTCATTTTCGGGAACTCCTACATAAACGCAAAGACAAATGATGCTTTTGATTATTTATTATCATGGAGCAATCTACCCCCAGATACGTCCTAGCAGTGGAACCTGTCCTTGAGCAGGGTAAAGGACCTCTCCATAGCCCTGATGGGTGCCCGGTTGCCTTCTCCAGTTGTGTCGCGGGGTTTGCATCCAGGGTCATTATCCACTGCTGTATCCCATATTCTTGGTCAGCTGAAACTGAAAAAAAGGGACAGTGTCAATATTTCAGATAACTGCATTGGGTGCATTCCGACCCATGTGTGTTATGTTAAGTGGTATTGCCATGCACTTTTCCAAGATCTAATCACATGATGTGTCACTCATACCTGTGTACTGATGTTTACGGGGTACTCTTCAATCAATCTTTGTGATGTCAAATGCAGTGCATGGGCAGATACATCATACAATTCTACATCCTGACTGTCCTGTTAATGCAACAGAATATGGTGGTGGCTATTTGCCACTGCTCTAGTCCACTCGATGTTATGTGTTCACACTAAATGTGTGAAGAGACAGAGGACAATATTTATACTCCTTTTGCGATGAATTTGCATCATTTTTTTTACTCAAATTTGACGCAAACCTAACTCCATATTTATATTTTGACGTTAGACATGTCTAACGTCAAAATATAGGAGTTTGCACCATTTTTTGGATGTGAGAACCTACCTTGCGCCAATGAGATGCACAGTAGGCGTTCCCATGCAAAAAATGGTGCTACCCCCATAACCCCATATTTATTCCCCCATGTTACAATGGAGTATGGGTGGGAGGAGGGGCTAAATAATGGTGCTAATCTTGCTTAGCACCATTATATAATGCCTGGGTCAGACCAGGCGTTAGGGGACCTGTGGACCCACTTCCATGGTTAAACCCCATGGAATGGATCCACAGGTTCCCTCCAAAAGCCTCACCAGAGGTACACCGGAGGATGGGGGACCCCATCCCAGGTAAGTCCAGGTAAGTATTTTTTAACTATCTTTTTTATCCATCGAGGGCCCTAACTTGGGGCCCTCTGCATGGCACAGGGTGCCATAGCCATGCCCAGGGGACACTTGTCCCCTTTGCTGGCCATTGGGGTAGTGGGCATGACTCCTGTCTTTCCTAAGTCAGGAGTCATGTTTTTGGTGGTTGTGCACCAGGAAATGGTGCTAGTCTGGTTAGAGGCATTTTTTTGCCTCTAACCAGGCTAGCGTAATTTTCGGATGCACAACCCCCTCCTTCCCTACCCGCACCCGGCTAGCATCTTTTTTTAAGACACTAGCCTAGCCGGCGCTATACTTTTTTGGTGCAAAACTGTGTTCCCACAGTTTTGCACCAAAAAGTATAAATTCGGGCCAGAATGTGGAAGAGGCATTTTTCTTGAAGGTCCTGCCTAGGTAGGTGGTGACTTACCAGACATGGCTTACACAGTCACATGCAAGGGTCCATGGTCGTTCACAGAAGTTGGTGGTGGCCTATATAACATTGGCACATCCTTTGAGTGTACAGTATTTTCCAGGCAGCTGATGTAGTACCATCCACACAGGATGCACTCAGACATACCAAATGAGTGACATGGTGTCACAACTACCATTGCCAGATCCATGAGTGCATGTCACAGAATAACCCACAATGGTCGTCAATGGCCTGGACATTGATGGAGTGGGTGTGTTTTCTGTTGATGTAGAGATGGGCTGTTGTAGCAGGAGGAACTATTTGCAAATGTGTGCAGTCCATGGTACCCAGAACATGTGGGAACCCCGTGATGGCATAAAATCCTTGTTTGATTTCCTGCTCTAGTTGCTGGGTGTTGGGGAAGAGGATGTAGTGGGATGTCAAATAGATGAAGGCATCCAGGACCAAAGGTAGGAACGAGGAGAATGATGGAGATTCCAGCCATTTGGGCTGCAGTTATCTGGAAGGACCCCTAGGCCAGCATGTGAAGTACAGCCTTGAGCTTTGTATGTGGAGGGATGTTAGTAACTCTGTCCACTGTTGCCTGGAGTCTTGGCGCAATCACATGTGGCAGCTGTACAGTGGAGTCCCTCCTCAAATGGTAATGGGTAATTACCTCTTCCTCCCTGAGTCCAATTAGTGACGCATACTGTCGCTATATGAGCTCCATTCTCCTATACTGCCTTTGTGGTGCAGATGGCGGTGATAGTTGTGGTGATGATGGAGAGGGTGGTGGTGGTGATGACGGTGGTGGGGGTCTTCTTGGTATTCCAAGCTGCAGTAGGAGTAGGTCCATGGTGTCCTAGAGCTTACCAGAGTCATTTGTGTATGTTATCCTTATGTACCAGTTCCAATGCATCATTTCTATGCCTGGTCTGCTGAAGCATTAATTATTTACTCATTTGAGACTCTGCACATCTTTTGCCAAAGAAGTGTAATTTTTCGATTTCCTTGTAAATACAACTGTATCAGTTCTGTGTGCTTTTGTAAGAGGGAATGCCTACCTTGCATTTCAATGTCATTATCTGAGGCAGCCAGATCCTGCACAAGATACAAGTGACGTACTGGAGAGGAAAGTGATGCTAAAGGCCTCTAGCAACACTTTGTAAATATGGAGCAGTGAATGCGCTGCCGCTGTGTCAAAAACAATTACGCAGCTGCGGCACAAGCTTCTTGTAAATGAGGCCCTAAGTTCACAAGGAGTAGTGCATCTATCTCTTTTCACCAAAGGAAAGGTGAGGTGAAGAGTCAAATTCTGAATGCTGAAACCCTGGGAGGAATGTCAGTAGATTACAAGGTACATTTTCTAAATGGAATAGGCAGACAAGGCGCAAGGATAGAAACGCTCAGCGTCAGCCATAAGATAGCAGTAGAAACGCTCAAGTAGTAGTAGTAGATGGTAAGTCCTCTTCAATCATCCAAAGTTCCACAAAGTGTGAGAGAAATGGACCTAAAAGTCAGAATATCTAAAAGCCAGGGAAATCATTGCAGTTTCCAATGCACAAGAAACAAACTCATGCGAAATCCATTGACTGAGTACCATGCTGACACAGAAGGCCTTTGCACCTCAGCAAGCTCCAGAAAACGTTTCAACAGTCTCTCAGTCACAAGCCCAAAAGTACCCAGTCATGAGTGCTGGTAAGGAGACAGGAAGACACTGAAAATGGAGATGATGGATGTTGGAAAGGGAATGTCTCCTGCATGACATACAGGTGTGTTCTCCTGTCCTGAGTGCCCAACCGCTTGTGAATATGATATTCTTTTATTTTGGCCCTGGTGTCCAGCTAATCTCCCATATACAGAGAGGCCTAAGCTTGTCCCCAACAAAGAGATTTTAGAACTGTCCTGTGACCTGGATGGATGTACCACACACGTCCACGTGGAGAGAGTGGACCTGTCATGGGTTTAGCACAGAAGGTGGTGGAGACAGAAGTCTGTGCTTTGTAATTCACAGTGTGACTAGACCTGTGTATCAGTGTCAGGGGGACTTGGCCTACTGTCTACTCTGAAGTAAAGTTCCACTTTTATGTATGATTTATAAACTTGTGCTGACACCCAGTCTGCATGTCTGTGTGAACAGTGAGCATATGGTGCATACAGAGTAGTGGAAAGGAGAGTGTGTGTATTGTGTTTGCCTGTCCTTCTAGTACACAAACAAGTGGGATCCAATTTAGATGTCTCTCATTTGACACCGCAGAGGATGGAAGATGACAACAGCTCCCCAGACAGCGGAAGTGAATTGCCTGCATTCCTACGGCACAGGATGGATGTTCTTTTTGTGTACCTTGTGCCTCTGTGCACTTTACCACTACTAACCAGTACTAACATGCTTGTGCTCCCTTCCCCAAAAACATGGTAAAATTGTTTTCCCTCCATTTGGCATATTTAATTTACTTTCATCTCCCTAGTAAAGTGGCACTACTTGTGCCCGGGGCCTCTAAATTAAATGTTACTAGTGGGCATGCAGCACTGTGTATGAAACCCACTTACGTAGCCCTTTAAACATGTCCCAGACCTGCTGTTGCAGCCTGTGGGTTCAGTTTTGAACTGTCACTTCAACCTCGTATAATAAACCTTGTGCCATGCCCACATCTTCCTTTTTAATACATATATCATCCATAGGGTAGGTCCAAATCAGCCCACAGGGCAAGGTCCAATGTATTTAAAAAGTAGGCCATGTAACTTTAAGTTTTACCTGACCTTATTGTGCAAATATCTTAAATTTGCTTTTCACTATTGCAAGGCCTATCTCTCCTTTAGGATAACATTGGGATACCTTATCACATTTAACAAGGATAACTTCCAAAGGGGAACATGTACCCAGTTCATGTATGGTGTCTTTGGAATTGTGATGAAAAATACTCTTTTATGGCAACGTCAGATTTGTGCTTACAATTTCAAAAATGCCACTCTTAGAAAGCGTCAATTTTTCAGCTTCATCCATGTAGTACCTGCAGCCTGTCTCTGGGTCATATGACTGGATATAGTTGACAGTTAGTCTTTGTGTATTTCTCCTAGACAGCCACACACAGTAGAGAGCTTAGGTGTTCCTTGATGGACAATCATGGGCAGGATTGGATGGTGGAGCTAGGCACACCTGAATAGTCCATGTCCTGACTTCACAAAGGACTGCATACTCCATGTAGTTCGTCTGGAGTCAGGGCATGGGAGGCAGAAAAGCTATACATTCTACAGGGAGTCCTCTAGAAATTTCTCCCACTTCAAAGAAGACACCAGGTATGAATATTGGAACTCAGACACCAATTCATTAGCACACTTCTGGACCTATGAAAGTCTCTGCCAGGAAGATGGATTCTTTGTGTTGCTGAAAGGGCTGCCGCTCTGCTAGATTGCTGACCTGAAAGAATGATGCCCTGCTGTGCTGACCAGTAGACTTCTGTCATCTTGCCTGGGTGACAATGACTAGACCTGCAGCCTGTACCCAGGACCACCAGAATGACTCCAAGGGCTACGGCCTGATTTGATCTTAGCAGTGGGGAATACTCCATCAGAAAAGTGATGGATATCTCATCTGCTGTATTACAATCCAACTATATCCTACGGAGATCGTAATACAGCGGATGGGGTATCAATCACATTTGTCATGGAGTATTCTATCTGCTGAGATCTAAATCAGGTCCCTAGTCCCTTGTAACTATCACCTGGATTCTGTAATTGTGAGTTCTACCCTGTAGAGTGGTATCACCCTTTCCTGGACCTCTGTAAGTGGACCTGAAGGTGCTCTGCCAGCCCATCTGTGGTTCCAGCAGAACCAACGCTCTCCTCTTCTGCACTGTGCACCTCGAGCTGAACCCGACAAGTTGCCTCTGCTGTGAGGATTCTTCCAGTGCAGTGACTCCACATCAACCTCACTGCTCGCAGGCTCATCAGAACCAGTGCATGACGCATCTTCAACGCAGGAATTTGCATCTCAAGCTTCCCTCATCAGTGGTCTCCTTTCATCACAACCTTGCAGCTCCCTAGACTCAATACTGTGTGACGCATCTGTGACCCGGAGCTCACATCGCCTCGGCTGCGCAGTTCATCCTCAAGTTGGGACCTTGCAATGCTCTGCAATCAGGATCAAGGGTACTCTTGTTCAGTGTGCCCATCGGGGTCCATGTAGCCAGTCGACCCTCCATCACGGTTGTCCGAACTTGTGACTTTGTCCCTGTCCTTCACAACCAGGTATCCACAGTTGAAGCTATACGCTTTTTGGCGCTATTTTCATTGACATTTTTAAACCTGCAGATTTCCAGTTCTATCGATTGAATTTTTGTCCTTTTGGTCTTATTTTATTTATTAAAATGCACTCGACCTTTCTAATCTAGTGTGGGAGTCTTCTTGTGTTGTGTTTTCACATTGTTACTGTTTGAAGTGTTGCACAAATACTTTACACATTGCCTCTAAATTAATTCTGACTGTTCTGTGCCAAAACTACCAGAGGTTTGAGAGGGGGTTAATTTGGGATTTGCTTGTGACTTCACCCTGACAAAGATTGTGGTTGCTGTTCGAGTAGGACTTCACCCTCCTCAACCTGTAACCCAATTTCTTACAATGTACAGCTATACACTTAAGAGAGGAGGGTGGAGAAAGGGCAACCTATAGAAATTCAGTGACACTTTGTAAGCAAAGAACTGCTGGCTGATTTGTTCTTCTTGAGCACTGCCATTTGGTTGATAGTAGAATTGACGGGTGGGACTACATTTTCAATTATGCAAGATGGTGAAGTTACTAGCTTAGGCTTGGCTTTTTTGTCTACCTCTGACTCGTGGTCAGAAATCTGGTGACAGACAAATTAGAAACTTCACACATCACTGTGTTCATATTGTGGTTGCTTTTGCTTGGAGACAGCCCCATTGCCACCTGCTTTGTTAGGAAGCATCACTTTACACAAACACTGCGTTAAGAGAATGACACCTTGAAAAAGAACCAAGCCAAACCCATTCTGGAGGTTGAGTCAGTGGATCCACATCTCCTGTCTAGAAAATGTGTATAAAAGTGGGAACCAAACCATCCCACCTTGTTCCAGTTCCACGTTGTTGATGACAAATAGAGAGAAAGCACTGTAGAGTATTCAAAAGATGGCCATATGACCAGGGCTGGTATCTACCTGGCAGCTGGTCTCCCAGATATGCAGGATATTAGCTAAAGTCTGCAATTTCTGCTGGAGTTGCCAGGAGTCTGTCTAGTGCCTAAATGCCTGCTAGTGTCCTGAGAGAGGGAAGGAGATCCCTGACCCTGAAGCACCAGCAACTACCAAGAGAGGAAGCCCAGTATTTTCGTGGCCTGAGGAATACCCAGAGAAAGTGGACTGCCTGATAAAGCAAAGCCAGGACCTACTCTTTTGGACGTTGGTCCCCTGGTCTGCCTCTTTTGGAACCACCTGAAATGGGCTAAGAGGGGGGCTGCAATTGCCTTCCCTCTTGGATCTGTCTACATTGGCCCAGAGGTGAACTGTAACTGCCTTGTCCTGGGATCCACCTGCACCAGCCTGTAGGTAAGTTGCAACTGCTTTATCAGAGCACACTGCACCAGCCAGAAAATGGGATAAAACTGATGAAGAATCCAGATCACTGCAAAAAGGCCCCATTGAGTTCACTCGTCTGTTCTAGGGAGGCCGCACACTCTGAAGAGGCAGGCTGTGACTGACGATGGGCTCTTCAACCCCATGGAATGGATCCACAGGTTCCCTCCAAAAGCCTCACCAGAGGTACACCGGAGGATGGGGGACCCCATCCCAGGTAAGTCCAGGTAAGTATTTTTTAACTATCTTTTTTATCCATCGAGGGCCCTAACTTGGGGCCCTCTGCATGGCACAGGGTGCCATAGCCATGCCCAGGGGACACTTGTCCCCTTTGCTGGCCATTGGGGTAGTGGGCATGACTCCTGTCTTTCCTAAGTCAGGAGTCATGTTTTTGGTGGTTGTGCACCAGGAAATGGTGCTAGTCTGGTTAGAGGCATTTTTTTGCCTCTAACCAGGCTAGCGTCATTTTCTGATGCACAACCCCCTCCTTCCCTACCCGCACCCGGCTAGCATCTTTTTTTAAGACACTAGCCTAGCCGGCGCTATACTTTTTTGGTGCAAAACTGTGTTCCCACAGTTTTGCACCAAAAAGTATAAATTCGGGCCAGAATGTGGAAGAGGCATTTTTCTTGAAGGTCCTGCCTAGGTAGGTGGTGACTTACCAGACATGGCTTACACAGTCACATGCAAGGGTCCATGGTCGTTCACAGAAGTTGGTGGTGGCCTATATAACATTGGCACACCCTTTGAGTGTACAGTATTTTCCAGGCAGCTGATGTAGTACCATCCACACAGGATGCACTCAGACATACCAAATGAGTGACATGGTGTCACAACTACCATTGCCAGATCCATGAGTGCATGTCACAGAATAACCCACAATGGTCGTCAATGGCCTGGACATTGATGGAGTAGGTGTGTTTTCTGTTGATGTAGAGATGGGCTGTTGTAGCAGGAGGAACTATTTGCAAATGTGTGCAGTCCATGGTACCCAGAACATGTGGGAACCCCGTGATGGCATAAAATCCTTGTTTGATTTCCTGCTCTAGTTGCTGGGTGTTGGGGAAGAGGATGTAGTGGGATGTCAAATAGATGAAGGCATCCAGGACCAAAGGTAGGAACGAGGAGAATGATGGAGATTCCAGCCATTTGGGCTGCAGTTATCTGGAAGGACCCCTAGGCCAGCATGTGAAGTACAGCCTTGAGCTTTGTATGTGGAGGGATGTTAGTAACTCTGTCCACTGTTGCCTGGAGTCTTGGCGCAATCACATGTGGCAGCTGTACAGTGGAGTCCCTCCTCAAATGGTAATGGGTAATTACCTCTTCCTCCCTGAGTCCAATTAGTGACGCATACTGTCGCTATATGAGCTCCATTCTCCTATACTGCCTTTGTGGTGCAGATGGCGGTGATAGTTGTGGTGATGATGGAGAGGGTGGTGGTGGTGATGACGGTGGTGGGGGTCTTCTTGGTATTCCAAGCTGCAGTAGGAGTAGGTCCATGGTGTCCTAGAGCTTACCAGAGTCATTTGTGTATGTTATCCTTATGTACCAGTTCCAATGCATCATTTCTATGCCTGGTCTGCTGAAGCATTAATTATTTACTCATTTGAGACTCTGCACATCTTTTGCCAAAGAAGTGTAATTTTTCGATTTCCTTGTAAATACAACTGTATCAGTTCTGTGTGCTTTTGTAAGAGGGAATGCCTACCTTGCATTTCAATGTCATTATCTGAGGCAGCCAGATCCTGCACAAGATACAAGTGACGTACTGGAGAGGAAAGTGATGCTAAAGGCCTCTAGCAACACTTTGTAAATATGGAGCAGTGAATGCGCTGCCGCTGTGTCAAAAACAATTACGCAGCTGCGGCACAAGCTTCTTGTAAATGAGGCCCTAAGTTCACAAGGAGTAGTGCATCTATCTCTTTTCACCAAAGGAAAGGTGAGGTGAAGAGTCAAATTCTGAATGCTGAAACCCTGGGAGGAATGTCAGTAGATTACAAGGTACATTTTCTAAATGGAATAGGCAGACAAGGCGCAAGGATAGAAACGCTCAGCGTCAGCCATAAGATAGCAGTAGAAACGCTCAAGTAGTAGTAGTAGATGGTAAGTCCTCTTCAATCATCCAAAGTTCCACAAAGTGTGAGAGAAATGGACCTAAAAGTCAGAATATCTAAAAGCCAGGGAAATCATTGCAGTTTCCAATGCACAAGAAACAAACTCATGCGAAATCCATTGACTGAGTACCATGCTGACACAGAAGGCCTTTGCACCTCAGCAAGCTCCAGAAAACGTTTCAACAGTCTCTCAGTCACAAGCCCAAAAGTACCCAGTCATGAGTGCTGGTAAGGAGACAGGAAGACACTGAAAATGGAGATGATGGATGTTGGAAAGGGAATGTCTCCTGCATGACATACAGGTGTGTTCTCCTGTCCTGAGTGCCCAACCGCTTGTGAATATGATATTCTTTTATTTTGGCCCTGGTGTCCAGCTAATCTCCCATATACAGAGAGGCCTAAGCTTGTCCCCAACAAAGAGATTTTAGAACTGTCCTGTGACCTGGATGGATGTACCACACACGTCCACGTGGAGAGAGTGGACCTGTCATGGGTTTAGCACAGAAGGTGGTGGAGACAGAAGTCTGTGCTTTGTAATTCACAGTGTGACTAGACCTGTGTATCAGTGTCAGGGGGACTTGGCCTACTGTCTACTCTGAAGTAAAGTTCCACTTTTATGTATGATTTATAAACTTGTGCTGACACCCAGTCTGCATGTCTGTGTGAACAGTGAGCATATGGTGCATACAGAGTAGTGGAAAGGAGAGTGTGTGTATTGTGTTTGCCTGTCCTTCTAGTACACAAACAAGTGGGATCCAATTTAGATGTCTCTCATTTGACACCGCAGAGGATGGAAGATGACAACAGCTCCCCAGACAGCGGAAGTGAATTGCCTGCATTCCTACGGCACAGGATGGATGTTCTTTTTGTGTACCTTGTGCCTCTGTGCACTTTACCACTACTAACCAGTACTAACATGCTTGTGCTCACTTCCTAAAAACATGGTAAAATTGTTTTCCCTCCATTTGGCATATTTAATTTACTTTCATCTCCCTAGTAAAGTGGCACTACTTGTGCCCGGGGCCTCTAAATTAAATGTTACTAGTGGGCATGCAGCACTGTGTATGAAACCCACTTACGTAGCCCTTTAAACATGTCCCAGACCTGCTGTTGCAGCCTGTGGGTTCAGTTTTGAACTGTCACTTCAACCTCGTATAATAAACCTTGTGCCATGCCCACATCTTCCTTTTTAATACATATATCATCCGTAGGGTAGGTCCAAATCAGCCCACAGGGCAAGGTCCAATGTATTTAAAAAGTAGGCCATGTAACTTTAAGTTTTACCTGACCTTATTGTGCAAATATCTTAAATTTGCTTTTCACTATTGCAAGGCCTATCTCTCCTTTAGGATAACATTGGGATACCTTATCACATTTAACAAGGATAACTTCCAAAGGGGAACATGTACCCGGTTCATGTATGGTGTCTTTGGAATTGTGATGAAAAATACTCTTTTATGGCAACGTCAGATTTGTGCTTACAATTTCAAAAATGCCACTCTTAGAAAGCGTCAATTTTTCAGCTTCATCCATGTAGTACCTGCAGCCTGTCTCTGGGTCATATGACTGGATATAGTTGACAGTTAGTCTTTGTGTATTTCTCCTAGACAGCCACACACAGTAGAGAGCTTAGGTGTTCCTTGATGGACAATCATGGGCAGGATTGGATGGTGGAGCTAGGCACACCTGAATAGTCCATGTCCTGACTTCACAAAGGACTGCATACTCCATGTAGTTCGTCTGGAGTCAGGGCATGGGAGGCAGAAAAGCTATACATTCTACAGGGAGTCCTCTAGAAATTTCTCCCACTTCAAAGAAGACACCAGGTATGAATATTGGAACTCAGACACCAATTCATTAGCACACTTCTGGACCTATGAAAGTCTCTGCCAGGAAGATGGATTCTTTGTGTTGCTGAAAGGGCTGCCGCTCTGCTAGATTGCTGACCTGAAAGAATGATGCCCTGCTGTGCTGACCAGTAGACTTCTGTCATCTTGCCTGGGTGACAATGACTAGACCTGCAGCCTGTACCCAGGACCACCAGAATGACTCCAAGGGCTACGGCCTGATTTGATCTTAGCAGTGGGGAATACTCCATCAGAAAAGTGATGGATATCTCATCTGCTGTATTACAATCCAACTATATCCTACGGAGATCGTAATACAGCGGATGGGGTATCAATCACATTTGTCATAGAGTATTCTATCTGCTGAGATCTAAATCAGGTCCCTAGTCCCTTGTAACTATCACCTGGATTCTGTAATTGTGAGTTCTACCCTGTAGAGTGGTATCACCCTTTCCTGGACCTCTGTAAGTGGACCTGAAGGTGCTCTGCCAGCCCATCTGTGGTTCCAGCAGAACCAACGCTCTCCTCTTCTGCACTGTGCACCTCGAGCTGAACCCGACAAGTTGCCTCTGCTGTGAGGATTCTTCCAGTGCAGTGACTCCACATCAACCTCACTGCTCGCAGGCTCATCGGAACCAGTGCATGACGCATCTTCAACGCAGGAATTTGCATCTCAAGCTTCCCTCATCAGTGGTCTCCTTTCATCACAACCTTGCAGCTCCCTAGACTCAATACTGTGTGACGCATCTGTGACCCGGAGCTCACATCGCCTCGGCTGCGCAGTTCATCCTCAAGTTGGGACCTTGCAATGCTCTGCAATCAGGATCAAGGGTACTCTTGTTCAGTGTGCCCATCGGGGTCCATGTAGCCAGTCGACCCTCCATCACGGTTGTCCGAACTTGTGACTTTGTCCCTGTCCTTCACAACCAGGTATCCACAGTTGAAGCTATACGCTTTTTGGCGCTATTTTCATTGACATTTTTAAACCTGCAGATTTCCAGTTCTATCGATTGAATTTTTGTCCTTTTGGTCTTATTTTATTTATTAAAATGCACTCGACCTTTCTAATCTAGTGTGGGAGTCTTCTTGTGTTGTGTTTTCACATTGTTACTGTTTGAAGTGTTGCACAAATACTTTACACATTGCCTCTAAATTAATTCTGACTGTTCTGTGCCAAAACTACCAGAGGTTTGAGAGGGGGTTAATTTGGGATTTGCTTGTGACTTCACCCTGACAAAGATTGTGGTTGCTGTTCGAGTAGGACTTCACCCTCCTCAACCTGTAACCCAATTTCTTACAATGTACAGCTATACACTTAAGAGAGGAGGGTGGAGAAAGGGCAACCTATAGAAATTCAGTGACACTTTGTAAGCAAAGAACTGCTGGCTGATTTGTTCTTCTTGAGCACTGCCATTTGGTTGATAGTAGAATTGACGGGTGGGACTACATTTTCAATTATGCAAGATGGTGAAGTTACTAGCTTAGGCTTGGCTTTTTTGTCTACCTCTGACTCGTGGTCAGAAATCTGGTGACAGACAAAATAGAAACTTCACACATCACTGTGTTCATATCGTAGTTGCTTTTGCTTGGAGACAGCCCCATTGCCACCTGCTTTGTTAGGAAGCATCACTTTACACAAACACTGCGTTAAGAGAATGACACCTTGAAAAAGAACCAAGCCAAACCCATTCTGGAGGTTGAGTCAGTGGATCCACATCTCCTGTCTAGAAAATGTGTATAAAAGTGGGAACCAAACCATCCCACCTTGTTCCAGTTCCACGTTGTTGATGACAAATAGAGAGAAAGCACTGTAGAGTATTCAAAAGATGGCCATATGACCAGGGCTGGTATCTACCTGGCAGCTGGTCTCCCAGATATGCAGGATATTAGCTAAAGTCTGCAATTTCTGCTGGAGTTGCCAGGAGTCTGTCTAGTGCCTAAATGCCTGCTAGTGTCCTGAGAGAGGGAAGGAGATCCCTGACCCTGAAGCACCAGCAACTACCAAGAGAGGAAGCCCAGTATTTTCGTGGCCTGAGGAATACCCAGAGAAAGTGGACTGCCTGATAAAGCAAAGCCAGGACCTACTCTTTTGGACGTTGGTCCCCTGGTCTGCCTCTTTTGGAACCACCTGAAATGGGCTAAGAGGGGGGCTGCAATTGCCTTCCCTCTTGGATCTGTCTACATTGGCCCAGAGGTGAACTGTAACTGCCTTGTCCTGGGATCCACCTGCACCAGCTTTATCAGAGCACACTGCACCAGCCAGAAAATGGGATAAAACTGATGAAGAATCCAGATCACTGCAAAAAGGCCCCATTGAGTTCACTCGTCTGTTCTAGGGAGGCCGCACACTCTGAAGAGGCAGGCTGTGACTGACGATGGGCTCACATGCGATCATGAAAGAGAAACTCCAGCATACTGATGAGAGAGCACAGACATAAGACTGTTTCTACCTTCAAATATCACAGGGTAAGTACAAAGCTAACTGATTTCGTATTTGAACCTGTGGCAAATATAATGTGCACCTCAACCTGCTCCTGTTTGTCCTGTGGCTCTCAGAACAGGGGGGAAGCAAATTAGATGTATGCTAATGACGTCCCCCAATAGAACAGGATTTAAGAGCCCACAGGGTGTACAGTATAACACTAAAAATATTTCACAAAAATATTGCAAAACATCAGCTAAAGTGCCTTTTGTCAGCCCACAACCTCTTACTGTACAAAACCTTTCATTTTGACTGGACATGTGTAGTACTTGACAAACAGCACATGGTGCAACTCTGCGTTATTTAGGAAGCACTATAATGCTTTGATTTTATTTTTGTAATAAAATTATCTTAACTGATGTGCTTTTGTACTTGTGAGACTCTTATTTGGTACTGTATTCTCTAGCCATTTTAACCTTGAACAAACATATATATTTTTTTCTCCTGAGCACTTATCGCAGCACAAATTGCATTTGTACAATCCTCTAAATGGCAAGTGTTGTCAACTCAGTGATATCTACTGTATTAATATCAGAAGGTTGAATGGCAGAAATACCCTTCTGAGAATCAAAAGAAGAGGATGTTAAAGATATTTCCAGAGGCCACATACTAGCATATATAGCTACATGAGTAAAGTTGTGTATTGTGTATTAAACAGAGCTATCAATAGAGTTTTCGTTTTATTATTTAACCCTATGTGAAAATGAACTAATGCTTCGGCTTTGCATTGTGCATTATGAATGATATCATAACCAAATAAAACAAGCTACTGCTGCAGTATGTTATGTTTACGTATGCCATTTTAACTTTACACATTTTTCCTTCAAAAGCAAAAATTATTCAGCTTTAGATAGCACTGACTGTCTTTGAACTTTAATTTTTAAAGGGAGAATTTTATCTGTCCTTTGTTGCAAAGCGGTGTGGCAGGGCACCCCTGTAGTTTTTATGCAAATGATAAGGTGTTTCTCAACTGCAGGTTTTGGCCCTGCTGTGATTACACACTTGTGCACAGACGCTTTAAATATCCTAAGTTACTGCTTATTATCTCTGAACAGAAATAATTGAACACTGACAACACGTCACCTAAGTCCAGAGAAAGCATTCAAAAGAAACCAACTGCATGCTTGATTAAGCCCGTAGAAGTTATTATCAGTACCTGCAGAATAATAGCTCACCTTCCGACCGTCAACACCAGCCCTGCCTGCCCTACCCACGGAAACTAACTAACGTCGGGAATCAAATCCCTCTTACCACAATGGGCGTGGCACACCTTACCCGAGTGGACATCATTTGTTTGTATTGAAGACTGGGAGCGTTGTACTGCAGAAAGGGGTAGTGCACAAACACATTTATATAATTATTAGTACTAGTAAGGAGGGATGTGATCACAAGTACTGAAAGAGACTGCCCTAAGGGCCAAATGTGTGAAGGTTTGCATTTGCGAATGCCAAATAGTGTTTTTTTCTGAATCGCTAACTGGGATTCACAAAATGCGATGTAACAACACCATCGCAGAATTTGTTGCGATTTCTTAAAATGCGCAATCGCAAATAGCGAGTACCAAATAGCGATTCGGTAAAATAGTGAATCGGTATTTGGAAATCGCAAATTGTGATTTTTGTATTCTGAAGCAGCATGATGACATCACAAACAGGAAGTGAGTCAGTGCATGCTGTTTCCAGATGCCTCAGCGACAGGAGCAGGCAGAGAGACCCAGCACAGCACCAGGGGGTACCCAGGAGAGTCAGCCAGGACCAGGAGAACACAATGACCACTGAAGGAAATGGCAAGGACACAGGAGGTAGAAAAAGAAAACTTAAACTCAGTGAGCAGGAATTAGAGGTGGTCACAGAAGAGGCGGTCAAGAACCATGACCAGTTATTTGGCAAACACTCACTACAGGTCCCAGAAATGAGAAGAGGAAAATGTGGACTGACATCCAGACCAAAATTTGTGCAGTGGGTGTTGCGCAGCGTTCAATTGAGGAGATAAGGAAGTGCTGGTACGACTTGCGATCACATGCCAGAAAGAGGGTAGCAAGCAGACTGAAGGAAGCAAGGAGCACTGGTGGTGGACCATCCATCCAGACACCGTTCCCCCCCCTTGGAAGACATCGTGGAGTCAACACTGCTGCCTGAAGCAGTAGGTGTGTCACTGACATAAATCAATAACACAGCGTGTATGAGGAATGCTGTGAACGGGCTACTCTGGCCTGTTCCACTGGACAACAGGTCACCAACTTGGTGATCGAATTATCGGCATGGGATGTGGTAGTGGTGGCCGGGTGTTCAATGAAGGGTGGGGGTGTTCCCCTTACAGAATAGATGGTCATTATAGTGTCATGTTTAATTATTTGACCACCTACCCCACCCAGGTAAGATGATACCACCTGGGTGGACTCAACCTCGTTGTGAAAAGAACTCTGAATGAGTATCTTCACCATGGTAACCCTGAATATGGTCATGTGAGGTGTCTAACAACTGGGAATTGTAACCCAGTTCTGATTCCAGTAATGGGTGCACAATCCCATGCACTCTGGGGCTCCACCATGGCCCCCCAATACTGCCATACCAGCCTTCTGAGGTTTCCACTGCAGTCCCAGCTGCTGCCACCTCACAGACAGGCTTCTGCCCTCCTAGGACTTGAGCAGCTCAATCTCAGGAAGGCAGAACAATGCATTTAGTTTAGGAGGGGGGTTACACCCTCTCCCTTTGGAAATAAGTGGTACAGGCATGGGAGGGGTGTCCTCCCAGAGCCTCTGGAAATGCTTTGAAGGGCACAGATGGTGCCCTCTTGGCATAATCCAGTCTACATTGGTTCAGGGACCCTCGCTCCCTGCTCTGGCACGAAACTGGACAAAGGAAAGAGGATTGACCACTCCCCTTTCCATCACCACCCAGGGGTGGTGCCCAGAGCTCCTCCAGAGTATCCCGGCGTTCTGCCATCTTGTTTTCAGGATGGTCAGGGAACTCTGGGAGAATCTGAGTGGTCAGTGCCAGCATGTGACGCCAGAGACCCCTCCTGATAGGTGCTGACCTGGTTAGGTGACCAATCCCCCTCTCAGGGCTATTTAGGGTCTCTGCTCTGGGTGTTTCCTCAGATTCGGATTGCAAGACTCCAGCAGGACTCCTCTGCATCCTTTGTGACACCTTCTACTATTGAATCAACCACAGAACTGATCCAGGAACTCTACAACTTGCAACAAAGTATCCAAGACTGCTACTGCAACTCTGTAACTCCAGCTCCTGTAAGCAACTGCAACAGTTTCCAAGACGTGCACACTCCGAGGACTGCCTGCCTTCCTCCTGCACCAGAAGAACTGAAGGAATCTCCTGTGGAGTGACGGAGTCACTTCCCTGCTTCAGCAGGCACCTCTCTGCCGCGACGACCGTTACTCTGGGTCCCTTCTCTTGACAACGAGCGTGGATCCTGGAGCACAGGTGGTGGATCAAAGATACCCCGACTGTCCAAAGGTCCAACTGTCCAAATTTGGTGGAGGCAAGAGCTTGTCTCCCCGTACCAGATAGTACCCCTGTGCATCACATGTTTTACAGCTCCTAGGGCTTCTGTGTGCGTTTCTATGAAATCCTCCATGCACAGCCTAGCTCAGGTCCCCAGCACTCTATCCTGTGATGCTCAGCTCCCTGAGTTGTTCTCCGGAGGCGTGGGATCCCTTTGTGTAGTGCTGCAATGACCACCATTTGCAACTCCTTTGTCCCCATGTTCTGGGACTCCTGTGGGTGCTGCCTGGTCTTCTGAGGGCTCTCTGAAGTGCTGAGAGCCCCCTCTGTCTCCTCAGTCCAAGTTGAGACTCCTGGTCCCTCCTGGGCCAAGGCAGCGCCTTTTCCTAACAAACGCATCTCTTGCGTGAGCCAAGGCTTGTTTGCGGAATCTCACAACGAACACCAGCCTGCATTCATCTACTTGATGTGGGACATCTCTTGCACCAAGCAGGAACCCGCAGCTGTCTTTTTTGGTGCATCTCTGACTTTTTCTTCCAACCGGAGGTTTCACTTTTGCACCTTCATCTGGTTATCAGGGGCTCCTGTTCTCCCTGGACTCTTCGACAGTCTTGGACTTGGTCTCTTCTCTCCACAGGTCTTCAGGTTCATTAATCCATTGTTGGTATTTTGCAGTCTTGCTTGGTTTTTGCATAATTCTTTATCATGACTTCTAGTGAGTTCTGAGGAAACTTGCTGTACTTTACTCCTGCTTTCCTGGGCTCTGGGGTGGGGTACTTTACTTACCTTCAGTTTTTTCCTATACTCCCAGCACCCCTCTACACACCACTCTTGCCTAGGTGGGAAACCAACATTCGCATTCCACTATTTTAGTTTATGGTTGGTGTTCCCCCAAGCCCCTTGTAACCTATGGTGTTTTTCACTATTTGCACTTTTTTATGACTGTTTATTTACCTGATTTTGGTTACTGGTGTATATTTTGTGTATAATACTTACCTCCTAAGGGATTATAGCCTCTAATATATATTTGGCACTGTGTCACTAAAATAAAGTGCCTTTATTTTTGGTAATACTGAGTATTATCTTGCATGTGAGTAAGTACTGTGTGACTACAGTGGTATTGCAAGAGCTTTGCATGTCTCCTAGTTCAGCCTTGGCTGCTCTGCCGACAGCTACCTCTAGACAGTCTGGCTTCTAGACACTGACTAGATTTCACTAATAAGGGATAACTGGACCTGGTATAAGGTGTAAGTACCTTAGGTACACACTACAAACCAGGCCAGCCTCCTCCAATTGACACTATGGTGTTAATAGTATCACACTGTAATTGGGACCTGGTTGTGTCTTTTCAATACCTATGGCCTATTTACACATACATGTCCTGGAGTCAAGGAAATAAATGTGATACCTACAACAATAAATAGAAATAGACGTGGTGCTGTCAGTACATCACAAATAGTTGTGCGTAATCTCAGCACGTCTTTGACTGCCCTCTGCTGCTCTGGTTCTGTCTGCTGAGTGAAGGGGTGGCAAGGGGTCGTCATCCTCATCACAGTCCGTCTCTGTGGGTTCGACTGGTATGCCTCTTGTTGTTGCGATGTTGTGCAACATTGCACATTGGCCACAATCTTGCAGATGGTCTCTGGACTGTATTGCAGTGCACTCCTACTCTTATGCAGGCATCGGAAATGACTCTTCAGCAGGCCGAAGGTCCTCTCAAGCACGCTTCGTGTCCTCTTGTGTGCCGCATTGTATCTCTGTTCACATGGCGTGGCAGGATTGGGGTACGGTGTCAAAATGTAGGACCATCTGCATATGCACTGTCTCCTAGAATAACAGGAGTGTAATATGAGTTTTTGTTATCTGTGACATATATGTTATGGAACATTGTTCACTGTTACATTACCAAGTAGGTATCCTTCGCCAAACTCCCCAGAAAGTAGTCTTGTGTGTATTCCACTGTGCCTGCAGATGTATGAATCATGTGTGCTACCAGGGTATCTGGCCACAAGATCAGTTATTATGTTGGATGCATTGCACATGACCTGGATGTTCATTGAATGTGTACTTTTCCTATTCCTAAATACATACTCTGTTGCAGATGGTGAACAGATTGCTACATGTGCCCCATCGATGCAGCCAATGATATATGGAATTTGGGCTTCCTGATAGAAATCTAATTTGGTGTTTGCAAATCCTGTGGGGTGTTGGGGAATTTTATGTGCAGATGTAGTTTTGTCAACATAGCATTTAGCAATAGTAGTAGCAGCTGGAGGTGTATCACAAAGTGCGTGAAAGCGCACTTTGTGATACACCTCCAGCTGCTACTATGACCCCTTCATAGCATCCTGAGGCTAAGAGGTGCAGGGAGCATAATACCTGCACATGAGTGGGTATGGAATTGGTTCTGTGTGTGTCATTGCAGAAGGGGTTGTAAATCAGCTATTAAGTCAAGTAAAATGGCAGAGTTTAACCTGTACAAAAATCTCCTCCTCCCTCTGATCAAATAGAGTAATGCGTACTCTTAAAATGCGCTCCTGTCTCCTCCTTCCTCTCCTCAGACCTGCCAGGATGCTCATCCTCCTTGCCATGACATAGAGTGCAGCCATTGTTGAAAATGGCTGATGCATTCTGGGCCTCTTCATATAGGTTGCACCTGTTTACCATCTGATTTCAATTTGTGGTAAATTGCACATGCAAAAACCCATTTTGCGACTAATCGCAATATGAGAATTTTTTCATACATTGTATTGCGATTTGTTAATTGTGAATCACAGTGTGCGATTCACAAAATCTAGTCACAATTTTAAGGATTTGCTATTTTAGCGATTCCTTAAAAATGCACTTTGAATGCCTTTCATATATTGTGAAAGGCGATTTTGCATTCGCAAACAGTGGAATTTACTGATTCACACCGTTTGCAAATGCAAATTCCTTTGATACATCTGGCCCTAAAGTTTTTCATTCAGCTGGCCTGTTGCACGATACAGAGCGAGGGAGAGTGTAAGTGTGTTTTCTGTGTGTGTGTTAGAGAGAGATGCCTTTATAATGTGTCGGAATCCTGAACATTTCATACAGTATGCCTGCTCAGTGTATGTGTGAGTGCAGACTGCCTACTATTGTAGGCTCTGTGGGGGAAGTGTCATTGGAAAGTGTGTAGTGTTGCTAGCTGCACTCCACGCATGCTGTGTTTACGAGAGGCTTTGCACTGCTGCTGACTATTTTGTACCTGTTCTTTTTAGGAGTGAAGCATTCAATGTTGCTCGCCACACTGCACCGACGCTGAGTGGTTAGTAGGCTTGCGAAACCTTTTTTCTTGTACGAATGCCAAAATGTTTTGCTTTATCAATGCTTGTTATTGACGTGAAAGATTCAAAAGATAAAGATCCTTATGTCTTCCAAGTAAATCTATCTTAACAACTTCCAGATAAGCTTTGTCTTTATTGTCTGCAATAAGTTTTACACTTTATTGACGTACTAGCTTAGAACTGCATTCCTGCCCACTGCGTATTACAGACGATTAGGCAAGGCATCACATGATGGCCATTTAATTGCTATTGGCACAATATCCAGGCATTCAAGGCGGAATTCAATAGGTTCACAACAAGTTTTGATTACCGTTAATATTTCAACAGAGGAGCTAGAGGGTGAAGGGATGTTCGTTAGATGGGCAGTGACCTAGTTGTTCCCTAAACGCAGAGGTAAACAAAGATAAACTTATACTTAAGTAAATCTGCATGTGTAAGTTTCTTCTTACACTTTTGAGTGTCTTTATTACTTTGGACTATTCACCATTTATGAATGTAAATAAGATACTCAAAAGTGTATACTTAAATGTCTCCATGCCCAGAAAACGGGTCTGGGGCCAACTTTACAAGTGTAAAGTTACTACAGATAACAAGCATTTGCAATGCAATGGGTCTTCCATCTGCTCGAGTTAGAGCTATTAGCGTTGTAAATTCCTAACTGGATTTTTCTTGAAAATATAAAGTAAAACAGTTGACATAAGCGAGCTGATTTAAAGGGTCCAGCCTCCATGAGCATGAGCATGAAGGAGAGACACAAAAGGAAAGAGAAATTCGCTTGCAGTCAAATGTATCAGTAAACATGTAATTATCCGAGTAACAGAGTCTATGGCCAAGGCGATAATAAAACTGCCCCAGGGAGGGACAAACGTAAAGCATTTACCAATGATAAGAAAGCATTTTTTAAAGACAACTGTAGGAAAGTACCATCTTTCTTGGCATGTTACCCCCATTTTTACCTGTATGTCAGTATGTTTTGGCCTGTCTCACTGGGATCCTGCTGGTCAGGACCACAGTGCTCATAATTTATGGCCTAATGTGTGTGTTGTCAGTAGTGCTTGACTGTGTTACTGAGGCTCTGCTAACCAGAACCTCAGTGCTTATGCTCTCTCTGCTTTTAAAATTCAATGGCACACTGCACCCCACTTATAAGTCCCCAGTATATGGTACCTAGGTACCAAGGGCATTGGGGTTTGAGGAGATCCTTATGGGCTGCAGCATTTATTTTGCCACACATAAGGAGCTCAGACAAAACCTTCCACAGGCCTGTCATTGCAGCCTGCGTGAGATAGTGCACACACTATTTCACAGCCGTTTTCACTGCACTTAAGTAACTTATAAGTCACCTATATCTCTAACCTTCATTTACTGAAGGTTAGGTGCAAAGTTACTAAGTGTGAGGGCACCCTTGCACTAGCAAAGCTGCCTCCACATAGTCCAGGGCCAATCCCCAGGACTTTGTGAGCGCGTGGACGCCATTACACGCGTGCACTACATATCGGTCAATACCTATATGTAGCTTCACAATGGTAACTCCGAGTTTTGACCATGTAAGGTGGCTAAGATCATTCAATTGTCCCCCTATTCCAAATCTGGTATTGGGGAGCCAATTCCATGCATCCTAGGGGCTCCACCATGGACCCCCAGTACTGCCAAACCAGCTCTCTGAGGCTTACACTGCAGCTACAGCTGCTGCAACCTCACAGACAGGGTTCTGCCTTCTTGGGATCCGAGAAGCTCAGTCCCAGGAAGGCATAATATAGCCTGGAGGAGGGTGTTACACCCTCTCCCTTTGGAAATAGGTGTAACAGGCTGGTGAGGGGTAGCCTCCCCCAGCCTCCTGAAATGCTTTGAAAGGCACAAATTGTGCTCTCCTTGCATAAGCCAGTCTAAACAGGTTCAGGGACCCCCAGTCCCTGCTCTGGCCCGAAACTGGACAAAGGAAAGGGGAGTGACCTCTCCCCTGTCCATCACTACCACAGGGGTGGTGCCCAGAGCTCCTCCAGTGTGTTCCAGACTTCAGCCATCTTGTTTTCCAAGGTGTGGGGACACTCTAGAGGCCTCTGAGTGGCCAGTGCCAGCAGGTGATGTCAGAGACCCCTCCTGATTGGTCCATACCTAATAAGGTAGCCAAACCCCCTCTCAGGGCTATTTTTGGTCTCTACTGTGGGTTTCGTTTCAGATTCTATTTGCAAGTTTCCAGCAGCAATCCTCTGCAGCTACTACTTCATCCTCTGACCTCGGATCGACCGCAAACTGCTCCAGGAACCGCTGTAACAGCAACAAAGTATCCAGAAGGGCTACTTTTCCTCTGCAACTTTAGCTCCAGCCAGCAACTGCAATAGTTTCCATGGTGTGCATGCTCTGGGGACTCCCTGTCTTCACCCTGCACCAGAAGGACCAAAGAAATCTGTTGTGGAGTGATAGAGTCACTTCCCTGCTCTTGCAGGCACCTTCTAAGTCGACGACTGGTTCTCTTGGACTCCTGTCCTGGCAAAGAGCGTGCTCCTTGGAACACAGTTGGTGGACCCCCTTTGACACAGACTGTCCTGAGGTCCTGCTGTCCCAATTTGGAGGAGGAGCTTACCTTCCCCGAGTATGACAGTACCCCTGTGCACCGTGTCTTCTTCACCTCGTGAGGCCTTTGAGCATTATTTGCAAAATTCCTTCATGCACAGCCTGGCCCAGCTCCCGTGGGTGCTGTCTGATTGACTCAGGGCTCTTTGAAGTGCTGAGAGCCCCCTCTTCCTCCTCATACAGAGTTGAGGCCCCTAGGTCCCTCCTTGGTCCAGACAGCACCACTTTGATGCAAAACGAAACTATGCCAGAACCAAGGCTTGTTGGACGAATCCAGTTCCCAAACTCGCCTGCATCCAACATCTCTTCGTGGGACATCCATTGCATCATGCAGGAACCCGCTGACATCTTCCTTGGGTGCATTTCTGCAGTCTTCGTCCAAACAGGGACTCTTGTTTTGCACCCTCTTTTAGATTAGCAGGGGCTTCTGTCCTTCCTGGAACATCTTCTGACTTCTGGACTTGGTCTCCTTCCTTTGCAGGTCTTCAGGTCCAGGAATCCACCATTTGTTGTTTGCAGTCTTGCTTGGTTCTTGCAATAATTTTATTCACGACTCAGTGTGTCCTAAGGAAATGTGCAGTACTTTACTACTACTTTTCTGGGCTCTGGGCTGGGGTAATTTACTTACCTTTACTGTAGTCTTACTCTCCCAGCGATTCTTTACACACTACACTTGTCTAAGGGGGAATTTGTGGTTTGCATTCCACTTTCTTAGTATATGATTTGTGTTGCCCCAGAGCTATTTTCTCCCTTTGTATTCTATAGCATTTCCTATTGTTTGCACTATCCTATGTCTAATTACTTACCTTATTTTGGTATCTAGTGTATGTATTGTGTATAATACTTACCTCTAGAAGGAGTATTGCCTCTAAGATATTTTTGGCCTTGTGTCACCCAAATAAACTACCTTTATCTTTGGTAAGACTGAGAATTGTCTTTACTTGTGTATAAGTACTGTGTAACTATAAGCGGTATTGCAGGAGCTTTGCATGTCTCCTAGTTCAGCCTAAGCTGCTCTGCTATAGCTACCTCTATCAGCCTAAGCTGCTAGAACACTACTACATTTCACTAATAAGGGATAACTGGACCTGGTGTAAGGTGTAAGTACCCAAGGTACCCACTACAAACCAGGCCAGCCTCCTACAGCAACCCCAGGAATGAGCGATAGAGATGGGCATGCTGTGGGTGTGGCTAAAAGGCCACAGCTAGATTTAAGAGGCCAGAACGCTTTCATGCTCGATCTAAAAAGGAGCAACTGTTGGTTCAGCACCACAGATGTCCATCCATTGGTACTGTAACACTCTCCCATAGAAGATAACTGAGGAAGGGCCCTGAAATAAAACCTCATAGAAATTAATGTTAATGTAAGTTATTTAAAATAGTTGACAATACCTCCATGTGGTAAAAACAGGGACAATTGAAAAAGCTAGGGGAACTTAAAGCACTGTTTATGACCTCATGTATTACATCCCTCATGATTTTTCAGTAAATTTTCAATATTTTTTTTATCGTGTAGTAATTTTAATTACTGTACATTAACCCCTTCGCTGCCAGGCCTTTTCCCCCTCCTGTGCCGAGCCTTTTTATGGCTATTTGGAGCAGTTCGCGCTTAGGCCCTCATAACTTTCTGTTCACATAAGCTACCCACGCCAAATTTGCGTCCTTTTTTTCCAACATCCTAGGGATTCTAGAGGTACCCCGACTTTGTGGGTTCCCCAGAAGGAGGCCAAGAAATTAGCCAAAAAACAGTGAAAATTTCGTTTTTTTCAAAAAAATGGGAAAAATGGGCTGCAGAAGAAGGCTTGTGGTTTTTTACCTGAAAAGGGCATCAACAAAGGGTTTGCGGTGATACAATCACCAGCTTCCCAGCTTTCAGGAACAGGCAGACTTGAATCAGAAAACCCAATTTTTCAACACAATTTTGGCATTTTACTGGGACATACCCCATTTTTACGATTTTTTGTGCTTTCAGCCTCCTTCCAGTCAGTGACAGAAATGGGCATGAAACCAACGCTGGATCCCAGAAACCGCAACATTTTTGAAAAGTAGACAAAAATCTGAATTCAGCAAGGGGTAATTTGTGAAGATCCTACAAGGGTTTCCTACAGAAAATAACAACTGAAAAAGAAAAATATTGAAATTGAGGTGAAAAAAACATAACTTTTTCTCTACGTTTTACTCTGTAACTTTTTCCAGCAATGTCATATTTTCGAAAGCAATATACAGTTACGTCTGCTGGACTCTTCTGGTTGCGGGCATATATAGGGCTTATAGGTTCATCAAGAACTCTAGGTACCCAGAGCCAATAAATGACCTGCACCCTGCAGTGGGTTTTCAATCTCTGCCGGGTATACAGCAATTCATTTGCTGAAATATAAAGAGTAAAAAATAGCTATCAAGAAAACCTTTGTATTTCCAAAATGGGCACAAGATAAGGTGTTGAGAAGCAGTGGTTATTTGCACATCTCTGAATTCCGGGGTGCCCATACTAGCATGTGAATTACAGGGCATTTCTCAAATAGACGTCTTTTTTACACACTGTCTTACATTTGGAAGGAAAAAATGTAGAGAAAGACAAGGGGCAATAACACTTGTTTTGCTATTCTATGTTCCCCCAAGTCTACTGATAAAAATGATACCTCACTTGTGTGGGTAGGCCTAGCGCCCGCAACAGGATATGCCCCAAAACACAACGTGGACACATCACAGAAAACAGAGCTGTTTTTAGCAAAGTGCCTACCTGTAGATTTTGGCCTCTTGCTCAGCCGCCACCTAGGGAAACCAACCAAACCTGTGCATTTCTGAAAACTAGAGACCTAGGGGAATCCAAGATGGGGTTACTTGTGTGGCTCGGACCCGGTTCTGTTACCCAGAATCCTTTGCAAACCTCAAAATTTGGCTAAAAAAACACATGTTCCTCATATTTCTGTGGCAGAAAGTTCTGGAATCTGAGAGGAGCCACAAATTTCCTTCCACCCAGCGTTCCCCCACGTCTCCCGATAAAAATGATACCTCACTTGTGTGGGTAGGCCTAGTGCCCGCGACAGGAAACGCCCCAAAGCGCAACGTGGACACATCCAAATTTTTGAAGGAAAACAGAGGTGTTTTTTGCAAAGTGCCTACCTGTAGATTTTGACCTGTAGCTCTGCCGCCACCTAGGGAAACCTACCAAACCTGTGCATTTCTGAAAACTAGAGACCTAGGGGAATCCAAATGGAGTGACTTGTGTGGCTCGGAACAGGTTCTGTTACCCAGAATCCTTTGCAAACCTCAAAATTTGGCTAAAAAAACACATGTTCCTAACATTTCTGTGGCAGAAAGTTGTGGAATCTGAGAGGAGCCACAAATTTCCTTCCACCCAGCGTTCCCCCACGTCTCCCGATAAAAATGATACCTCACTTGTGTGGGTAGGCCTAGCGCCGGCGACAGAAAACGCCCCAAAGCGCAACGTGGACACATCCAAATTTGTGAAGGAAAATAGAGGTGTTTTTTGCAAAGCGCCTACCTGTAGATTTTGGCTTGTAGCTCAGCCGCCACCTAGGGAAACCTACCAAACCTGTACATTTCTGAAAACTAGAGACCTAGGGGAATCCAAGATGGGGTGACTTGTGTGGCTCGGACCAGGTTCTGTTACCCAGAATCCTTTGCAAACCTCATAATTTGGCTAAAAAAACTCATGTTCCTCACATTTCTGTGGCAGAACGGTCTGGAATCTGAGAGGAGCCACGAATTTCCTTCCACCCAGCGTTCCCCCACGTCTCACGATAAAAATGATACCTCACATGTGTGGGTAGGCCTAGCGCCCGTGACAGGAAACGCTCCAAAGCGCAACGTGGACACATCCAAATTTGTGAAGGAAAACAGAGGTGTTTTTTGCAAAGTGCCTACCTGTAGATTTTGGCCTGTAGCTCAGCCGCCACCTATGGAAACCTACCAAACCTGTGCATTCCTGAAAACTAGAGACCTAGGGGAATCCAAGATGGGGTGACTTGTGTGGCTCGGACCAGGTTCTGTTACCCAGAATCCATTGCAAACCTCAAAATTTGGCTAAAAAAACACATGTTCCTCACATTTCTGTGGCAGAAAGTTCTGGAATCTGAGAGGAGCCACAAATTTCCTTCCACCCAGCGTTCCCCCACGTCTCCCGATAAAAATGATACCTCACTTGTGTGGGTAGGCCTAGCGCCCGTGACAGGAAATGCCCCAAAGCGCAACGTGGACACAGCCAAATTTTTGAAGGAAAACAGAGGTGTTTTTTGCAAAGTGCCTACCTGTAGATTTTGGCCTGTAGCTCAGCCGCCACATAGGGAAACCTACCAAACCTGGGCATTTCTGAAAACTAGAGACCTAGGTGAATCCAAGATGGGGTGACTTGTGTGGCTCGGACCAGGTTCTGTTACCCAGAGTCCTTTGCAAACCTCAAAATTTGGCTAAAAAAACACATTATTCCTAACATTTCTGTGGCAGAAAGTTCTGGAATCTGAGAGGGGCCACAAATTTCCTTCCACCCAGCGTTCCCCCATGTCTCCCGATAAAAATGATACCTCACTTGTGTGGGTAGGCCTAGCGCCCGCGACAGAAAACGCCCCAAGGCGCAAGGTGGACACATCCAAATTTGTGAAGGAAAACAGAGGTGTTTTTTGCAAAGTGCCTACCTGTAGATTTTGGCTTGTAGCTCAGCCGCCACCTAGGGAAACCTACCAGACCTGTGCATTTCTGAAAACTAGAGACCTAGGGGAATCCAAGATGGGGTGACTTGTGTGGCTCGGACCAGGTTCTGTTACCCAGAATCCTTTGCAAACCTCAAAATTTGGCTAAAAAAACACATGTTCCTCACATTTCTGTGGCAGAACGTTCTGGAATCTGGGAGGAGCCACCAATTTCCTTCCACCCAGCGTTCCCCCACGTCTCCCGATAAAAATGATACCTCACTTGTGTGGGTAGGCCTAGCGCCCGCGACAGGAAACGCCCCAAAGCGCAACGTGGACACATCCAAATTTTTTAAGGAAAACAGAGGTGTTTTTTGCAAAGTGCCTACCAGTAGATTTTGGCTTGTAGCTCAGCCGCCACCTGGGAAACCTACCAAACCTGTGCATTTCTGAAAACTAGAGACCTAGAGGAATCCAAGATGGGGTGACTTGTGTGGCTCGGACCAGGTTCTGTTACCCAGAATCCTTTGCAAACCTCAAAATTTGGCTAAAAAAAACACATGTTCTTCAAATTTCTGTGGCAGAAAGTTCTGGAATCTGAGAGGAGCCACAAATTTCCTTCCACGCAGCGTTCCCCCACGTCTCCCGATAAAAATGATACCTCACTTGTGTGGGTAGGCCTAGCGCCCGTGACAGGAAATGCCCCAAAGCGCAACGTGGACACAGCCAAATTTTTGAAGGAAAACAGAGGTGTTTTTTGCAAAGTGCCTACCTGTAGATTTTGGCCTGTAGCTCAGCCGCCACCTAGGGAAACCTACCAAACCTGGGCATTTCTGAAAACTAGAGACCTAGGTGAATCCAAGATGGGGTGACTTGTGTGGCTCGGACCAGGTTCTGTTACCCAGAGTCCTTTGCAAACCTCAAAATTTGGCTAAAAAAACACATTATACCTAACATTTCTGTGGCAGAAAGTTCTGGAATCTGAGAGGGGCCACAAATTTCCTTCCACCCAGCGTTCCCCCATGTCTCCCGATAAAAATGATACCTCACTTGTGTGGGTAGGCCTAGCGCCCGCGACAGAAAACGCCCCAAGGCGCAAGGTGGACACATCCAAATTTGTGAAGGAAAACAGAGGTGTTTTTTGCAAAGTGCCTACCTGTAGATTTTGGCTTGTAGCTCAGCCGCCACCTAGGGAAACCTACCAAACCTGTGCATTTCTGAAAACTAGAGACCTAGGGGAATCCAAGATGGGGTGACTTGTGTGGCTCGGACCAGGTTCTGTTACCCAGAATCCTTTGCAAACCTCAAAATTTGGCTAAAAAAACACATGTTCCTCACATTTCTGTGGCAGAACGTTCTGGAATCTGGGAGGAGCCACCAATTTCCTTCCACCCAGCGTTCCCCCACGTCTCCCGATAAAAATGATACCTCACTTGTGTGGGTAGGCCTAGCGCCCGCGACAGGAAACGCCCCAAAGCGCAACGTGGACACATCCAAATTTTTGAAGGAAAACAGAGGTGTTTTTTGCAAAGTGCCTACCAGTAGATTTTGGCTTGTAGCTCAGCCGCCACCTGGGAAACCTACCAAACCTGTGCATTTCTGAAAACTAGAGACCTAGAGGAATCCAAGATGGGGTGACTTGTGTGGCTCGGACCAGGTTCTGTTACCCAGAATCCTTTGCAAACCTCAAAATTTGGCTAAAAAAAAGACATGTTCTTCAAATTTCTGTGGCAGAAAGTTCTGGAATCGGAGAGGAGCCACAAATTTCCTTCCACGCAGCGTTCCCCCACGTCTCCCGATAAAAATGATACCTCACTTGTGTGGGTAGGCCTAGCGCCCGTGACAGGAAATGCCCCAAAGCGCAACGTGGACACAGCCAAATTTTTGAAGGAAAACAGAGGTGTTTTTTGCAAAGTGCCTACCTGTAGATTTTGGCCTGTAGCTCAGCCGCCACCTAGGGAAACCTACCAAACCTGTGCATTTCTGAAAACTAGAGACCTAGGGGAATCCAAGATGGGGTGACTTGTGTGGCTCGGACCAGGTTCTGTTACCCAGAGTCCTTTGCAAACCTCAAAATATGGCTAAAAAAACACATGTTCCTAACATTTCTGTGGCAGAAAGTTCTGGAATCTGAGAGGAGCCACAAATTTCCTTCCACCCAGCGTTCCCCCACGTCTTCCGATAAAAATGATACCTCACTTGTGTGGGTAGGCCTAGCGCCCGCGACAGAAAACGCCCCAAGGCGCAACGTGGACACATCCAAATTTGTGAAGGAAAACAGAGGTGTTTTTTGCAAAGTGCCTAACTGTAGATTTTGGCTTGTAGCTCAGCCGCCACCTAGGGAAACCTACCAAACCTGTGCATTTCTGAAAACTAGAGACCTAGGGGAATCCAAGATGGGGTGACTTGTGTGGCTCGGACCAGGTTCTGTTACCCGGAATCCTTTGCAAACCTCAAAATTTGGCTAAAAAAACACATGTTCCTCACATTTCTGTGGCAGAACGATCTGGAATCTGGGAGGAGCCACAAATTTCCTTCCACCCAGCGTTCCCCCACGTCTCCCGATAAAAATGATACCTCACTTCTGTGGGTAGGCCTAGCGCTCGCGACAGGAAACGCCCCAAAGCACAACGTGGACACAGCCAAATTTTTTAAGGAAAACAGAGGTGTTTTTTGCAAAGTGCCTACCAGTAGATTTTGGCTTGTAGCTCAGCCGCCACCTAGGGAAACCTACCAAATCTGTGCATTTCTGAAAACTAGAGACCTAGAGGAATCCAAGATGGGGTGACTTGTGTGGCTCGGACCAGGTTCTGTTACCCAGAATCCATTGCAAACCTCAAAATTTGGCTAAAAAAACACATGTTCCTCACATTTCTGGGGCAGAAAGTTCTGGAATCTGAGAGGAGCCACAAATTTCCTTCCACCCAGCGTTCCCCCACGTCTCCCGATAAAAATGATACCTCACTTGTGTGGGTAGGCCTAGCGCCCGCAACAGGAAACGCCCCAAAGCGCAACGTGGACACAGCCAAATTTTAGAAGGAAAACAGAGGTGTTTTTTGCAAAGTGCCTACCTGTAGATTTTGGCCTGTAGCTCAGCCGCCACCTAGGGAAACCTACCAAACCTGTGCATTTCTGATAACTAGAGACCTAGGGGAATCCAAGATGGAGTGACTTGTGTGGCTCGGAACAGGTTCTGTTACCCAGAATCCTTTGCACACCTCAAAATTTGGCTAAAAAAACACATGTTCCTAATATTTCTGTGGCAGAAAGTTGTGGAATCTGAGAGGAGCCACAAATTTCCTTCCACCCAGCGTTCCCCCACGTCTCCCGATAAAAATTATACCTCACTTGTGTGGGTAGGCCTAGCGCCGGCGACAGAAAACGCCCCAAAGCGCAACATGGACACATCCAAATTTGTGAAGGAAAATAGAGGTGTTTTTTGCAAAGCGTCTACCTGTAGATTTTGGCTTGTAGCTCAGCCGCCACCTAGGGAAACCTACCAAACCTGTGCATTTCTGAAAACTAGAGACCTAGGGGAATCCAAGATGGGGTGACTTGTGTGGCTCGGACCAGGTTCTGTTACCCAGAATCCTTTGCAAACCTCATAATTTGGCTAAAAAAACTCATGTTCCTCACATTTCTGTGGCAGAACGTTCTGGAATATGAGAGGAGCCACGAATTTCCTTCCACCCAGCGTTCCACCACGTCTCACGATAAAAATGATACCTCACATGTGTGGGTAGGCCTAGCGCCCGCAACAGGAAATGCTCCAAAGCGCAACGTGGACACATCCAAATTTGTGAAGGAAAACAGAGGTGTTTTTAGCAAAGTGCCTACCTGTAGATTTTGGCCTGTAGCTCAGCCGCCACCTAGGGAAACCTACCAAACCTGTGCATTTCTGATAACTAGAGACCTAGGGGAATCCAAGATGGAGTGACTTGTGTGGCTCGGAACAGGTTCTGTTACCCAGAATCCTTTGCAAACCTCAAAATTTGGCTAAAAAAACACATGTTCCTAATATTTCTGTGGCAGAAAGTTGTGGAATCTGAGAGGAGCCACAAATTTCCTTCCACCCAGCGTTCCCCCACGTCTCCCGATAAAAATTATACCTCACTTGTGTGGGTAGGCCTAGCACCCGCGACAGGAAACGCCCCAAAGCGCAACGTGGACAGAGCCAAATTTTTGAAGGAAAACAGAGGTGTTTTTAGCAAAGTGCCTACCTGTAGATTTTGGCCTCTAGCTCAGCCGCCACCTAGGGAAACCTACCAAACCTGTGCATTTCTGAAAACTAGAGACCTAGGGGAATCCAAGATGGGGTGACTTGTGTGGCTCGGACCAGGTTCTGTTACCCAGAATCCTTTGCAAACCTCAAAATTTGGCTAAAAAAAACACATGTTCTTCACATTTCTGTGGCAGAAAGTTCTGGAATCTGAGAGGAGCCACAAATTTCCTGCCACCCAGCGTTCCCCCACGTCTCCCGATAAAAATGATACCTCACTTGTGTGGGTAGGCCTAGCGCCCGTGACAGGAAATGCCCCAAAGCGCAACGTGGACACAGCCAAATTTTTGAAGGAAAACAGAGGTGTTTTTTGCAAAGTGCCTACCTGTAGATTTTGGCCTGTAGCTCAGCCGCCACCTAGGGAAACCTACCAAACCTGTGCATTTCTGAAAACTAGAGACCTAGGGGAATCCAAGATGGGGTGACTTGTGTGGCTCGGACCAGGTTCTGTTACCCAGAGTCCTTTGCAAACCTCAAAATTTGGCTAAAAAAACAGATGTTCCTAACATTTCTGTGGCAGAAAGTTCTGGAATCTGAGAGGAGCCACAAATTTCCTTTCACCCAGCGTTCCCCCACGTCTCCTGATAAAAATTATACCTCACTTGTGTGGGTAGGCCTAGCGCCCGCGACAGAAAACGCCCCAAGGCGCAACGTGGACACATCCAAATTTGTGAAGGAAAACAGAGGTGTTTTTTGCAAAGTGCCTACCTGTAGATTTTGGCTTGTAGCTCAGCCGCCACCTTGGGAAACCTACCAAACCTGTGCATTTCTGAAAACTAGAGACCTAGGGGAATCCAAGATGGGGTGACTTGTGTGGCTCGGACCAGGTTCTGTTACCCAGAGTCCTTTGCAAACCTCAAAATATGGCTAAAAAAACACATGTTCCTAACATTTCTGTGGCAGAACGATCTGGAATCTGGGAGGAGCCACAAATTTCCTTCCACCCAGCGTTCCCCCACGTCTCCCGATAAAAATGATACCTCACTTCTGTGGGTAGGCCTAGCGCTCGCGACAGGAAACGCCCCAAAGCACAACGTGGACACAGCCAAATTTTTTAAGGAAAACAGAGGTGTTTTTTGCAAAGTGCCTACCAGTAGATTTTGGCTTGTAGCTCAGCCGCCACCTAGGGAAACCTACCAAATCTGTGCCTTTCTGAAAACTAGAGACCTAGGGGAATCCAAGATGGGGTGACTTGTGTGGCTCGGACCAGGTTCTGTTACCCAGAATCCATTGCAAACCTCAAAATTTGGCTAAAAAAACACATGTTCCTCACATTTCTGGGGCAGAAAGTTCTGGAATCTGAGAGGAGCCACAAATTTCCTTCCACCCAGCGTTCCCCCACGTCTCCCGATAAAAATGATACCTCACTTGTGTGGGTAGGCCTAGCGCCCGCAACAGGAAACGCCCCAAAGCGCAACGTGGACACAGCCAAATTTTAGAAGGAAAACAGAGGTGTTTTTTGCAAAGTGCCTACCTGTAGATTTTGGCCTGTAGCTCAGCCGCCACCTAGGGAAACCTACCAAACCTGTGCATTTCTGATAACTAGAGACCTAGGGGAATCCAAGATGGAGTGACTTGTGTGGCTCGGAACAGGTTCTGTTACCCAGAATCCTTTGCAAACCTCAAAATTTGGCTAAAAAAACACATGTTCCTAATATTTCTGTGGCAGAAAGTTGTGGAATCTGAGAGGAGCCACAAATTTCCTTCCACCCAGCGTTCCCCCACGTCTCCCGATAAAAATTATACCTCACTTGTGTGGGTAGGCCTAGCACCCGCGACAGGAAACGCCCCAAAGCGCAACGTGGACACAGCCAAATTTTTGAAGGAAAACAGAGGTGTTTTTAGCAAAGTGCCTACCTGTAGATTTTGGCTTCTAGCTCAGCCGCCACCTGGGAAACCTACCAAACCTGTGCATTTCTGAAAACTAGAGACCTAGAGGAATCCAAGATGGGGTGACTTGTGTGGCTCGGACCAGGTTCTGTTACCCAGAATCCTTTGCAAACCTCAAAATTTGGCTAAAAAAAACACATGTTCTTCAAATTTCTGTGGCAGAAAGTTCTGGAATCTGAGAGGAGCCACAAATTTCCTTCCACGCAGCGTTCCCCCACGTCTCCCGATAAAAATGATACCTCACTTGTGTGGGTAGGCCTAGCGCCCGTGACAGGAAATGCCCCAAAGCGCAACGTGGACACAGCCAAATTTTTGAAGGAAAACAGAGGTGTTTTTTGCAAAGTGCCTACCTGTAGATTTTGGCCTGTAGCTCAGCCGCCACCTAGGGAAACCTACCAAACCTGGGCATTTCTGAAAACTAGAGACCTAGGTGAATCCAAGATGGGGTGACTTGTGTGGCTCGGACCAGGTTCTGTTACCCAGAGTCCTTTGCAAACCTCAAAATTTGGCTAAAAAAACACATTATACCTAACATTTCTGTGGCAGAAAGTTCTGGAATCTGAGAGGGGCCACAAATTTCCTTCCACCCAGCGTTCCCCCATGTCTCCCGATAAAAATGATACCTCACTTGTGTGGGTAGGCCTAGCGCCCGCGACAGAAAACGCCCCAAGGCGCAAGGTGGACACATCCAAATTTGTGAAGGAAAACAGAGGTGTTTTTTGCAAAGTGCCTACCTGTAGATTTTGGCTTGTAGCTCAGCCGCCACCTAGGGAAACCTACCAAACCTGTGCATTTCTGAAAACTAGAGACCTAGGGGAATCCAAGATGGGGTGACTTGTGTGGCTCGGACCAGGTTCTGTTACCCAGAATCCTTTGCAAACCTCAAAATTTGGCTAAAAAAACACATGTTCCTCACATTTCTGTGGCAGAACGTTCTGGAATCTGGGAGGAGCCACCAATTTCCTTCCACCCAGCGTTCCCCCACGTCTCCCGATAAAAATGATACCTCACTTGTGTGGGTAGGCCTAGCGCCCGCGACAGGAAACGCCCCAAAGCGCAACGTGGACACATCCAAATTTTTGAAGGAAAACAGAGGTGTTTTTTGCAAAGTGCCTACCAGTAGATTTTGGCTTGTAGCTCAGCCGCCACCTGGGAAACCTACCAAACCTGTGCATTTCTGAAAACTAGAGACCTAGAGGAATCCAAGATGGGGTGACTTGTGTGGCTCGGACCAGGTTCTGTTACCCAGAATCCTTTGCAAACCTCAAAATTTGGCTAAAAAAAAGACATGTTCTTCAAATTTCTGTGGCAGAAAGTTCTGGAATCGGAGAGGAGCCACAAATTTCCTTCCACGCAGCGTTCCCCCACGTCTCCCGATAAAAATGATACCTCACTTGTGTGGGTAGGCCTAGCGCCCGTGACAGGAAATGCCCCAAAGCGCAACGTGGACACAGCCAAATTTTTGAAGGAAAACAGAGGTGTTTTTTGCAAAGTGCCTACCTGTAGATTTTGGCCTGTAGCTCAGCCGCCACCTAGGGAAACCTACCAAACCTGTGCATTTCTGAAAACTAGAGACCTAGGGGAATCCAAGATGGGGTGACTTGTGTGGCTCGGACCAGGTTCTGTTACCCAGAGTCCTTTGCAAACCTCAAAATATGGCTAAAAAAACACATGTTCCTAACATTTCTGTGGCAGAAAGTTCTGGAATCTGAGAGGAGCCACAAATTTCCTTCCACCCAGCGTTCCCCCACGTCTTCCGATAAAAATGATACCTCACTTGTGTGGGTAGGCCTAGCGCCCGCGACAGAAAACGCCCCAAGGCGCAACGTGGACACATCCAAATTTGTGAAGGAAAACAGAGGTGTTTTTTGCAAAGTGCCTAACTGTAGATTTTGGCTTGTAGCTCAGCCGCCACCTAGGGAAACCTACCAAACCTGTGCATTTCTGAAAACTAGAGACCTAGGGGAATCCAAGATGGGGTGACTTGTGTGGCTCGGACCAGGTTCTGTTACCCGGAATCCTTTGCAAACCTCAAAATTTGGCTAAAAAAACACATGTTCCTCACATTTCTGTGGCAGAACGATCTGGAATCTGGGAGGAGCCACAAATTTCCTTCCACCCAGCGTTCCCCCACGTCTCCCGATAAAAATGATACCTCACTTCTGTGGGTAGGCCTAGCGCTCGCGACAGGAAACGCCCCAAAGCACAACGTGGACACAGCCAAATTTTTTAAGGAAAACAGAGGTGTTTTTTGCAAAGTGCCTACCAGTAGATTTTGGCTTGTAGCTCAGCCGCCACCTAGGGAAACCTACCAAATCTGTGCATTTCTGAAAACTAGAGACCTAGAGGAATCCAAGATGGGGTGACTTGTGTGGCTCGGACCAGGTTCTGTTACCCAGAATCCATTGCAAACCTCAAAATTTGGCTAAAAAAACACATGTTCCTCACATTTCTGGGGCAGAAAGTTCTGGAATCTGAGAGGAGCCACAAATTTCCTTCCACCCAGCGTTCCCCCACGTCTCCCGATAAAAATGATACCTCACTTGTGTGGGTAGGCCTAGCGCCCGCAACAGGAAACGCCCCAAAGCGCAACGTGGACACAGCCAAATTTTAGAAGGAAAACAGAGGTGTTTTTTGCAAAGTGCCTACCTGTAGATTTTGGCCTGTAGCTCAGCCGCCACCTAGGGAAACCTACCAAACCTGTGCATTTCTGATAACTAGAGACCTAGGGGAATCCAAGATGGAGTGACTTGTGTGGCTCGGAACAGGTTCTGTTACCCAGAATCCTTTGCACACCTCAAAATTTGGCTAAAAAAACACATGTTCCTAATATTTCTGTGGCAGAAAGTTGTGGAATCTGAGAGGAGCCACAAATTTCCTTCCACCCAGCGTTCCCCCACGTCTCCCGATAAAAATTATACCTCACTTGTGTGGGTAGGCCTAGCGCCGGCGACAGAAAACGCCCCAAAGCGCAACATGGACACATCCAAATTTGTGAAGGAAAATAGAGGTGTTTTTTGCAAAGCGTCTACCTGTAGATTTTGGCTTGTAGCTCAGCCGCCACCTAGGGAAACCTACCAAACCTGTGCATTTCTGAAAACTAGAGACCTAGGGGAATCCAAGATGGGGTGACTTGTGTGGCTCGGACCAGGTTCTGTTACCCAGAATCCTTTGCAAACCTCATAATTTGGCTAAAAAAACTCATGTTCCTCACATTTCTGTGGCAGAACGTTCTGGAATATGAGAGGAGCCACGAATTTCCTTCCACCCAGCGTTCCACCACGTCTCACGATAAAAATGATACCTCACATGTGTGGGTAGGCCTAGCGCCCGCAACAGGAAATGCTCCAAAGCGCAACGTGGACACATCCAAATTTGTGAAGGAAAACAGAGGTGTTTTTAGCAAAGTGCCTACCTGTAGATTTTGGCCTGTAGCTCAGCCGCCACCTAGGGAAACCTACCAAACCTGTGCATTTCTGATAACTAGAGACCTAGGGGAATCCAAGATGGAGTGACTTGTGTGGCTCGGAACAGGTTCTGTTACCCAGAATCCTTTGCAAACCTCAAAATTTGGCTAAAAAAACACATGTTCCTAATATTTCTGTGGCAGAAAGTTGTGGAATCTGAGAGGAGCCACAAATTTCCTTCCACCCAGCGTTCCCCCACGTCTCCCGATAAAAATTATACCTCACTTGTGTGGGTAGGCCTAGCACCCGCGACAGGAAACGCCCCAAAGCGCAACGTGGACAGAGCCAAATTTTTGAAGGAAAACAGAGGTGTTTTTAGCAAAGTGCCTACCTGTAGATTTTGGCCTCTAGCTCAGCCGCCACCTAGGGAAACCTACCAAACCTGTGCATTTCTGAAAACTAGAGACCTAGGGGAATCCAAGATGGGGTGACTTGTGTGGCTCGGACCAGGTTCTGTTACCCAGAATCCTTTGCAAACCTCAAAATTTGGCTAAAAAAAACACATGTTCTTCACATTTCTGTGGCAGAAAGTTCTGGAATCTGAGAGGAGCCACAAATTTCCTGCCACCCAGCGTTCCCCCACGTCTCCCGATAAAAATGATACCTCACTTGTGTGGGTAGGCCTAGCGCCCGTGACAGGAAATGCCCCAAAGCGCAACGTGGACACAGCCAAATTTTTGAAGGAAAACAGAGGTGTTTTTTGCAAAGTGCCTACCTGTAGATTTTGGCCTGTAGCTCAGCCGCCACCTAGGGAAACCTACCAAACCTGTGCATTTCTGAAAACTAGAGACCTAGGGGAATCCAAGATGGGGTGACTTGTGTGGCTCGGACCAGGTTCTGTTACCCAGAGTCCTTTGCAAACCTCAAAATTTGGCTAAAAAAACAGATGTTCCTAACATTTCTGTGGCAGAAAGTTCTGGAATCTGAGAGGAGCCACAAATTTCCTTTCACCCAGCGTTCCCCCACGTCTCCTGATAAAAATTATACCTCACTTGTGTGGGTAGGCCTAGCGCCCGCGACAGAAAACGCCCCAAGGCGCAACGTGGACACATCCAAATTTGTGAAGGAAAACAGAGGTGTTTTTTGCAAAGTGCCTACCTGTAGATTTTGGCTTGTAGCTCAGCCGCCACCTTGGGAAACCTACCAAACCTGTGCATTTCTGAAAACTAGAGACCTAGGGGAATCCAAGATGGGGTGACTTGTGTGGCTCGGACCAGGTTCTGTTACCCAGAGTCCTTTGCAAACCTCAAAATATGGCTAAAAAAACACATGTTCCTAACATTTCTGTGGCAGAACGATCTGGAATCTGGGAGGAGCCACAAATTTCCTTCCACCCAGCGTTCCCCCACGTCTCCCGATAAAAATGATACCTCACTTCTGTGGGTAGGCCTAGCGCTCGCGACAGGAAACGCCCCAAAGCACAACGTGGACACAGCCACATTTTTTAAGGAAAACAGAGGTGTTTTTTGCAAAGTGCCTACCAGTAGATTTTGGCTTGTAGCTCAGCCGCCACCTAGGGAAACCTACCAAATCTGTGCCTTTCTGAAAACTAGAGACCTAGGGGAATCCAAGATGGGGTGACTTGTGTGGCTCGGACCAGGTTCTGTTACCCAGAATCCATTGCAAACCTCAAAATTTGGCTAAAAAAACACATGTTCCTCACATTTCTGGGGCAGAAAGTTCTGGAATCTGAGAGGAGCCACAAATTTCCTTCCACCCAGCGTTCCCCCACGTCTCCCGATAAAAATGATACCTCACTTGTGTGGGTAGGCCTAGCGCCCGCAACAGGAAACGCCCCAAAGCGCAACGTGGACACAGCCAAATTTTAGAAGGAAAACAGAGGTGTTTTTTGCAAAGTGCCTACCTGTAGATTTTGGCCTGTAGCTCAGCCGCCACCTAGGGAAACCTACCAAACCTGTGCATTTCTGATAACTAGAGACCTAGGGGAATCCAAGATGGAGTGACTTGTGTGGCTCGGAACAGGTTCTGTTACCCAGAATCCTTTGCAAACCTCAAAATTTGGCTAAAAAAACACATGTTCCTAATATTTCTGTGGCAGAAAGTTGTGGAATCTGAGAGGAGCCACAAATTTCCTTCCACCCAGCGTTCCCCCACGTCTCCCGATAAAAATTATACCTCACTTGTGTGGGTAGGCCTAGCACCCGCGACAGGAAACGCCCCAAAGCGCAACGTGGACACAGCCAAATTTTTGAAGGAAAACAGAGGTGTTTTTAGCAAAGTGCCTACCTGTAGATTTTGGCCTCTAGCTCAGCCGCCACCTAGGGAAACCTACCAAACCTGTGCATTTCTGATAACTAGAGACCTAGGGGAATCCAAGATGGGGTGACTTGTGTGGCTCGGAACAGGTTCTGTTACCCAGAATCCTTTGCAAACCTCATAATTTGGCTAAAATAACTCATGTTCCTCACATTTCTGTGGCAGAACGTTCTGGAATATGAGAGGAGCCACGAATTTCCTTCCACCCAGCGTTCCACCACGTCTCACGATAAAAATGATACCTCACATGTGTGGGTAGGCCTAGCGCCCGCAACAGGAAATGCTCCAAAGCGCAACGTGGACACATCCAAATTTGTGAAGGAAAACAGAGGTGTTTTTTGCAAAGTGCCTACCAGTAGATTTTGGCTTGTAGCTCAGCCGCCACCTAGGGAAACCTACCAAACCTGTGCATTTCTGAAAACTAGAGACCTAGGGGAATCCAAGATGGGGTGACTTGTGTGGCTCAGACCAGGTTCTGTTACCCAGAATCCTTTGCAAACCTCAAAATTTGGCTAAAAAAACACATGTTCCTCACATTTCTGTGGCAGAAAGTTCTGGAATCTGAGAGGAGCCACAAATTTCCTTTCACCCAGCGTTCCCCCACGTCTCCTGATAAAAATTATACCTCACTTGTGTGGGTAGGCCTAGCACCCGCGACAGGAAACGCCCCAAAGCGCAACGTGGACACAGCCAAATTTTTGAAGGAAAACAGAGGTGTTTTTAGCAAAGTGCCTACCTGTAGATTTTGGCCTCTAGCTCAGCCGCCACCTAGGGAAACCTACCAAACCTGTGCATTTCTGAAAACTAGAGACCTAGGGGAATCCAAGATGGGGTGACTTGTGTGGCTCGGACCAGGTTCTGTTACCCAGAATCCTTTGCAAACCTCAAAATTTGGCTAAAAAAAACACATGTTCTTCACATTTCTGTGGCAGAAAGTTCTGGAATCTGAGAGGAGCCACAAATTTCCTGCCACCCAGCGTTCCCCCACGTCTCCCGATAAAAATGATACCTCACTTGTGTGGGTAGGCCTAGCGCCCGTGACAGGCAATGCCCCAAAGCGCAACGTGGAGACAGCCACATTTTTGAAGGAAAACAGAGGTGTTTTTTGCAAAGTGCCTACCTGTAGATTTTGGCCTGTAGCTCAGCCGCCACCTAGGGAAACCTACCAAACCTGTGCATTTCTGAAAACTAGAGACCTAGGGGAATCCAAGATGGGGTGACTTGTGTGGCTCGGACCAGGTTCTGTTACCCAGAGTCCTTTGCAAACCTCAAAATTTGGCTAAAAAAACAGATGTTCCTAACATTTCTGTGGCAGAAAGTTCTGGAATCTGAGAGGAGCCACAAATTTCCTTCCACCCAGCGTTCCCCCACGTCTCCCGATAAAAATGATACCTCACTTGTGTGGGTAGGCCTAGCGCCCGCGACAGAAAACGCCCCAAGGCGCAACGTGGACACATCCAAATTTGTGAAGGAAAACAGAGGTGTTTTTTGCAAAGTGCCTACCTGTAGATTTTGGCTTGTAGCTCAGCCGCCACCTTGGGAAACCTACCAAACCTGTGCATTTCTGAAAACTAGAGACCTAGGGGAATCCAAGATGGGGTGACTTGTGTGGCTCAGACCAGGTTCTGTTACCCGGAATCCTTTGCAAACCTCAAAATTTGGCTAAAAAAACACATGTTCCTCACATTTCTGTGGCAGAACGTTCTGGAATATGGGAGGAGCCACAAATTTCCTTCCACCCAGCGTTCCCCCACGTCTCCCGATAAAAATGATACCTCACTTGTGTGGGTAGGCCTAGCGCCCGCGTCAGGAAACGCCCCAAAGCACAACGTGGACACAGCCAAATTTGTGAAGGAAAACAGAGGTGTTTTTTGCAAAGTGCCTACCAGTAGATTTTGGCTTGTAGCTCAGCCGCCACCTAGGGAAACCTTCAAAACCTGTGCATTTCTGAAAACTAGAGACCTAGGGGAATCCAAGATGAGGTGACTTGTGTGGCTCGGACCAGGTTCTGTTACCTAGAATCCATTGCAAACCTCAAAATTTGGCTAAAAAAACACATGTTCCTCACATTTCTGTGGCAGAAAGTTCTGGAATCTGAGAGGAGCCACAAATTTCCTTCCACCCAGCGTTCCCCCACGTCTCCCGATAAAAATGATACCTCACTTGTGTGGGTAGGCCTAGCGCCCGCAACAGGAAACGCCCCAAAGCGCAACGTGGACACAGCCAAATTTTTTAAGGAAACAGAGGTGTTTTTAGCAACGTGCCTACCTGTAGATTTTGGCCTCTAGCTCAGCCGCCACCTAGGGAAACCTACCAAACCTGTGCATTTCTGAAAACTAGAGACCTAGGGGAATCCAAGATGGGGTGACTTGTGTGGCTCGCACCAGGTTCTGTTACCCAGAATCCTTTGCAAACCTCAAAATTTGGCTAAAAAAAACACATGTTCTTCACATTTCTGTGGCAGAAAGTTCTGGAATCTGAGAGGAGCCACAAATTTCCTTCCACCCAGCGTTCCCCCACGTCTCCCGATAAAAATGATACCTCACTTGTGTGGGTAGGCCTAGCGCCCGTGACAGGAAATGCCCCAAAGCGCAACGTGGACACTGCCGAATGTTTGAAGGAAAACAGAGGTGTTTTTTGCATAGTGCCTACCTGTAGATTTTGGCCTGTAGCTCAGCCGCCACCTAGGGAAACCTACCAAACCTGTGCATTTCTGAAAACTAGAGACCTAGGGGAATCCAAGATGGGGTGACTTGTGTGGCTCGGACCAGGTTCTGTTACCCAGACTCCTTTGCAAACCTCAAAATTTGGCTAAAAAAACAGATGTTCCTAACATTTCTGTGGCAGAAAATTCTGGAATCTGAGAGGAGCCACAAATTTCCTTCCACCCAGCGTTCCCCCACGTCTCCCGATAAAAATGATACCTCACTTGTGTGGGTAGGCCTAGCGCCCGCGACAGAAAACGCCCCAAGGCGCAACATGGACACATCCAAATTTGTGAAGGAAAACAGAGGTGTTTTTTGCAAAGTGCCTACCTGTAGATTTTGGCTTGTAGCTCAGCCGCCACCTAGGGAAACCTACCAAACCTGTGCATTTCTGAAAACTAGAGACCTAGGGGAATCCAAGATGGGGTGACTTGTGTGGCTCGGACCAGGTTCTGTTACCCGGAATCCTTTGCAAACCTCAAAATTTGGCTAAAAAAACACATGTTCCTCACATTTCTGTGGCAGAACGTTCTGGAATCTGGGAGGAGCCACAAATTTCCTTCCACCCAGCGTTCCCCCACGTCTCCCGATAAAAATGATACCTCACTTGTGTGGGTAGGCCTAGCGCCCGCGTCAGGAAACGCCCCAAAGCACAACGTGGACACAGCCAAATTCTTGAAGGAAAACAGAGGTGTTTTTTGCAAAGTGCCTACCAGTAGATTTTGGCTTGTAGCTCAGCCGCCACCTAGGGAAACCTACCAAACCTGTGCATTTCTGAACACTAGAGACCTAGGGGAATCCAAGATGGGGTGACTTGTGTGGCTCGGACCAGGTTCTGTTACCCAGAATCCATTGCAAACCTCAAAATTTGGCTAAAAAAACACATGTTCCTCACATTTCTGTGGCAGAAAGTTCTGGAATCTGAGAGGAGCCACAAATTTCCTTCCACCCAGCGTTCCCCCCTGTCTCCCGATAAAAATGATACCTCACTTGTGTGGGTAGGCCTAGCGCCCGCGACAGGAAACGCCCCAAAGCGCAACGTGGACACAGACAAATTTTTGAAGGAAAACAGAGGTGTTTTTTGGAAAGTGCCTACCTGTAGATTTTGGCCTGTAGCTCAGCCGCCACCTAGGGAAACCTACCAAACCTGTGCATTTCTGAAAACTAGAGCCCTAGGGGAATCCAACATGGGGTGACTTGTGTGGCTCGGACCAGGTTCTGTTACCCAGAATCCTTTGCAAACCTCATAATTTGGCTAAAAAAACTCATGTTCCTCACATTTCTGTGACAGAACGTTCTGGAATATGAGAGGAGCCACGAATTTCCTTCCACCCAGCGTTCCACCACGTCTCACGATAAAAATGATACCTCACATGTGTGGGTAGGCCTAGCGCCCGCAACAGGAAATGCTCCAAAGCACAACGTGGACACATCCAAATTTGTGAAGGAAAACAGAGGTGTTTTTTGCAAAGTGCCTACCAGTAGATTTTGGCTTGTAGCTTAGCCGCCACCTAGGGAAACCTACCAAACCTGTGCATTTCTGAAAACTAGAGACCTAGGGGAATCCAAGATGGGGTGACTTGTGTGGCTCGGACCAGGTTCTGTTACCCAGAATCCTTTGCAAACCTCAAAATTTGGCTAAAAAAACACATGTTCCTCACATTTCTGTGGCAGAAAGTTCTGGAATCTGAGAGGAGCCACAAATTTCCTTTCACCCAGCGTTCCCCCACGTCTCCTGATAAAAATTATACCTCACTTGTGTGGGTAGGCCTAGCGCCCGCGACAGGAAACGCCCCAAAGCGCAACGTGGACACAGCCAAATTTTTGAAGGAAAACAGAGGTATTTTTTGCAAAGTGCCTACCTGTAGATTTTGGCCTGTAGCTCAGCCGCCACCTAGGGAAACCTACCAAACCTGTGCATTTCTGAAAACTAGAGACCTAGGGGAATCCAAGATGGGGTGACTTGTGTGGCTCGGACCAGGTTCTGTTACCCAGAATCCTTTGCAAACCTCAAAATTTGGCTAAAAAAAACACATGTTCTTCACATTTCTGTGGCAGAAAGTTCTGGAATCTGAGAGGAGCCACAAATTTCCTGCCACCCAGCGTTCCCCCACGTCTCCCGATAAAAATTATACCTCACTTGTGTGGGTAGGCCTAGCGCCCGTGACAGGAAATGCCCCAAAGCGCAACGTGGACACAGCCACATTTTTGAAGGAAAACAGAGGTGTTTTTTGCAAAGTGCCTACCTGTAGATTTTGGCCTGTAGCTCAGCCGCCATCTAGGGAAACCTACCAAACCTGTGCATTTCTGAAAACTAGAGACCTAGGGGAATCCAAGATGGGGTGACTTGTGTGGCTCGGACCAGGTTCTGTTACCCAGAGTCCTTTGCAAACCTCAAAATTTGGCTAAAAAAACACATGTTCCTAACATTTCTGTGGCAGAAAGTTCTGGAATCTGAGAGGAGCGACAAATTTCCTTCCACCCAGCGTTCCCCCACGTCTCCCGATAAAAATGATACCTCACTTGTGTGGGTAGGCCTAGCGCCCGCGACAGAAAACGCCCCAAGGCGCAACGTGGACACATCCAAATTTGTGAAGGAAAACAGAGGTGTTTTTTGCAAAGTGCCTACCTGTAGATTTTGGCTTGTAGCTCAGCCGCCACCTTGGGAAACCTACCAAACCTGTGCATTTCTGAAAACTAGAGACCTAGGGGAATCCAAGATGGGGTGACTTGTGTGGCTCGGACCAGGTTTTGTTACCCGGAATCCTTTGCAAACCTCAAAATTTGGCTAAAAAAACACATGTTCCTCACATTTCTGTGGCAGAACGTTCTGGAATCTGGGAGGAGCCACAAATTTCCTTCCACCCAGCGTTCCCCCACGTCTCCCGATAAAAATGATACCTCACTTGTGTGGGTTGGCCTAGCGCCCGCGTCAGGAAACGCCCCAAAGCACAACGTGGACACAGCCAAATTTTTGAAGGAAAACAGAGGTGTTTTTTGCAAAGTGCCTACCAGTAGATTTTGGCTTGTAGCTCAGCTGCCACCTAGGGAAACCTACCAAACCTGTGCATTTCTGAAAACTAGAGACCTAGGGGAATCCAAGATGAGGTGACTTGTGTGGCTCGGACCAGGTTCTGTTACCCAAAATCCATTGCAAACCTCAAAATTTGGCTAAAAAAACACATGTTCCTCACATTTCTGTGGCAGAAAGTTCTGGAATCTGAGAGGAGCCACAAATTTCCTTCCACCCAGCATTCCCCCACGTCTCCCGATAAAAATGATACCTCACTTGTGTGGGTAGGCCTAGCGCCCGCGACAGGAAACGCCCCAAAGCGCAACGTGGACATAGCCACATTTTTGAAGGAAACAGAGGTGTTTTTAGCAACGTGCCTACCTGTAGATTTTGGCCTCTAGCTCAGCCGCCACCTAGGGAAACCTACCAAACCTGTGCATTTCTGAAAACTAGAGACCTAGGGGAATCCAAGATGGGGTGACTTGTGTGGCTCGGACCAGGTTCTGTTACCCAGAATCCTTTGCAAACATCAAAATTTGGCTAAAAAAAACACATGTTCTTCACATTTCTGTGGCAGAAAGTTCTGGAATCTGAGAGGAGCCACAAATTTCCTTCCACCCAGCGTTCCCCCACGTCTCCCGATAAAAATGATACCTCACTTGTGTGGGTAGGCCTAGCGCCCGTGACAGGAAATGCCCCAAAGCGCAACGTGGACACTGCCGAATGTTTGAAGGAAAACAGAGGTGTTTTTTGCATAGTGCCTACCTTTAGATTTTGGCCTGTAGCTCAGCCGCCACCTAGGGAAACCTACCAAACCTGTGCATTTCTGAAAACTAGAAACCTAGGGGAATCCATGATGGGGTGACTTGTGTGGCTCGGACCAGGTTCTGTTACCCAGACTCCTTTGCAAACCTCAAAATTTGGCTAAAAAAACACATGTTCCTAACATTTCTGTGGCAGAAAGTTCTGGAATCTGAGAGGAGCCACAAATTTCCTTCCACCCAGCGTTCCCCCACGTCTCCCGATAAAAATGATACCTCACTTGTGTGGGTAGGCCTAGCGCCCGCGACAGAAAACGCCCCAAGGCGCAACGTGGACACATCCAAATTTGTGAAGGAAAACAGAGGTGTTTTTTGCAAAGTGCCTACCTGTAGATTTTGGCTTGTAGCTCAGCCGCCACCTAGGGAAACCTACAAAACCTGTGCATTTCTGAAAACTAGAGACCTAGGGGAATCCAAGATGGGGTGACTTGCGTGGCTCGGACCAGGTTCTGTTACCCGGAATCCTTTGCAAACCTCAAAATTTGGCTAAAAAAACACATGTTCCTCACATTTCTGTGGCAGAACGTTCTGGAATCTGGGAGGAGCCACAAATTTCCTTCCACCCAGCGTTCCCCCACGTCTCCCGATAAAAATGATACCTCACTTGTGTGGGTAGGCCTAGCGCCCGCGTCAGGAAACGCCCCAAAGCACAACGTGGACACAGCCAAATTCTTGAAGGAAAACAGAGGTGTTTTTTGCAAAGTGCCTACCAGTAGATTTTGGCTTGTAGCTCAGCCGCCACCTAGGGAAACCTACCAAACCTGTGCATTTCTGAAAACTAGAGACCTAGGGGAATCCAAGATGGGGTGACTTGTGTGGCTCGGACCAGGTTCTGTTACCCAGAATCCATTGCAAACCTCAAAATTTGGCTAAAAAAACACATGTTCCTCACATTTCTGTGGCAGAAAGTTCTGGAATCTGAGAGGAGCCACTAATTTCTTTCCACCCAGCGTTCCCCCCTGTCTCCCGATAAAAATGATACCTCACTTGTGTGGGTAGGCCTAGCGCCCGCGACAGGAAACGCCCCAAAGCGCAACGTGGACACAGACAAATTTTTGAAGGAAAACAGAGGTGTTTTTTGCAAAGTGCCTACCTGTAGATTTTGGCCTGTAGCTCAGCCGCCACCTAGGGAAACCTACCAAACCTGTGCATTTCTGAAAACTAGAGCCCTAGGGGAATCCAAGATGGGGTGACTTGTGTGGCTCGGACCAGGTTCTGTTACCCAGAATCCATTGCAAACCTCAAAATGTGGCTAAAAAAACACATGTTCCTCACATTTCTGTGGCAGAAAGTTCTGGAATCTGAGAGGAGCCACAAATTTCATTACACCCAGCGTTCCCCCACGTCTCCCGATAAAAATGATACCTCACTTGTGTGGGTAGGCCTAGCGCCCGCGACAGGAAACGCCCCAAAGCGCAACGTGGACACATCCAAATTTTTGAAGGAAAACAGAGGTGTTTTTTGCAAAGTGCCTACCTGTAGATTTTGGCTTGTAGCTCAGCCGCCACCTAGTGAAACCTACCAAACCTGTACATTTCTGAAAACTAGAGACCTAGGGGAATCCAAGATGGGGTGACTTGTGTAGCTCGGACCAGGTTCTGTTACCCAGAATCCTTTGCAAACCTCAAAATTTGGCTAAAAAAACACATGTTCCTCAAATTTCTGTGGCAGAAAGTTCTGGAATCTGAGAGGAGCCACAAATTTCCTTCCACCCAGCGTTCCCCCACGTCTCCCGATAAAAATGATACCTCACTTGTGTGGGTAGGCCTAGCGCCCGCGACAGAAAACGCCCCAAGGCGCAACGTGGACACATCCAAATTTGTGAAGGAAAACAGAGGTGTTTTTTGCAAAGTGCCTACCTGTAGATTTTGGCTTGTAGCTCAGCCGCCACCTTGGGAAACCTACCAAACCTGTGCATTTCTGAAAACTAGAGACCTAGGGGAATCCAAGATGGGGTGACTTGTGTGGCTCGGACCAGGTTCTGTTACCCGGAATCCTTTGCAAACCTCAAAATTTGGCTAAAAAAACACATGTTCCTCACATTTCTGTAGCAGAACGTTCTGGAATCTGGGAGAAGCCACAAATTTCCTTCCACCCAGCGTTCCCCCACGTCTCCCGATAAAAATGATACCTCACTTGTGTGGGTAGGCCTAGAGCCCGCGTCAGGAAACGCCCCAAAGCACAACGTGGACACAGCCAAATTTTTGAAGGAAAACAGAGGTGTTTTTTGCAAAGTGCCTACCAGTAGATTTTGGCTTGTAGCTCAGCCGCCACCTAGGGAAACCTACCAAACCTGTGCATTTCTGAAAACTAGAGACCTAGGGGAATCCAAGATGAGGTGACTTGTGTGGCTCGGACCAGGTTCTGTTACCCAGAATCCATTGCAAACCTCAAAATTTGGCTAAAAAAACACATGTTCCTCACATTTCTGTGGCAGAAAGTTCTGGAATCTGAGAGGAGCCACAAATTTCCTTCCACCCAGCGTTCCCACACGTCTCCCGATAAAAATGATACCTCACTTGTGTGGGTAGGCCTAGCGCCCGCGACAGGAAACGCCCCAAAGCGCAACGTGGACACAGCCAAATTTTTGAAGGAAAACAGAGGTGTTTTTAGCAAAGTGCCTACCTGTAGATTTTGGCCTCTAGCTCAGCCGCCACCTAGGGAAACCTACCAAACCTGTGCATTTCTGAAAACTAGAGACCTAGGGGAATCCAAGATGGGGTGACTTGTGTGGCTCGGACCAGGTTCTGTTACCCAGAATCCTTTGCAAACCTCAAAATTTGGCTAAAAAAAACACATGTTCTTCACATTTCTGTGGCAGAAAGATCTGGAATCTGAGAGGAGCCACAAATTTCCTTCCACCCAGCGTTCCCCCACGTCTCCCGATAAAAATGATACCTCACTTGTGTGGGTAGGCCTAGCGCCCGTGACAGGAAATGCCCCAAAGCGCAACGTGGACACTGCCGAATTTTTGAAGGAAAACAGAGGTGTTTTTTGCAAAGTGCCTATCCTGTAGATTTTGGCCTGTAGCTCAGCCGCCTAGGGAAACCTACCAAACCTGTGCATTTCTGAAAACTAGAGACCTAGGGGAATCCAAGATGGGGTGACTTGTGTGGCTCGGACCAGGTTCTGTTACCCAGAGTCCTTTGCAAACCTCAAAATTTGGCTAAAAAAACACATGTTCCTAACATTTCTGTGGCAGAAAGTTCTGGAATCTGAGAGGAGCCACAAATTTCCTTCCACCCAGCGTTCCCCCACGTCTCCCGATAAAAATGATACCTCACTTGTGTGGGTAGGCCTAGCGCCCGCGACAGAAAACGCCCCAAGGCGCAACGTGGACACATCCAAATTTGTGAAGGAAAACAGAGGTGTTTTTTGCAAAGTGCCTACCTGTAGATTTTGGCTTGTAGCTCAGCCGCCACCTAGGGAAACCTACCAAACCTGTGCATTTCTGAAAACTAGAGACCTAGGGGAATCCAAGATGGGGTGACTTGTGTGGCTCGGACCAGGTTCTGTTACCCGGAATCCTTTGCAAACCTCAAAATTTGGCTAAAAAAACACATGTTCCTCACATTTCTGCGGCAGAACGTTCTGGAATCTGGGAGGAGCCACAAATGTCCTTCCACCCAGCGTTCCCCCACGTCTCCCGATAAAAATGATACCTCACTTGTGTGGGTAGGCCTAGCGCCCGCGTCAGGATACGCCCCAAATCACAACGTGGACACAGCCAAATTTTTGAAGGAAAACAGAGGTGTTTTTTGCAAAGTGCCTACCAGTAGATTTTGGCTTGTAGCTCAGCCGCCACCTAGGGAAACCTACCAAACCTGTGCATTTCTGAAAACTAGAGACCTAGGGGAATCCAAGATGGGGTGACTTGTGTGGCTCGGACCAGGTTCTGTTACCCAGAATCCATTGCAAACCTCAAAATTTGGCTAAAAAAACACATGTTCCTCACATTTCTGTGGCAGAAAGTTCTGGAATCTGAGAGGAGCCACAAATTTCCTTCCACCCAGCGTTCCCCCCTGTCTCCCGATAAAAATGATACCTCACTTGTGTGGGTAGGCCTAGCGCCCGCGACAGGAAACGCCCCAAAGCGCAACGTGGACACAGCCAAATTTTTGAAGGAAAACAGAGGTGTTTTTTGCAAAGTGCCTACCTGTAGATTTTGGCCTGTAGCTCAGCCGCCACCTAGGGAAACCTACTAAACCTGTGCATTTCTGAAAACTAGAGCCCTAGGGGAATCCAAGATGGGGTGACTTGTGTGGCTCGGACCAGGTTCTGTTACCCAGAATCCATTGCAAACCTCAAAATTTGGCTAAAAAAACACATGTTCCTCACATTTCTGTGGCAGAAAGTTCTGGAATCTGAGAGGAGCCACAAATTTCCTTCCACCCAGCGTTCCCCCACGTCTCCCGATAAAAATGATACCTCACTTGTGTGGGTAGGCCAAGCGCCCGTGACAGGAAACGCCCCAAAGCGCAACGTGGACACATCCAAATTTTTGAAGGAAAACAGAGTTGTTTTTTGCAAAGTGCCTACCTGTAGATTTTGGCTTGTAGCTCAGCCGCCACCTAGGGAAACCTACCAAACCTGTACATTTCTGAAAACTAGAGACCTAGGGGAATCCAAGATGGGGTGACTTGTGTAGCTCGGACCAGGTTCTGTTACCCAGAATCCTTTGCAAACCTCAAGATTTGGCTAAAAAAACACATGTTCCTCAAATTTCTGTGGCAGAAAGTTCTGGAATCTGAGAGGAGCCACAAATTTCCTTTCACCCAGCGTTCCCCCACTTCTCCCGATAAAAATGATACCTCACTTGTGTGGGTAGGCCTAGCGCCCGCGTCAGGAAACGCCCAAAAGCGCAACGTGGACACAGCCAAATTTTTGAAGGAAAACAGAGGTGTTTTTTGCAAAGTGCCTACCTGTAGATTTTGGCCTGTAGCTCAACCGCCTCCTAGGGAAACCTACCAAACCTGTGCATTTCTGAAAACTAGAGACCGAGGGGAATCCAAGATGGGGTGACTTGTGTGGCTCGGACCAGGTTCTGTTACCCAGAATCCATTGCAAACCTCAAAATTTGGCTAAAAAAACACATGTTCCTCACATTTCTGTGGCAGAAAGTTCTGGAATCTGAGAGGAGCCACAAATTTCCTTCCACCCAGCGTTCCCCCACGTCTCCCGATAAAAATGATACCTCACTTGTGTGGGTAGGCATAGCGCCCGCGACAGGAAACGCCCCAAAGCGCAACGTGGACACAGCCAAATTTTTGAAGGAAAACAGAGGTGTTTTTTGCAAAGTGCCTACCTGTAGATTTTGGACTGTAGCTCAGCCGCCACCTAGGGAAACCTACCAAACCTGTGCATTTCTGAATACTAGAGCCCTAGGGGAATCCAAGATGGGGTGACTTGTGTGGCTCAGACCAGGTTCTGTTACCCAGAATCCATTGCAAACCTCAAAATTTGGCTAAAAAAACACATGTTCCTCACATTTCTGTGGCAGAAAGTTCTGGAATCTGAGAGGAGCCACAAATTTCCTTCCACCCAGCGTTCCCCCACGTCTCCCGATAAAAATGATACCTCACTTGTGTGGGTAGGCCTAGCGCCCGCGACAGGAAACGCCCCAAAGCGCAACGTGGACACATCCAAATTTTTGAAGGAAAACAGAGGTGTTTTTTGCAAAGTGCCTACCTGTAGATTTTGGCTTGTAGCTCAGCCGCCACCTAGGGAAACCTACCAAACCTGTACATTTCTGAAAACTAGAGACCTAGGGGAATCCAAGATGGGGTGACTTGTGTAGCTCGGACCAGGTTCTGTTACCCAGAATCCTTTGCAAACCTCAAAATTTGGCTAAAAAAACACATGTTCCTCAAATTTCTGTGGCAGAAAGTTCTGGAATCTGAGAGGAGCCACAAATTTCCTTTTACCCAGCGTTCCCCCACGTCTCCCGATAAAAATGATACCTCACTTGTGTGGGTAGGCCTAGCGCCCGCGTCAGGAAACGCCCCAAAGCGCAACGTGGACACAGCCAAATTTTTAAAGGAAAACAGAGGTGTTTTTTGCAAAGTGCCTACCTGTAGATTTTGGCCTGTAGCTCAGCCGCCACCTAGGGAAACCTACCAAACCTGTGCATTTCTGAAAACTAGAGACCTAGGGGAATCCAAGATGGGGTGACTTGTGTGACTCGGACCAGGTTCTGTTACCCAGAATCCATTGCAAACCTCAATATTTGGCAAAAAAAACACATGTTCCTCACATTTCTGTGGCAGAAAGTTCTGGAATCTGAGAGGAGCCACAAATTTCCTTCCACCCAGCGTTCCCCCACGTCTCCCGATAAAAATGATACCTCACTTGTGTGGGTAGGCCTAGCGCCCGCGTCAGGAAACGCCCCAAAGCGCAACGTGGACACAGCCAAATTTTTGAAGGAAAACAGACGTGTTTTTTGCAAAGTGCCTACCTGTAGATTTTGGTCTGTAGCTCAGCCGCCACCTATGGAAACCTACCAAACCTGTGCATTTCTAAAAAACTAGAGACCTAGGGGAATCCAAGATGGGGTGACTTGTGTGGCTCGGACCAGGTTCTGTTACCCAGAATCCTTTGCAAACCTCAAAATTTGGCTAAAAAAAACACATGTTCTTCGCATTTCTGTGGCAGAAAGTTCTGGAATCTGAGAGGAGCCACAAATTTCCGTCCACCCAGCGTTCCCTCACGTCTCCCGATAAAAATGATACCTCACTTGTGTGGGTAGGCCTAGCGCCCGTGACAGGAAATGCCCCAAAGCGCAACGTGGACACTGCCGAATTTTTGAAGGAAAACAGAGGTGTTTTTTGATTAGTGCCTACCTGTAGATTTTGGCCTGTAGCTCAGCCGCCACCTAGGGAAACCTACCAAACCTGTGCATTTCTGAAAACTAGAGACCTAGGGGAATCCAAGATGGGGTGACTTGTGTGGCTCGGACCAGGTTCTGTTACCCAGAGTCCTTTGCAAACCTAAAAATTTGGCTAAAAAAACACATGTTCCTAACATTTCTGTGGCAGAAAGTTCTGGAATCTGAGAGGAGCCACAAATTTCCTTCCACCCAGCGTTCCCCCCTGTCTCCCGATAAAAATCATACCTCACTTGTGTGGGTAGGCCTAGCGCCCGCGACAGGAAACGCCCCAAAGCGCAACGTGGACACATCCAAATTTTTGAAGGAAAACAGAGGTGTTTTTTGCAAAGTGCCTACCTGTAGATTTTGGCTTGTAGCTCAGCCGCCACCTAGGGAAACCTACCAAACCTGTACATTTCTGAAAACTAGAGACCTAGGGGAATCCAAGATGGGGTGACTTGTGTAGCTCGGACCAGGTTCTGTTACCCAGAATCCTCTGCAAACCTCAAGATTTGGCTAAAAAAACACATGTTCCTCAAATTTCTGTGGCAGAAAGTTCTGGAATCTGAGAGGAGCCACAAATTTCCTTTCACCCAGCGTTCCCCCACTTCTCCCGATAAAAATGATACCTCACTTGTGTGGGTAGGCCTAGCGCCCGCGTCAGGAAACGCCCCAAAGCGCAACGTGGACACAGCCAAATTTTTGAAGGAAAACAGAGGTGTTTTTTGCAAAGTGCCTACCTGTAGATTTTGGCCTGTAGCTCAGCCGCCTCCTAGGGAAACCTACCAAACCTGTGCATTTTTGAAAACTAGAGACCTAGGGGAATCCAAGATGGGGTGACTTGTGTGGCTCGGACCAGGTTCTGTTACCCAGAATCCATTGCAAACCTCAAAATTTGGCTAAAAAAACACATGTTCCTCACATTTCTGTGGCAGAAAGTTCTGGAATCTGAGAGGAGCCACAAATTTCCTTCCACCCAGCGTTCCCCCACGTCTCCCGATAAAAATGATACCTCACTTGTGTGGGTAGGCCTAGCGCCCGCGACAGGAAACGCCCCAAAGCGCAACGTGGACACATCCAAATTTTTGAAGGAAAACAGAGGTGTTTTTTGCAAAGTGCCTACCTGTAGATTTTGGCTTGTAGCTCAGCCGCCACCTAGGGAAACCTACCAAACCTGTACATTTCTGAAAACTAGAGACCTAGGGGAATCCAAAATGGGGTGACTTGTGTAGCTCGGACCAGGTTCTGTTACCCAGAATCCTTTGCAAACCTCAAAATTTGGCTAAAAAAACACATGTTCCTCAAATTTCTGTGGCAGAAAGTTCTGGAATCTGAGAGGAGCCACAAATTTCCTTTCACCCAGCGTTCCCCCACGTCTCCCGATAAAAATGATACCTCACTTGTGTGGGTAGGCCTAGCGCCCGCGTCAGGAAACGCCCCAAAGCGCAACGTGGACACAGCCAAATTTTTGAAGGAAAACAGAGGTGTTTTTTGCAAAGTGCCTACCTGTAGATTTTGGCCTGTAGCTCAGCCGCCACCTAGGGAAACTTACCAAACCTGTGCATTTCTGAAAACTAGAGACCTAGGGGAATCCAAGATGGGGTGACTTGTGTGACTCGGACCAGGTTCTGTTACCCAGAATCCATTGCAAACCTCAATATTTGGCAAAAAAAACACATGTTCCTCACATTTCTGTGGCAGAAAGTTCTGGAATCTGAGAGGAGCCACAAATTTCCTTCCACCCAGCGTTCCCCCACGTCTCCCGATAAAAATGATACCACACTTGTGTGGGTAGGCCTAGCGCCTGCGTCAGGAAACGCCCCAAAGCGCAACGTGGACACAGCCACATTTTTGAAGGAAAACAGACGTGTTTTTTGCAAAGAGCCTACCTGTAGATTTTGGTCTGTAGCTCAGCCGCCACCTATGGAAACCTACCAAACCTGTGCATTTCTAAAAAACTAGAGACCTAGGGGAATCCAAGATGGGGTGACTTGTGTGGCTCGGACCAGGTTCTGTTACCCAGAATCCTTTGCAAACCTCAAAATTTGGCTAAAAAAAACACATGTTCTTCGCATTTCTGTGGCAGAAAGTTCTGGAATCTGAGAGGAGCCACAAATTTCCGTCCACCCAGCGTTCCCTCACGTCTCCCGATAAAAATGATACCTCACTTGTGTGGGTAGGCCTAGCGCCCGTGACAGGAAATGCCCCAAAGCGCAACGTGGACACTGCCGAATTTTTGAAGGAAAACAGAGGTGTTTTTTGCATAGTGCCTACCTGTAGATTTTGGCCTGTAGCTCAGCCGCCACCTAGGGAAACCTACCAAACCTGTGCATTTCTGAAAACTAGAGACCTAGGGGAATCCAAGATGGGGTGACTTGTGTGGCTCGGACCAGGTTCTGTTACCCAGAGTCCTTTGCAAACCTCAAAATTTGGCTAAAAAAACACATGTTCCCAACATTTCTGTGGCAGAAAGTTCTGGAATCTGAGAGGAGCCACACATTTCCTTCCACCCAGCGTTCCCCCCTGTCTCCCGATAAAAATCATACCTCACTTGTGTGGGTAGGCCTAGCGCCCGCGACAGGAAACGCCCCAAAGGGCAACGTAGACACATCCACATTTTTGAAGGAAAACAGAGGTGTTTTTTGCAAAGTGCCTACCTGTAGATTTTGGCTTGTAGCTCAGCCGCCACCTAGGGAAACCTACCAAACCTGTACATTTCTGAAAACTAGAGACCTAGGGGAATCCAAAATGGGGTGACTTGTGTAGCTCGGACCAGGTTCTGTTACCCAGAATCCTTTGCAAACCTCAAAATTTGGCTAAAAAAACACATGTTCCTCCAATTTCTGTGGCAGAAAGTTCTGGAATCTGAGAGGAGCCACAAATTTCCTTTCACCCAGCGTTCCCCCACGTCTCCCGATAAAAATGATACCTCACTTGTGTGGGTAGGCCTAGCGCCCGCGTCAGGAAACGCCCCAAAGCGCAACGTGGACACAGCCAAATTTTTGAAGGAAAACAGAGGTGTTTTTTGCAAAGTGCCTACCTGTAGATTTTGGCCTGTAGCTCAGCCGCCACCTAGGGAAACCTACCAAACCTGTGCATTTCTGAAAACTAGAGACCTAGGGGAATCCAAGATGGGGTGACTTGTGTGGCTCGGACCAGGTTCTGTTACCCAGAATCCATTGCAAACCTCAATATTTGGCAAAAAAAACACATATTCCTCACATTTCTGTGGCAGAAAGTTCTGGAATCTGAGAGGAGCCACAAATTTCCTTCCACCCAGCGTTCCCCCACGTCTCCCGATAAAAATGATACCTCACTTGTGTGGGTAGGCCTAGCGCCCGCGTCAGGAAACGCCCCAAAGCGCAACGTGGACACAGCCAAATTTTTGAAGGAAAACAGACGTGTTTTTTGAAAAGTGCCTACCTGTAGATTTTGGTCTGTAGCTCAGCCGCAACCTATGGAAACCTACCAAACCTGTGCATTTCTGAAAACTAGAGACCTAGGGGAATCCAAGATGGGGTGACTTGTGTGGCTCGGACCAGGTTCTGTTACCCAGAATCCTTTGCAAACCTCAAAATTTGGCTAAAAAAAACACATGTTCTTCACATTTCTGTGGCAGAAAGTTCTGGAATCTGAGAGGAGCCACAAATTTCCTTCCACCCAGCGTTCCCTCACGTCTCCCGATAAAAATGATACCTCACTTGTGTGGGTAGGCCTAGCGCCCGCGACAGGAAACGCCCCAAAGCGCAACGTGGACACAGCCAAATTTGTGAAGGAAAACAGAGGTGTTTTTTGCAAAGTGCCTACCTGTAGATTTTGGCCTGTAGCTCAGCCGCCACCTAGGGAAACCTACCAAACATGTGCATTTCTGAAAACTAGAGCCCTAGGGGAATCCAAGATGAGGTGACTTGTGTGGCTCGGACCAGGTTCTGTTACCCAGAATCCATTGCAAACCTCAAAATTTGGCTAAAAAAACACATGTTCCTCACATTTCTGTGGCAGAAAGTTCTGGAATCTGAGAGGAGCCACAAATTTCCTTCCACCCAGCGTTCCCCCACGTCTCCCGATAAAAATGATACCTCACTTGTGTGGGTAGGCCTAGCGCCTGCGACAGGAAACGCCCCAAAGCGCAACGTGGACACAGCCAAATTTTTGAAGGAAAACAGAGGTGTTTTTAGCAAAGTGCCTACCTGTAGATTTTGGCCTCTAGCTCAGCCGCCACCTAGGGAAACCTACCAAACCTGTGCATTTCTGAAAACTAGAGACCTAGGGGAATCCAAGATGGGGTGACTTGTGTGGCTCGGACCAGGTTCTGTTACCCAGAATCCTTTGCAAACCTCAACATTTGGCTAAAAAAAACACATGTTCTTCACATTTCTGTGGCAGAAAGTTCTGGAATCTGAGAGGAGCCACAAAATTCCTTCCACCCAGCGTTCCCCCATGTCTCCCGATAAAAATGATACCTCACTTGTGTGGGTAGGCCTAGCGCCCGTGACAGGAAATGCCCCAAAGCGCAACGTGGACACTGCCGAATTTTTGAAGGAAAACAGAGGTGTTTTTTGCAAAGTGCCTACCTGTAGATTTTGGCCTGTAGCTCAGCCGCCACCTAGGGAAACCTACCAAACCTGTGCATTTCTGAAAGCTAGAGACCTAGGGGAATCCAAGATGGGGTGACTTGTGTGGCTCGGACCAGGTTCTGTTACCCAGAGTCCTTTGCAAACCTCAAAATTTGGCTAAAAAAACACATGTTCCTAACATTTCTGTGGCAGAAAGTTCTGGAATCTGAGAGGAGCCACAAATTTCCTTCCACCCAGCGTTCCCCCACGTCTCCCGATAAAAATGATACCTCACTTGTGTGGGTAGGGCTAGCGCCCGCGACAGAAAACGCCCCAAGGCGCAAGGTGGACACATCCAAATTTGTGAAGGAAAACAGAGGTGTTTTTTGCAAAGTGCCTACCTGTAGATTTTGGCTTGTAGCTCAGCCGCCACCTAGGGAAACCTACCAAACCTGTGCATTTCTGAAAACTAGAGACCTAGGGGAATCCAAGATGGGGTGACTTGTGTGGCTCGGACCAGGTTCTGTTACCCGGAATCCTTTGCAAACCTCAAAATTTGGCTAAAAAAACACATGTTCCTCACATTTCTGTGGCAGAACGTTCTGGAATCTGGGAGGAGCCACAAATTTCCTTCCACCCAGCGTTCCCCCACGTCTCCCGATAAAAATGATACCTCACTTGTGTGGGTAGGCCTAGCGCCCGCGTCAGGGTACGCCCCAAAGCACAACGTGGACACAGCCAAACTTTTGAAGGAAAACAGAGGTTTTTTTTGCAAAGTGCCTACCAGTAGATTTTGGCTTGTAGCTCAGCCGCCACCTAGGGAAACCTACCAAACCTGTGCATTTCTGAAAACTAGAGACCTAGGGGAATCCAAGATGGGGTGACTTGTGTGGCTCGGACCAGGTTCTGTTACCCAGAATCCTTTGCAAACCTCAAGATTTGGCTAAAAAAACACATGTTCCTCAAATTTCTGTGGCAGAAAGTTCTGGAATCTGAGAGGAGCCACAAATTTCCTTTCACCCAGCGTTCCCCCACTTCTCCCGATAAAAATGATACCTCACTTGTGTGGGTAGGCCTAGCGCCCGCGTCAGGAAACGCCCCAAAGCGCAACGTGGACACAGCCAAATTTTTGAAGGAAAACAGAGGTGTTTTTTGCAAAGTGCCTACCTGTAGATTTTGGCCTGTAGCTCAGCCGCCACCTAGGGAAACCTACCAAACCTGTGCATTTCTGAAAACTAGAGACCTAGGGGAATCCAAGATGGGGTGACTTGTGTGGCTCGGACCAGGTTCTGTTACCCAGAATCCATTGCAAACCTCAAAATTTGGCTAAAAAAACACATGTTCCTCACATTTCTGTGGCAGAAAGTTCTGGAATCTGAGAGGAGCCACAAATTTCCTTCCACCCAGCGTTCCCCCACGTCTCCCGATAAAAATGATACCTCACTTGTGTGGGTAGGCCTAGCGCCCGCGACAGGAAACGCCCCAAAGCGCAACGTGGACACAGCCAAATTTTTGAAGGAAAACAGAGGTGTTTTTTTGCAAAGTGCCTACCTGTAGATTTTGGCCTGTAGCTCAGCCGCCACCTAGGGAAACCTACCAAACCTGTGCATTTCTGAAAACTAGAGCCCTAGGGGAATCCAAGATGGGGTGACTTGTGTGGCTCGGACCAGGTTCTGTTACCCAGAATCCATTGCAAACCTCAAAATTTGGTTAAAAAAACACATGTTCCTCACATTTCTGTGGCAGAAAGTTCTGGAATCTGAGAGGAGCCACAAATTTCCTGCCACCCAGCGTTCCCCCACGTCTCCCGATAAAAATGATACCTCACTTGTGTGGGTAGGCCTAGCGCCCGCGACAGGAAACGCCCCAAAGCGCAACGTGGACACATCCAAATTTTTGAAGGAAAACAGAGGTGTTTTTTGCAAAGTGCCTACCTGTAGATTTTGGCTTGTAGCTCAGCCGCCACCTAGGGAAACCTACCAAACCTGTACATTTCTGAAAACTAGAGACCTAGGGGAATCCAAGATGGGGTGACTTGTGTAGCTCGGACCAGGTTCTGTTACCCGGAATCCTTTGCAAACCTCAAAATTTGGCTAAAAAAACACATGTTCCTCAAATTTCTGTGGCAGAAAGTTCTGGAATCTGAGAGGAGCCACAAATTTCCTTTCACCCAGCGTTCCCCCACGTCTCCCGATAAAAATGATACCTCACTTGTGTGGGTAGGCCTAGCGCCCGCGTCAGGAAACGCCCCAAAGCGCAACGTGGACACAGCCAAATTTTTGAAGGAAAACAGAGGTATTTTTTGCAAAGTGCCTACCTGTAGATTTTGGCCTGTAGCTCAGCCGCCACCTAGGGAAACCTACCAAACCTGTGCATTTCTGAAAACTAGAGACCTAGGGGAATCCAAGATGGGGTGACTTGTGTGGCTCGGACCAGGTTCTGTTACCCAGAATCCATTGCAAACCTCAATATTTGGCAAAAAAAACACATGTTCCTCACATTTCTGTGGCAGAAAGTTCTGGAATCTGAGAGGAGCCACAAATTTCCTTCCACCCAGCGTTCCCCCACGTCTCCCGATAAAAATGATACCTCACTTGTGTGGGTAGGCCTAGCGCCCGCGTCAGGAAACGCCCCAAAGCGCAACGTGGACACAGCCAAATTTTTGAAGGAAAACAGACGTGTTTTTTGCAAAGTGCCTACCTGTAGATTTTGGTCTGTAGCTCAGCCGCCACCTATGGAAACCTACCAAACCTGTGCATTTCTGAAAACTAGAGACCTAGGGGAATCCCATATGGGGTGACTTGTGTGGCTCGGACCAGGTTCTGTTACCCAGAATCCATTGCAAACCTCAAAATTTGGCTTAAAAAACACATGTTCCTCACATTTCTGTGGCAGAAAGTTCTGGAATCTGAGAGGAGCCACAAATTTCCTTCCACGCAGCGTTCCCCCACATCTCCCGATAAAAATGATACCTCACTTGTGTGGGTAGGCCTAGCGCCCGCGACAGGAAACGCCCCAAAGCGCAACGTGGACACAGCCATATTTTTTAAGGAAAACAGACGTGTTTTTTGCAAAGTGCCTACCTGTAGATTTTGGCCTGTAGCTCAGCCGCCACCTAGGGAAACCTACCAAACCTGTGCATTTCTGAAAACTAGAGACCTAGGGGAATCCAAGATGGGGTGACTTGTGTGGCTCGGACCAGGTTCTGTTACCCAGAATCCTTTGCAAACCTCAAATTCTGTCTAAAAAAACACATTTTCCACATATTTCGGTGACAGAAAGATCTGGAATCTGAGTGGAGCCACAAATTTCCTTCCACACAGCGTTCCCCCACGTCTCCCGATAAAAATGATACCTCACTTGTGTGGGTAGGCCTAGCGCCCGCGACAGGAGATACCCCAAAACTCAACGATGAAAACAGTGCCTACCTGTAGATTTTGGCCTCTAGCTCAGCCGGCACCTAGGGAAACCTACCAAACCTGTGCATTTATGAAAACTAGAGACCTAGGGGAATCCAAGATGGGGTGACTTGCGGGGCTCTGACCAGGTTCTGTTACCCAGAATCCTTTGCAAACCTCAAATTCTGTCTAAAAAAACGCATTTTCCACACATTTCGGTGACAGAAAGTTCTGGAATCTGAGTGGAGCCACAAATTTCCTTCCACCCAGCGTTCCCCCAAGTCTCCCGATAAAAATGATACCTCACTTGTGTGGGTGGGCCAGGTGCCTGCAACAGAATAAGGCCCAAAACTTGTAGAGATAGAGGGGATAGCACAGCAAGTTTATAAGGACATATTCTTTTATACATCTTTAGACTGACTCTGCTTTGGGGACCCACATAAGTGAGGTGTCATTTTACTTGGGAGACTGAGGGGAACACTGGGGAGAAGGAATTTTGTGCTGGAGTGGTGATCCTACGAAGAAAGGTAAGGAAAATATGCTTTTTTAAGCACATTTTGAGGTTTACAGAGGAGTCTGGGTAAGAAAATGTTGGGGGATCCAAGCAAGCCACACCTCCCTGGACTCCTTGGGGTGTCTAGTTTTAAAAAATGTCTGGGTTTGGTAGGTTTCCCTAGATGAAGGCCGCACACAGGACCAAAAACATAGGTGCCCTCTCCCCCCCAAACACAGGTAGTTTTGTAATATATCGTTTTGATGTGCCCACATACGTCCGTGATGTGCCAAACACTAAAATTTTGAAAAGAAACACACTTAGGTTATGTGAAAAAGACCCCTCACCCACCAACCAAGTTGGTGGCATGCTTCATCATCGAGGTCCCACCGGAGGCACCTAGCGTGTCACAGGTGTGCTGCGACGCCTGATTACAGTGGAGCAGGTTTTGTCATTTTTACCACACATACTGGTTGGATTTGGCACGAGGGTGAGTGATGGTTCAGTGGATCAAATTTTACTAACAAGAGCTTTCACAAAAATGAAATGCACTGTTAGTAACTGAAAGGCAAAAAACTGAACCAATGACTCACAGCTCGTGAGCTGTAAAGCCGCGACAAGGCGCCAACCGCTTTACAGTCCATTCACACAACTTTCATACATGACACACACAAGGCCATTCACACCGCCAGCCACGGGCCCAGCACATTACAACACTCACATCGACAGACAGCGCCACTCAAGGGCCCATCACTTACATACGCCCACATGCCTGATACAACAATCACACCAGCTGATGGGAGTGTGTGGACTGGTGTTTGGCTGGAAGTGTGTTGCAGTAGCCAACAGCAAGTCAATATGTACACTCTCAGCCAAGCCCCACTCCACACACAATGGCATCATTTTTTTTTTTTTTTTTTAAACAGAGGAACCCCTAACTAAGTAGAAAGAATTACAAAACTACAAACACAAAAGCTCTAACTAAGAACATGACAGAAATGCTAACCATGAAACTAAACACATGAAAATACAAAACAGACATGAGTTTACACTCATGGTTGTTCCCAGAAATTCTTCTGGGTGTGGTAATTCTTAAAACAAGCACCGACACACAGCCCAGGCTTGGAAGGACAATCTGGGCAGTACATTCGAGTCTCCCTCCGGATACCTCTTCGAAAACACACTCTACATTTCTTAGCTGGAAAGTCTTTTTTGGGTGTGGGAGGAATGTGCTCAGCAAAGTGGCGATCTTTCAATCTAGCCACATCCTCCACCACTGCTTCTCTAGGAACTCTGGCCTGTTCCACCACAATAAGGCTCCCTATCACTGACTCCTGAAATTTCACAAATGTCATCTTTGACTCTGGAGACCTATCCCTAAACACAATAAAAGCATTGAAGGTTGCTAAGTGGAAGAGGTGAAGTGCTAACTTCTTATACCAAACGTAAGACTTACGAATAGCAGTATAAGGTTCCAACCTCTGGTAAACTCTATCTACACCTCCCATGTGCTTATTATAATCTAAAATGCACACAGGTTTGCACACTTCCGCAACCTGGCCCCAAACAGTCACAGGGGAAGTACTCTCATCATGGATGGTACTTAGCATGTAGACATCCCTCTTGTCTGAAAATTTCAAAGCTAGCAGCTCCTCGTTCCGCAAGGCACAGCACTGTCCTCTCTCAAGTTTTTTACAGACAAGCTCCCTTGGATAGCCTTTCCGGTTAGAACGGATTGTGCCACAAGCAACTGTGTCCACTCTAAACAATTCCTTGAACAATTGCACACCAGTGTAGAAGTTATCTACATACAAATGGTGACCTTTGTTGAACAGTCGTCTACCAAGATCCCACACAATTTTCTCAGTAACTCCAAAAGTGGGAGGACAACCAGGGGGGTCAATATTAGAATCCCTACCAGTGTACACACGGAAACTATCCACATATCCTGTCCTACTTTCAGACAGCATATACAATTTAATTCCATATCGTGCCCTTTTGCTAGGAATGTACTGCCTAAAAACCAAACGACCCTTGAAGAGGACCAAAGACTCGTCCACACTTAACTCTTTGCCTGGAACATAGACCTCCGAAAACCGATCTACAAAATGATCAAGGACAGTCCTAATCTTAAAAAGACGGTCAGAATCTGGGTGATCTCGTGGCAAGGCTAATGCATTGTCAACAAAATGCAGCATCCTAAGAAGAAGCAAATACCGATTACGACTCATGGTCGCTGGAAATATAGCTGTTGCCATCAAGGGACTAGTAGACCAATAAGAAGCCAGTGACGGCTTCCTTATCAACCCCATCAAAAAAGTCAAACCCCAAAACTTTTTTAACTCCTCCAAATTTGTGGGAATCCACTGGGCAGCTCTAGAGTGTGGCCTAAGTCTAGCAGCGTTGTCCCTCAAATGCTGCTCCGCATACAAATTACTCTGCTCAACAATCTCTTCCAAAAACATATCATCCATGAATAACTCAAAGAAATTGATAGGCATAAAGTTCTCTCTATTGGCGTTACACCCCGGGAGACCAGTAAAGGCAGGCAATTCTGGCTGCTCCATGTTTGGGGCAACCCAGACATCAGGTCTTATAACGGGAAACCTTTCAGCCCCAGGTTGCTGCACTATTGGCACATCAATGTCCTCCTCTAAAACAGGCCCTTCATCTGCACTGAGTGTGGCTTCATCATCAGAAGATTCCCCTCCAACAGAAACATCACTGCCAGAATCTCTGACTTCCTCCTCTGCCTCAGATGCAGAGTCCGTCTCATAGTCATGATCAGACTGTGACTCAAAAAGCATACCAACCACCTGCTGAGCGGTCATCCTGCGGCTAGCCATGATCTCTCCTGCTAAAATTAACTGGACAAATTCACCACCAACAACCAGCACTGTGTAAGACAAGTAACAAAGTGTAGCTTTGTTAGTAAGAGTTATAAACTCAAAAAACTATACCGCTCACTTGCCTGAAAAAGCTTGATTCACCAGCAACTACACAGCAATCACCAATGATATCCCACTAAAAATAAAGAAAGAAAGGCAAATTAGAAATAAGACAAAACAAATATCATTGTGCACAAACCTAAGGACAATTTCACACACAATCCTGCATTTAGTACACCCCCTACAAACATGTCATTCATGCATGGCAACAATACTCCTTTGGAGTAAATTGTTTTTACTTACCTAAAACATGCAACTGTGCAAACTGCAGGTCAACCACCGCCAAAACAGCAAGGAGCCACAGCAAATAAAGCAAAAGCTTTGAACTATAACAAAAAGGAGGAAAACATTTTTTATCACAAATGCAAAGACTTCTTCAGTTGACAAACACCCCACCATCAAACATTTAGAAATTGGTGCCTAAGTGGATTCTGCCATAGGGGCAGATGGGCCTACTACAAAAATAGGCCTGTCTGCCCCAAGGAAGCCAGAAAATACCTTTAGTAGTGTGTCCCCATGGAGAGCGACCCTTGCCAAAGGGGACAGCCCTCAAACAAAAAAAAAAACAAAAAAACACACACAACACTATCCCTAGTGCCTATGTGGCTTCTGCCCCCCTTGGGGGCAGGTGGGCCTAAGAAAATAGGCCCATCTGCCCCCAGGGGGTGTAGAAATGGCCAACAGGTCAATGCCCCCCTTGGGGGGGTGCCCCGTGACCAAGGGGACGCCCCCCCACAAAAATAAACAAATTTAAAAAAATCCCTGGCGTTCTAGTGGTTTCTGGCCACCCTTGGGGCAGACCAGCCTAAAAATAATAGGCTGATCTGTCTCCAAGGGGTGCAGAAATGGCCTGGGTACATGTGCCCCCAAAGTGGGGGGGGCGACCCTTGCCCAAGGCCCCCCCATCCACTAACACACACACACACACACTATCCCTGGTGTCTACGTGGCTTCTGCCCCCCTTGAGGGCAGGTGGGTCTAAAAAAATAGACCCATCTGCCCCCAGGGGGTGTAGAAATGGCCAACAGGTCAATGCCCCCCTTGGGGGGGCACCCCGTGACCAAGGGGACGCCCCCCCACAAAAATAAACAAATAAAAAAAAATCCCTGGCGTTCTAGTGGTTTCTGCCCCCCTTGGGGGCAGACCAGCCTAAACATAATAGGCTGATCTGTCTCCAAGGGGTGCAGAAATGGCCTGGGTACATGTGCCCCCAAAGTGGGGGGCGACCCTTGCCCAAGGCCCCCCCCATCCACTAACACACACACTCACACTATCCCTGGTGTCTAAGTGGCTTCTGCCCCCCTTGGGGGCAGGTGGGCCTAACAAAATAGGCCCATCTGCCCCCAGGGGGTGTAGAAATGGCCAACAGGTCAATGCCCCCCTTGGGGGGGCACCCCGTTACCAAGGGGACGCCCCCCCACAAAAATAAACAAATAAAAAGAAATCCCTGGCATTCTAGTGGTTTCTGCCCCCCTTGGGGGCAGACCAGCCTAAAAATAATAGGCTGATCTGTCTCCAAGGGGTGCAGAAATGGCCTGGGTACATGTGCCCCCAAAGTGGGGGGCGACCCTTGCCCAAGCCCCCCCCCCATCCACTAACACACACACACACACACTATCCCTGGTGTCTAAGTGGCTTCTGCCCCCCTTGGGGGCAGGTGGGCTTAACAAAATAGGCCCATCTGCCACCAGGGGGTGTAGAAATGGCCAACAGGTCAATGCCCCCCTTGGGGGGGCGCCCCGTGACCAAGGGGACGCACCCCCACAAAAATAAACAAATAAAAAAAAATCCCTGGCGTTCTAGCAGTTTCTGCCCCCCTTGGGGCAGACCAGCCTAAAAATAATAGGCTGATCTGTCTCCAAGGGGTGCAGAAATGGCCTGGGTACATGTGCCCCCAAAGTGGGGGGCGACCCTTGCCCAAGGCCCCCCCCCCCATCCACTAACACACACACACACACTATCCCTGGTGTCTAAGTGGCTTCTGCCCCCCTTGGGGGCAGGTGGGCCTACAAAAATAGGCCCATCTGCCACCAGGGGGGGGCAGAAATGGCCAACAGGTCAATGCCCCCCTTGGGGGGGCGCCCCGTGCCCAAGGGGACGCCCCCCCCACAAAAATAAACACATTAAAAAAAATCCCTGGCGTTCTAGTGGTTTCTGCCCCCCTTGGGGCAGATCAGCCTAAAAATAATAGGCTGATCTGCCCTCAAGGGGGGCAGAAATGGCCCTAAAAGACATGCCCCCCAAAGGGGAGCGACCCTTGCCCAAGGGGGCGCCCCCCCCATCCACTACACACACAATCCCTGGTGCCTAAGTGGCTTCTGCCCCCCTTGGGGGCAGATGGACCTAAAAAAAATAGGCCGATTTGCCCCCAAGGGGGGCAGAAAAGGCCAACAGTTCTCTGCCCCCTTGGGGGGGGGCGCCCCTTGCCCAAGGGGGCACCCCCCCCACATAAATACACATAAAAATAAAAAACCCTGGTGATCTAGTGTTTTCTGCCCCCCTTGGGGGCAGATCTGGCTAATAAGTAGCCAATCTGCCCTCAAGGGGGGCAGAAATGGCCCTAAAAGACATGCCCCCCAAAGGGGAGCGACCCTTGCCCAAGGGGGCGCCCCCCCATCCACTACACACACAATCCCTGGTGCCTAAGTGGCTTCTGCCCCCCTTGGGGGCAGATGGACCTAAAAAAAATAGGCCGATCTGCCCCCAAGGGGGGCAGAAAAGGCCAACAGTTCTCGGCCCCCTTGGGGGGGCGCCCCTTGCCCAAGGGGGCACCCCCCCACACATAAATGCACATAAAAATGTAAATCCCTGGTGATCTAGTGTTTTCTGCCCCCCTTGGGGGCAGATGTGGCTAAAAAGTAGCCAATCTGCCCCCAAGGGGGGCAGAAATGACCGTAAATGATTGCCCCCCAAAGGGGAGCGACCCTTGCTCAAGGGGCTGCTCCCCGCATGCCAGAAACAGTTTCCAAATACATAAAAATAAAATCCCTGGTGTCTAGTGGGCATTCCTGCTGCCCGATCGCAATGCGATCGGGCAGTAGGAATGCTCAAAGAGACACCGGGGGAAAGGAAAAGCCTTTCCTTTCCCCCGGTGCCTCTTTAGCCCAAACCCCCCACCCACCGGGAAGAGGAACTCACCTCTTCACTCCACGCCGCACAGGAAGCAAATGTCTTCCTGTGCGGCGATATCCCCATAATGAAGTCAGCGCGCGATCGCGCGCTGACGTCATTATGCGGGGGTGGGGGGGGGTCGGGCGTGGAAGGGGAAGGGCTTCCCCTTCCATCCCTGACTTTGGGGGGTGAGGGGAAGCACACAGAGGGAGCGAGAGCGCTCCCTCTGGGCTGTGTGCCGAGGACGTAGTGGTTACGTCCTCGGCACAGCAGCACTGTGCCGCAGGAGGTAACCACTACGTCCGCGGCACAGAAGGGGTTAATCCAAACACCGCTGTGCACGGCCTTTGGCTGCCGCGGCAGAGGTTGGCCACAGGGCCTGACACCAACCCCCCTATCAGCACCCAACCATGCACATCCTTCACCCATGCGCAGGGGAGGTTGCCCACAAGACCTGGGCTGTAGCCAGACCCTGAACCAACACCCCCAACCATCCAAATCCACGATGTGCACAGCCCTTTCGTCGGGCATGCCGGGAGCTAGCCCCACCTTCTCTGGGTGTGAGAATAGGTGTAAGGGGGTGTATCTGAGGTTGGGAGTGGCTGTCAGATTGTCTGATTGAGGGGGCCCGTACAAAAGTGTTTTAGTGGGTAAGTCAGTCTGTGCGTGGGTCTGTGAGTGGCTGCATGAGGGTGTCAGTGGGTCTGTGAATGGGTGTGTGAGTGTCTGAGTGGATGTGTGAGTGGAAGAAATTGATTGAAAGAGACAGAGAGAGAGAAAGAAAGTGATAGAGAAAGAGTTTTTCTAGGCTTTAATATCTCATATACTTAGAATGAGATATTTTTGTTGGATTTAACAAAAAAAGTGTTTACATTTTGTTTTAAAGTATAATTTTTTTATTTAATAAAATGGTAAGGATTGCAGCTGGACTCAAACCCTCATAGCTCCGTGTGAAGGTCTGTGACCTTCACACATAGCTATGGGGGTTTATTTCTTTTTGTAATTTTTTTTTTTTGTCTTTTATGGGCTTTCAGGGACCACGAGGAATCCCTTTGCAGTCCCTATATATGTTTCATTTATTTAAATATTAATTAAAAATAAACAATAATAATAATCAAAACCCCTTTGTGGGCTATGTGGGACCGTCCCTACTTTTTATTTATTTTATTTTTTTAAATGTTATTAAGAAGCTTTTTTGGGCTACGTGGCACTGCGGGGTGTGCCTTAAGATTTACACCGCTGTGCCAATGCTTCAGCAAGCAGGGAGCTGCTTTAAAAGCAGCTCCCTGCTTGCTGAAGCATTTCATCTCTGTCCCTTGAACGTGTGCAGGGGACAGAGATGAAACTTCGGATTTTGACAGCGGGACCTGCTTTAAAGTTCCTGCCGTCAAAACCCGAAGTGTTTGCTGTGGCTTGGCTGCAGCTGGAGCACTGCAACCAAGCCACAGCAAACAGCTATGTCCTGGGTGTGGGCACCCTGGTACATATCAGGAGCTGGCTCTGAGGGGTGGTGGTCATGCCGCCCCCCTCCAACAATAATTTAGCCCTGAGAGGTGGTGGTCCCTGGAATGTGGGGGTCCTATTTTTTTTAACATTTGACCTGGGGGGGTAGTCCTCGGGGCGTAAGGAGGCAACCCCCTCCAACTACAGTGTTGCCCCAGGGGTGGTGGTCCCCAGGGCAGCGGGAGGGGGCAGACTCTCCCCCATGTATTACATTAAAGCCCTGTGAAGGCAGCGGTCCCCAGGACAGCGGGACCATAGGCCCCCATGCATCTAAAAAAATGAGCCCCGGGGAGCCCTGGGGAGCCCTGGGGTGGTGGTGGTCCAAAAACAAAAAGCACTCTAGCTGGACCATGACCTACCTTTCTGCTAAATTTTGTGTAATTCTGTTCAGTAGTTTTTGCGCTATCACTGTTCAAAATCCCTATGGAAAAATGAATGGGGAAAATGTGTTTTGGAACTCCCCTTTTTGCTTGCCCCCCCCCAGGCACCCCTCTCCCAGGATGGATCACCACAAAACTTTCCACGCAGCAGCTGACGGTACTGCAAATGTTTATGGAAAGTTTCATGAAGATTCGGCTAGCATTGCAAAGATATAGGCAAGTAAAAAACTATTTTTGTATAGAAACTTGGTCCTACCTATAACATATATATATATACATATTCCTCTATCCTGAGATCGTCTACCCCAGTCATCCATCCATTTTACAAACCGGTATGAGCTGAGTGCGTTTGAAAGAAATATTTTTTATTTATTTAATTTCATTGTGAAGTGCAAATTGCGAGGTGCTACAAGGAAACTGGCCTAAGCGTTTTGGAAAGAAGCCTTCAACTTTGCCATCCACCCTTAGCCATTCTCCTGTAGTAGTAATTATTTACTATTTTCCAGCCACTCCTGTCTGTTCCTCTCACATTTACTACTTAAAGATATATTTACGTGTGCAGAAACTCCACAGTCAGATTGTGCAATTCTGGTGGACGTTCTGCTTGCTGGCGCTTTCAGAGACGACTCCACTGACACAGGACAGTTGCAGTGACTTGTCTTGGGACTCGAACCATAACAGTGAACAGCCAGCTCAACAGGCACCCATTCTGGCAGATGCAGCCTTTGGCTGGTCATTCTTGTGGGCAGTAGCAGCCTCAAGTGCAGGATCAGACAGTGTGCATATATGGCAGGTGCATCCTCTGGGCTGGGATCAGGCTTTTGCCTTGGCGATGACTGCAGCTCCTCTACTGAAATCTCTTGCAGTTGTACAGCATCAGTCCTTCTGGTATCACACAGGTGCCAGGCTTCATGTAGTTACTTCTTAGGCTTAATTTCTTTAGGCGATCCTCTGCGGGTGCCACCATGGTAAACCCCTCATGGCAGAGGTCAGCTCCAGCTTCACTCATCAAGAGTTTTGTGTCTCCTTTATTGGGGTGTCTTCACTCCTTGTGTGGCCTTTTCTGTCCCCAACATAGTGTGAACCCACTCCCTAACGCAGGGTGAAGCCCTATTTGCTAGCTGCCAACGGATGCCAAACCATAGATGTGTTTTACTGTGCCTTGCTTGCTGGCACTGGAATTGCTTGTTGGGCTCTACAAATGATTTTCATACTGACCTGGCCTCTCTAGAGTGGCAGGCCCTGGATCTTTTGTTGTAGTTTGACTCTTGCTCTAGGCAAGACTGCTGGTTCAAGGATGACAGTAGTTATGTTTGTAGGCGACTATGCCAGTCCTACAACAAGTCGCAACTGTCATCCCAACCCTCTCGGCTCACAAGCAGCACCTTCCTAAAAGCTTAAACAGAGAAAAGTGATTTATGGCAGCCTTTACGCATGGACTCAAGAGTGCGACATCTCAGGGAGTTAAACGGAGATTACCCCTTTCTCACATGAACAACATGTCTCAATCAAACACAGGGAATGAAGGAGATGTAGTAAAGTTTTCTGTAGGTTTTATTAACAAAACTGCAATCTACAATAAGTTGCATGGGCTTCAATGATAAGGATGATGAATAATGCAAGAAACAGAATTGTTAATACGAGAGTCATTAATACAAAGGCCCCCACCATCTTGCAATAACATAAAATGACATGAGACATGAAATATGTCCCAATACCCTAGTATGATTAACCTAATCTCTAACCTAAAGAGAGCTAGGTGTGTTAAACCTAATCTGCCAGGCCATGTCCAGGAGAAGAGCCCCCCAACCCTTGTTACCTTGGAATGAGGTCTCTAGCTCAGACTCCGTAGGGACACAAAGGCTGGGTCAGTGTCAAGGCGACGTGCAGCATGGATGGCATTGATGGCATCTGGTCGGAATCCCTCTGACTATCTGTCTTTGTGAGATGCATTTATACAGATCTATTCAGACCCCTGACGTAAGTCAGTTCCCAAACAATAGATAACAAGACATGCTTGGGGAGGCAATTACATAAACAATTCCTCGAAAGCAAAAAGTGAGAAAGTACCTAATGTGAATGCCTACATCTTATCAATCTCTGGCGCTGATAGTGATGCCTTAGCAGAGTGCCACTGATAGCAGGAAACTAAAACATTGTCCTAATTAAAAACAATGCAGCCATCTTGGAAACATATAATTAAATAAGTGCGCTAAACCAGAGCAAGATAAGTAGGTTAAAAGTCACTGGATGACGGGGGCACAGGTCTGCAAGCCAGAAGGCTAAGCTAACTCCTGCTTCCCATTAAAACAAGATAGGATTCACTATAACCTCTCCATTGCCGGAAAAAGTATGACGCTATAGGATGACGCCATTGAAGGCAAATGAATCCAAGCTAAAATGCTCTGGACTAAAACAGCTAAAATCATAAAAACTAGCTAAAAAAATGTATTTAAAACATTTTAAAAAACAGCTAAAAACATACGAAGAGACCCAATGTCGACCATGACAAGCTCAGCAGGCCAAAGTAAGGGCAATAAGTGCATTCTTTGGATTTGGTAAGGTTCATCAAATCTAATTAACAGTAGTCATGATCTTGAAGAGCATCTTCGAAGCCATTGAATGGAAAGGACCTCAGGAAAGAGGCCACATCGTCAGATGTTAGATGGATGACAGGATAGGCAGATGGATCCACGGAGCAGTAGTGCGTGGCATTCTCTTGTGCTGGTCCACCTGCAGGAGTGGCACTCTCCACAGCGCCGAAAAGAGGAAGGTCTTTCACCAAGAGTGGCTAATAAGTGGCCTCGTGAATCAGCCTTATTCTCAAGAGGCACAACCGTGAATGAACCCTCATAGGGGACATCAGCAGTTCTTGGTCCACAGGAAGCACTGGCGGAACAGCAAGACACACTGTAGGCAAGTACTCAAAGAGGCACCACACGCAGCGAAAGACTGGCTGTGCACACCATAGGACTGGTTGGAATGACAATGACCAATCATGCTCCAACTATTCCAGCAACAGAGCATTAAAGAACTGAACCATGTGTTCATGGCGCAGTTGAGCTGGTGGCAGTGGCTCCAACACTCCGCTTAGCTGGAAAGGCACAACCACTGTGAATCAGAACCCCAGTACTCCACCTCTTAACGCCAAAGTTATAGGAAAGCCGCAAAACACACTTGAAAAGAGTGAATGGATGGCCGAAGGAATGACTCCAAAGACAGTCTGGAAGATGGACACAAATCCAGGCCCAACAGCCTTAAAGAAATGAACAATTCCTGTAGTGCTCGAAGCATTGAAAATTCTGGATACCAGCTCTCCAAAGTGCTTGGGGAAGTTGGTATTAATAGGGATTGTATCTCGGCTGATGATCTTGCTATCTGGAGAGCATACGTCACTCTAGCCGATGTCAACGCAACTTGTTTTTGGAACAGTAGCGCCTTTAGTCTGCTCAGCTTGTCATAATTTAGATTAGCAGTATCAATTTGAGGCCACATTTCTGATACTTTTATCTATCATGTGGGGGGGAGAAAACATGTCCGCAACATGTAACGATTTTAGAGACTGAAATTGTGTAGGCCATTCCTGGTCTCATACCTCAACAGCTTTGGTCGCTCCGCACCACATAACTTCCATTTGAAAGTACATGAAATGCTTGTGGAATCAAAGGGACATGAGTACCCTTCAGAAAACAGGCCAAGTTCACCACCCCCACATTGTAAAGGCCGTGAAGGGACACCTGTTTGCAGATCATTGAATAAATAATAGTAGCTTCACATTTGCTTCCTCTGAGAAAGACCTCTATTTCACTGTTCAGACACTTGTATTAAAAGAGCAGCTCCCACTCTTCTTTAATATAGCTATCGCCTAACTGCTCGTATCTGCCCACAGCAAGATGTTTCAGGCATTTCAAAAAACGAAAAGGGAAATGGACAGATTTATAATGTCATATAGGAGCCATACTGCTGATGGACTCTCTGCAACTGTGAAAGGCAACTTCTCTAACTTTTCTACGTGAAGCATGGTGAAACTCGCTTCCCTTTTAGCCATTGTCTGTTGTTCCTTGAATAAATTAAGAGAAGCCACAAGTCACTACCATTAATATACTTCCATGGAACTCGTCCGTTTTTCATAGTCTGTAATGTCCAACCTCAATGCATGATGGAACAGAGCTGACTTTGTCCATGGTATAAAAGGGACATGTCTGTCTGAATAATATCAATTGCAGTTGACTCTATGGCCCTCATTATGACATTGGTGGTAAATTCTGCTTACCGCCATGGTGACAGCCGCCAACCTACTGCCGCGGTGGCGAATATCCGCTTGCCAGATTATGTCACACACAGACCAATCCGACAGAATACTACCACATACACAAATCCGCAAGCCCAAAGGATAGTGTTGAACTGGCAGTACCAACACCCATACTGTTACGCAGCAAAACAATGCTAACTACATCATGACCTACGAATCACCACAGCGGACATTCAACAGTGGTAAACCATTGGTGGTACACACCGGTGCGCTCAAAATGGGCACCCAAATACTAAACTGCACAACATTGGCCAATACGAAAAACACACACCTGACACTCACACACACACCCACCCACAGCACTATAAAACACACACCCTCAAACCTTTATGAATACAAATTATTGCCACCAGACTGACACCAAGACCACTGTGACAACTAGACACACACACCCCATACACCTATACATCCCTCACGCACCCCACTATGCACAGCAAAACACAGTACCCAACACCCACACACTTACACACACCACACAACACCCATGTCCCCTAAAAGACACCCTCATTTCACAGATGAGGAGTTGAGGGTCATGGTGGAGGAAATAGTCAGGGTAGAGCCACAGCTGTGTGGAGCACAGGTACAGCAAATATCTATTGCCAGGAAGATGGAGCTATAGCGGAGAATCGTGAACAGGGTGAACGCTGTGGGACAACATCCAAGAACAAGGGACAACATCAGGAAGAGGTGGAACAACCTATGGGGGAAGGTACGTTCCATAGCAGCAAGGTACCAGTTCGCTCACAGCATGGGAGGAGCAAGTCTTGGCAATCCTGCCTGCTGAGGGACTCACTGGAGTTGCCGGAGGACTGGAGACTTGTGAGTCAATATTTATTATTTATCAACCCCCATACCTGCATGCCATCTCTCACCCTCACCCCCATCATTCCACTCCATCCCTCACACTGCACCTACACATATGACTAACACCAATGCCCAGCCCTGCATAAAATACCAATGCATGTACAGCCCTCCCAGCCCTGCATGGACACCCATCACTAAAGCATGCACAGCATAGGGGAACTAACAATCCCACAATACATCAACATACACAAACCAATGTGGAAGGGAAACAGCAACGATGAGAGGAAGCTACGGATGTATAATATATCACAAGCATAAAGCATAATACATCACCTACATCCCCGCAGTTGCCCCAGCCAATGCCTGTGGAGAGGAGGTGCCACGACAAACCAGTCCCCTAACAGAAGATGCCCCCAGTGATGACAGTAACTCTGGACTTCAGGATCTGGATCAACAACCTGGCCCATCAGGGACCACTAGACAGTCGGACACCCCAGCCCACTCAACGTCCACCACAGATCCTCCCCCCTCAGTATCCAACACCACAGCACCCACCCGGCGTCCTCACACCTTTGTCCCTAGGACACGTCAATCAGCAGTGTGCCCACCTGTACAGTCCACATTTCACACCCAAGACAATCAGGGACATGGGGTCAGTGGCAGTGGGCACACTGTTCAGAGGACAGAGGCACAGAGGAACAGGGACACTGGAAGGACTGCTGTGTGCCAGGGGGAGGACAGGCGCAGGAAACCAAATCTCCAGGAGGCACTCACCAAGATCCTGTGTGCCTACCAACAATCCCAGGACACAATGGGCCAGATCCTTGACAACATGCAGGAGAACAAGTGGCTGCAGGAGGAACACCACCTGGAGATCAGGGAGGACTTGCAGGCTCTCAACACCACCATGCTCTCCATAGCAGGGGTGCTGGCAGACATGGCCAAAATCATGAGGGAATCAACAGCACACCAGCGGGCCCCTACCACTAGCAAGTCAATTGACCGGCCCACCACCTCTGCTGCAGCTAGTGGGCAGGAGGCCCAGCCACAGGACCCACAGGCCACCAGCACCCCTCCGCCTGCAGAAGGTGAACCACCCCGCAAACGTTCCCTGTGACCCAGACAGAAGCTAGAGACACTTGCCAAGACCAAGACCACCGCCAGGAAATTAGATTCTCCTGATTGTCCCGCTTGTGTCCCACCCTGTCACCTTGTCCACTTTGAACTGCCTTTGCTCCCCTTCCTATAGCCCCTTGGACACTGCACCTGTGCTACCAACAGACTGGTACAGTACCCTGGACTTTCCTCTACCATCACCCCATTCCATTGCACGTTGCCCTCAATTTTATAGCACTACAATAAACACCCTTGAACACAACTTGACTGATAGTATTTTATGTGTTGAGAATGGGCATTCAGGGGAACAGTCACATCTGGTGCAAATGATAAGAACACTGTGATAGCATACAATTACTGTATCTGTCTGTAGTTATCACATCAGGACACTGTTGTCATATCACCTACATCTGTAAAATGACAAACCATAGGTGACAGTAAGTTGAGATGCAAAGGAAGCGAATGCCATCATGCCACAGTCACACAAATTAAATCAATAGTCAGAGCAATTATCAGTTCCACTGTCTCACCTGTGTCATTGGAAGTATTGACGTATAACTGATGTTCTGTTGCCCACATCCTCATCCTCTACCTCCTCATCCTCACTGTTCTCAGGGTCCACTGCTGCAACAGGGGCACCTCCAGACTCTTCCTCCTGCAGAAAAGGCACATGTCGTCTGAGGGCCAGGTTGTGCAACATGCAGCATGCCACTACTGTCTGGCAGACCTTCTCGGTGAGTAGCACAGGGATCCACCTGTCAGATTGAGGCACCTGAACCTGGCCTTCAGGAGGCCAAAGGTCCTTTCGATTATTCTTCTGGTTCACCCATGTGCCTCATTATATGGTTCTCAGCCCCTGTCTTGGCATTCCTCACAAGAGTCAGGAACCACGATAGGTTTGGGTGGCCAGAGTTACCTGCAAATATTGAGAGACAAACATTAGCCTAACACAGTGGTTCCCAAACTGTGCGCCGTGGCACCCCTGTGCACCAGCAGAACTAGCTAGGGGCGCCGTGCTCCAAGCACAGAGTTCGGGGAACCACTGGATCATAGCAAGTGTCTGAAGGGGAAACATTTTCTACTGACACTGGTCAAAATAAGCAACACTGACAGTGTTCCCAAGATGCATTTAACAATACAAAATGTTCACCTCTTTTACATATTTAATCCATTCTTAGCAACTCAACCTTGTCTAAAAAAATAATTTTATGGACACATACACTAGCAGTTGAGGGCCAATGCGAAATCTGACGGAATGCCACATTCAAGGACATTCTCTCAGAAACTCGGGAGCTATAAACTGCAAACCAGAAGGCCACTGTCGACCTTTCCATCTGTTGTGGTTTGTTTTCTCTTGTCATGTGGAACTCTTTCTCGATTTTGTACTTTAAAAAGCAAATGAGAATGCATAATGAAATGGACACTTCAGTCCTTCTATGAAAAAAACAACAGGAGAACTGCATGTCATTTTTAATAGCATCTGGATGTGAAAAAGATGACTTACTAATCCCTTTTGGTTCAATTTTTTTATTTTATTTACTGCAGGCAATTAAACACACAGCCATCTACAACCAGTGGCTGGTGAGTAAACGATTTGTACCAACTACCTAGCACCCCATTCCCTTACTGCCCCTCGCCCATCACATCTCTCGTTTCAAAGATTTTATATCAGATATGCTATGCATAGTTAGTGTCTTAAACTCCTCAATACGCTGTCCCCATCCATCATGATCTCTAAGTGTTTCAGCTAGTCTTTTTGCTTAACTACTGCCAGGTTTGCTGTGACTAGTCAAAACACTTCCATCTGTTACCCTTAATAGTGTCGTAGCATGGCAGCTTTCATACTGAACACAGGCCAACAATCCTGTTACTCTGGCAACTGTGAGAGGCTGCAATGTCACTTCCTATGTGGAAACTCTGCCAGGGTTCTTGTGTTGTCAATACTGCTCCACATGGGGCTATCGTGCATTTACTTGCACTAAACAGGAGGCGGTGACGCAGGATGGCTGGGGAGGCAAGCGCGGATTATGGCCGCTGCCTCAGAGTGACAGAGCAGTGCCTTCGACTGCCACGAGAAAAGCCTGGGGTTGCTCACTACCAAGTTTGTCACCCTGTTGCAGGAAGCTAAGGACAGCGTGCTAGAAGTTAAAGCGGTCATTTTGACTTACGTACACACTAGAGAGGCACTTTATATGTGCAGGGGACTAAGAGCGCTGCCTTCCCCAATCATATTTGTTTGCAGGTGGGTTGCAGTCCCAAGCAGCCAACCTTTTTTTTTTAACCTGTGGCACGGCTAGGAGAGGGTGGCAAAGAATGAGACACCTGGAAATTGTGGGTTCTCATCTCAAGTCTTGCTTTTAGACCATAGTAATTGTACATGTCAGTCTTTCATGGATCCACCCCTTTGCTGTCTCTGCGAGGTGCTCTTATTTTTCAAGCTGCTTAGGCTCCGACTTCGGCAAAGACATGCTTTTGTGGGGTGCTCACGGTAGCCAGGTTGAACGAAATATAGGCAGTTCCATGGAGGCAAAATGCTGAGCTTGTTCCGCAGCATGCCCTTACTCAAATGTCAATGGAAAGGACCAGGAATTAAAGAAGTCACCAAAGCTCAAGAAAAATAAATAGGCAACTTATCTGTCAATTTTGTGTAGTGCCTACCAATCAAGCCAGAGGCATGAGAGCACAGACAGGAGGCATGAAAAAAAGGCAGGAGGCATAGACAAACAGACAGTAGGCAGGAGCACACAGACAGGAGGCAAGAACACACACAGGAAGCATGAGGACACAGACAAGATGCAAGAACACTCAGACAGGAGGCATGGGGACACAGGAGGCAAGGACATACAGACAATAGGCAGGAACACACAGACAGTAGGCACGAACACACAGACAGGGGGCAAGAACACACATACAGCTTCATCCCCATTAGTTTCAGAGAGAAAAATTGAAGTACTTCTGAGGCCGGGCTTACATCCCCCACATGCCAAACAAAAGTAACATAATGGGGAGCCACGGTCAACGGCCAATAGGTCAAGGTAGCTGTAGGCTGAAAATGTTTGGGAACCACTGCCCTAACACAATGCTATGGGGATAACACCTGAAGGCATACGCTGACATACAGTGGGTGGGGACTCTGGCTCACCTACTAGCCACACCCTGTGCCTCTGTAGTTGGGCCATCACATTTGGGATGCTGCTATTCCTCAGGACAAAGGCGTCATGCACCGACCCAGGATACTTGGCAGTGACGTGGGAGATGTACTGGTCCGCCAGGCACACCACTTGCACATTCATTAAGTGGAAACTCTTCCAATTCCTGAACACCTGTTCATTCTGGCGGGGGGTGAGCGAACACAATATGTGTACAGACAATCGCCCCAATAATATTGGGGATATGCTCCATTGCATAGAATCCTGCCTTAACAGTGGCCAAATCTACCACTTGAGGGAAAACAATGTAGCTGCACATGTGCTCCACCAAGGCAGACAAAACCCTTGCCAGCACGATTGAGAATATTGGCTGTGACATTCCTGCTTCCAAGTCCACTGTCACTTGGAAAGAACCAGTTGCCAGGAAATGGAGCACTGATAGCACTTGCACAAGAGGGATAACGGATGGCTGATATCAGGTCAGGCTCCAATTGGGCACACAGCTCTGTGATTGTGGTCCTGTCCAGTCTATAGGTGAGTATAATGTGCCTGTTCCTCCAGTGTAGCCAAGTCCACAAGGGGTCTGTACATGGGGTTTTGTCTCCTCCTCCTTCATCCGCAGCGCTTGGTATCTAAGGGACACAAGAGTGAGTAGGCTGTCACAATTTGACCAATGGAACCACCACCTCAGTGTCCATTCAACATCAATGTGATGGGACAGTGGGAATTGCAATGTATGTGCAATTTTAGGCAATGATGCAGTTATGTTTTATCTGATCACTGTCCACCACCTTGAAATGGCGACAGCCTGTCCTGTATCTTGGGACAGGTGGAAGTGAGGTAACTCCACCGACGTGGGCGTTGTGGTGGAAGGCGGTCTTGCACCACTGTGCAATTCCTCATTGGCTAATATGGGGCTCTATGGAGTACAGTGGCCAATGGGGATCAGTGCCTGCTGTGAAGGTGTATACCGCTGGGGATGTGACTGCCATTTTCTATCTAAATCCTCCCTTATTTCCTGACTTTCCACAGGACAACACCTACACTGTGTGCGCTGCTGTGACCTGTGTCTGGAACCCACCATGGACCGTGTGACCGGAGAAAGGGTCCCTGCCTTCACTTCAGAGGAGTTGGAGCGACAGGTGGATGGGGTCGTACCCCAGTATGGACTTCTGTATGAGCCTCCAGACCAACAGGTGAGTACATCCTGGGCACTGTGCATGTGGGAAGGATGCATGGAGATGTGTGTGAAAGCATCGTGTCATCAGGGGGAATGTCGGACAATGTGTGTGACAATTTTGATGGAAACGGGATTGGTGGGCCATATGTATGACAGTCTGGATTATATGTGTAATGGTGTCCTCCTGTCTGAATTCCCTCTGCAGGTCAATGCCCATCAAAAGAAGGGATTGTGGCATGCCATCTCAAGGATGTGTGGACCCTGGGGGTCTACAGCAGGCGGAGCACCCCCTGCAGGAAACGGTGGGAGGACCTCAGACGCTGGACACAGAAGACCGCGGAGGCAAAGCTGGGGATGGCCTCCCAAGAGGAAGCATCAGAGCACAGCAGCCACAAGGGGTGAGTACAGTAGGCATTACTACAATAATTGGGAGATGGCATGGGATCCGGGTGGTGCATGTGAGTTAGGGGTACCCCTTAATGCCAAGCCAGACATTGCAGCATGATCCAGCTCAAGGGTAATGGGTGTGGGGCAAATGCAGATAACTTAGCTCGTTTGCATTTAATGTCAGTCTAGCCAATCAATGCCAGTGCAATGCATAGTGCTCAATCTTGAACCCTGTGTGTGACGGTGCTGTGTATGCCAACTGTGGTGTTGGTGCTGTAATTGACCCAGTGTTCCCTGTATCTCTCTCCCCCCCTTTTTTCTTCTGTCATCCTGTCCATGTGTGCATTAGCATCATCTGGCAGAGGAGCAGGGGCACCTGCGACAGAGGGAGCTGCATCCCACAGTACCCAGGAGGCAGAGTCCACCGACATCGAGGGAACGAGTGGGATGAAGGGCGAGGGGAGCACCACAGCGGAGACAGAAGATGACAACACTGACTCAGATACCTCCTCTGATGGAAGTTCCTCTGTGACCTCCCCAGCTTCAGGTACAGCCGCCACCCCCGTACCAGCACCGCCCTCCCAGCAGCCCCGCAGCGAGTTGCCCCTTCCTGCTCATCCAGGAGGGTGGGCATCTCCTTCGCTCAAGCCCTGTCCCAGTGAGCCCTGCTGCCCTTAGTGAGGAGGCTATTGACCTCCTGAGATCCATCTCTGTAGGCCAGTCAACCATTGTGAATGTCATCCAGGGGCTGGCATCCCATATGCAGCAATGTAATGCATTCCTGGAGGGCATCCATGGTGGATTGGCGGCCCAACAGAGATTGATTCAGGCTCTGGCCTCCTCTCTGATGGCAGCCATTGTTCCTGTTCCTACCTTCCCCCCTCCAACTACCACTTCCCAGTCCCAGTCTCCTCAACCCCAACCCATCCCATGCACACATACAGACGAGCATGCACACAAGACAACACACAAGAGTGGCACAGTCAAACACAGGCACCACACTTCAGTCCACAAGCACTCACGAAAAACACCAGACAGTTGCACACACAACCACATCCACTGCCTCCACTGTCTCTCCCTCCTCCTCCTCCACCTACCTCACAGTCAAGTCCACACTCACACCTGCATGCACTGCTTCAACAACCACCACCAGCATCACCCCACCATGCAGCGCACACACCTCACTGGCAGACATCTCCACAACATCCATCCACGTGTCCACTGTGTCCTCTCCCACCCTGTCTGTTCCCCCCAAAGGACACAACCGCAGGCACTCAGACACCCAACAGCCCTCCACCTCATATCAGCACACTACCCATGCACCTACACCCAAGTCCATCAGACGTACTCCTCCAACAACTACTCCATCAACCTCCACTCCCATCCCTCCTCCCTCATCCTGTCCCACTGTCCCTAAGAAGCTTTTCCTTGCTCAACTTGACCTCTTCCCTGCCCCTCCCTCCCTCTCTCCCCTTTCCAGCCTGTAAGAGCAGGGTCCCAATAGCCCAGCCCAGCACCTCAGCCAAACTATTCATGGGGACATTGGAGGCATCTCCTAGTCGTGGGGGCAAGACAGTGAAGGATCCCACTCCACCAGCCAGGAACGGTAAGGATCCCACTCTACCAGCCAGGAAGGGGAAGGATCCCACTCCACCAGCCAGGAAGGGGAAGGAACCCTCACCTCCTGCCAGGAAAGGAAATAAGCCCTCACCTCCTGCCATGAAAGGGAAGAAGCCCTCACCTCCTTCTGAGACATAACAGCCCTCACCTCCAACAGAGGCTGCTCAGAAGGCACCTTCCACAGCTGAGACACAGCAGCCCTCACCTCTAACAGAGGCTGCCCAGGAGGCAACTTCCACAGCTAAGAAACAGCAGCCCTCGCCTCCAGCAGAGGCTGGCAGGGTACCAACACCACCACCACCAGTGGTCACGGTGCCCTCACCTCCAGCTGAGACGGTGCAGCCCTCACCTCCAGCAGCTGACATGTAGGCCACCCTCCAGGGACTGCTGCACAAGGAGCCCCCTCCAGAACCAGTGGGCAAGTCCCCCACCTCAGAGACTGTGACCTTGTACTCCCCAGCATTGTGAAATAGGCATGGAGCCCCCTCCAGAACCAGTGGGCAAGTCCCCCACCTTAGAGAGGGTACCTCACACTCCCCAGCACTGGGAAATGGGCATGGAGCCCCCTCCAGAACCAGTGGGCAAGTCCCCCACCTTGGAGACTGTGACCTTGCGCTCCCCAGCACTGGCCCGACTTCGACTGAGGTGCCCCCCACTCCCCTTCCCTCTGAGGTGCCTGCCCACTTCAATGATGATGCCCATGCACAATTCTGTGAGGATGTTGTCAGGAAACAAGTTGGACTCTGCCCTGTGGCCATGTGAGCCCTTAGTACTTTGGACTGGACATTGGCCCTTTGTGGACAATTGTACATATCTCTTTGTTTTCCAATTGGTTCATGTGGTGGCTTTTGCCTTGCAAATACATTTTCAGTACTTCCGAACTCTAGTCCTTCTATTATTATGCTGTGTGTCGTATACCAGTGGTTTACATCTGCAGCTGGTTGTGTGTATGGTGTGTGTGTGTCTGGTGTGTGTTGCGCGTGTCACTCTTCTTTTCCTCTCTCCCTCCCTTGTGTGCTAGGCGGCTGTACTCACCATCGTCATCTTCGTCAGCGCTGGTGTTCCAGGTGGAGCATGGCATAGAAGAGCATTGTGAAGACTTGCAGTTCCGGTCTTCCATAATGGTGGCATTGTTCTTCTCTGTGTCTCTGATGGTGAGTCTTTGGACTTCTGAGAGGTGTTTCTGCCAGGCTTTTGATGGCATTGGTTCCACCCTGGAAATTGTGGCAGTTTGTAAGGTCTTAATATGGGGAGTGGTACCTTGTCTTCTGCCTGGCTGTTGATGGCTAAGGCCAGGGTGAGTGGTGTTAACGCCATGCCGGATGGTGTGGTACATTGGCTGTCTATGGGAGTTCTCACCTCCATGGTCTTATTTTGGCGGTAGTTACCGCCAGCCTTTTGGCGTTATTTCCACCACTTTATCACTCACCACCAATGTCATAATGACCACCTATGTCCGTTAGGGAATAAATCCTGTTGGACAGAGTGTTCATGCTGTGGTCGACAACAGCTAAAGCCTTTTCTAAATTTTCTTTGTCTATCTGCCTTAAATGCGCAGCAGTTTCTATCTGAGAAAGCTTCCAGATCTCATTATATATGGTATAGATTAATCTTTTAGGGCATGGCTTTCTAGGACCTAACAAGAATTCCTGAAAGTCTATATCTTTAGAAAGAGTGTTAAGATGTTCCTTAACTGCTGCTAACTTGTTAGTCTGTACCCACTGTTGGCACAGTTTACCCACACTGTATGTTGTAACTAAACCCGTGTGTTGACCGGAGACAAAGTGAGGGTCTGTCCGGCTAATCTTGAAACCCTCTGAGGAATTCACAAAATGTGCTTGACACTCATTTGTGTCCATCGGCCATAGAAACCACCCGCCAGGACTGTAAAGTGAAAAGTTATAGATACCAGCCTGAGCCTTTGCATCTTGTTCTTCCTTGGTGACATTCAGGAAGGACAGCCAGTTATTAAATTTTGCCAGTGTGGGGATACTGGGTGCATTTCTTTCTTTCATTTTTGCTAACCCCAGACAGGATGTCTGTTGAATGGTATCATTTAAAAAGATAATTTGCACAGGAATAAGACACATTTGAAATAAAGCTTCCCTGCCCTGTATTTGCCAATCTTGTGTTACCCATACACTCTTTAAATCAATAGTGTTCTTCCAGTATTCGTAACCTTCAACTGCAAGACAGGAAACAAAAGAAACCGAATAAATCAGTTTTTTGTCAGTCAGCAAAGTTTTCCTAATTTTTTAAGGAGGTAACTTGAAATAATATGTCTCTGCATTTTTTGTGTCATGCCCAGAAAAATAAATTAATGTATCTAAATAATGTTTTGGGCTCCCCACAGGTGGTGTTGAACAGTGTTCCCACTGTGTATAGTTAAATATTGATCTATGTCTAGTTGCATGGTGCAGGTGGTAATGTCCCCAGTTGTTATAGCAGAACATTTCCTCATAATTCATTGTATTGGTGCATACATCATCACTACTATAATACAGAATAGTCCTTCATTTCAGTTAACATTGATTCAACTGTCTGGACATCCCAATCATCAGATACAACACCAGGTGTAATTACATCAGTCATAGATAGTTTGAAGACGTACAGAATTTGAATTACCTCAGTAGCTCCGTATATATCAAATGGGACTTTATCCCAAACAATCCCATCAGGAATAGGTACAGCTGAAATGTTCACAAGGGACAAGTCTATTTGGACCTTATGTGAGGAATGATATGGAGTTAAGACTTCATCCACAGGCTCAACAGAGGAGCGTTCAGGAAGGTAATGACCATTTATAAGCAAGAAGAAAATAGTCACAAAACCAATATATAGAAATAATGCAAATAATGTCAAGGATAACCATAGATGGTTCCATGGGTGAATTATATAATTATTTTTAATCATAGATACAGCTTATGTGTCTTTGAAACAGTTTCACTAGCATGTGCGGATGAAGTAGAAGAAAAGTCATCAATGCCAATGAAGGAACCAGAAGCAGTCTCTGCAAGCGTAGGAGCAGGTGCATTACCGGTGGGATGGATCCATTTCACGTGGAGGCTCAAAGCAGACGATGTTGTCAGTTTGTGTTGAGTTGGAATAGAAAACAGCCACATTTTGGACAGGTGTTGTCGTTGAAGTGGTAATTGGAATCAGCAAGAGCTCATATTCTGCCATCCCCATGTCGAGGAGGTATTTGTAGCATTGTTGGACATGCTTGTGTAGTCAGAAGTGTTGTTGTTTCTTCTTTGAAGTGGTATGTCCTGTTAGGTAGTGAGAGGGGACCAAGAACTACCAAAGGAACCTTTGGGTCTACTGTGCAGGATCGGCCACATGGTGAAGTTTGATATCGTCAATAGAGACAAATCTGTTTGCTTTGGAACCAGGCAGCGGTGATAGGATGACAGTTCTGGTACCTTGTATTCCCAGGATGGGTACCAGTGCTCTGTAGGATGGACCGAATTCCTTCTTCACAGCGATCTTCTCACAAACCAGATCCCCAAATTTAGGAATCCAGCCAGTAGAAGTTGTTGATAAATCCCTTCTTCCTAAGGTGGCAGCACTGGTGGATGATTTATCATCATAAAATTCCTGAATCTCCTGTAAGACAGTGAGACGTTCATTTATGTCAAAATGGTATCTGCTTCCACCAAACCAGGGCCATCAAGATCTGGGACAAACATAGGTATCCCAAAGAGAACCTCATAGGGAGTGCCTTCCCCCAAGAACCGTCTTAGCAGATTATTCAGTGCTCTCTGGACCCCATTTGGGGGATGAAGCCAGCTGCGGCCAGAACCTAATACTCTAGCTGTTAAGGACTGCTTTAGATCACAATTTCTCCTCTCCACAACCAAATTCATCTCGGGATGGTATGGTGAGGAGTAATGGAGTTCAACACCCATTGTCCTCATGGTGTCCCTGAATGCCTTAGAGCCAGAAGCAGGGCCCTGGTCTGAACAGAATGCTGCAATTGCATATGTACCAATAAAGATCAGCAAGTCTTTGATAACAGTTTGAGCGTCAGCCAACCGCTGAGGCCATACCTACAGGAATCTAGAATAAGAATCCACAGCCACTAGGATGTATTTGTATGCACCACCAGGTTGAAGGTGACCACAATGGTCCTGGTACACACATTGTAGTGGCCTGTTGGACACTAAGAGGGATGTCTGTGATGGGTATTTGATGTTGGAGCCCTTTATCTGCTGGTAGATGTCACAACAAAGGACGTACTGCTTTGTCTGTTTGTATAGACCTGGCCACCAGAAGCGTTTTTGTAAAAGTGTTACTGTGGCTGAAATACCAGCATAAGCAGATGCAACACCCTCATGCGCTGCTTTAATGAGATCTAATCTCTGGTCTTGATTGGGGATCACTCAATCTCCATTCTGTGCACTGATGTGGTAAGAACATTTTGTAGGGTATGCTTTTGGAAGACACTTGCCTTCAGCCGAAGCTTTCACGGCAGTCAGAATTTCATTATCCAATCTAGTCTGAGAACGAGTCACTGTAGCCACAGAAGCCATAGCTACTGCAGATTTGGCCGCTTCATCAGCCAAATTGTTGCCGATAACATGTACTCCTACACGTTGGTGGCCCAATGTATATACTACATGGACACACCGTAGCTTATCCTTGTTATCAGCCACCCTTCCCCACAGAGTTCTATGTTTTATGGTGTTCCCTTTAGAATCTCTGAACCCGTTCAATAACCCATGATTAAGGTAATCATTGTAGGACCGGATGCAGTAGTATGAGTCACAGACAATAAAAGTCAGTAATCCTGGCTCTGTGTGTTCTAGCTCTAAGATAAGGGCTTTGAGTTCAGCCAGCCAGCTGAGCTGTTCAATCCCCATTGTAGGCACATTTTCAAATGCGTGTATTATTTTTCTACATTAACTCATTTTCTATGCAAATTCAACACTCAGAATACATGAATATTCATTAGTAAAAATTCAGCATTAACAATCCCTCCTCTGATGACTGAATATGTCATCACATCTACATCTTCCCACACAAATGTTCTACTTCAGCTAAAATTTGTCATCTCTATCCCTTTTAATCTTCATTTCCTCCTTGAATTTTCCCTAAACAAATTTTCTCTCTTCATTTCCTTTCTCCTCTGATCATTTTTCATTTTCTTTAATTTAATCATGCTACACAATATACATGTTCCACATGCTCCAATTACACAAATCACAATATCAATATCCCTTGTATTATTTTCATTATTATCCCTTTCCCAATGTTGCTGAGCCACTTTCACACTGAAGCAAAACCTTTGCCACCTTTCTCCCAAACACCTGGTTCTTTCAGCTCTTTCCAATCAGCACTTTCATTAGTCAGATTTGTAAGTAAGCTTCTAATTTTTCTGCTATTATCAGGAATATATGAGCAGCAATGCTTTGAATTAAGCAATTTGCAAACTCCGCCATCCTTTGCTGAAAGAATGTGTAATGCAAGATGGTTCTGAAGAGTCATAGATCTTACTGCAGCCATTCTGTATCCATTAGGATCAAGGCTCCTGAGAAAGTTGTCAACATGTTATCCACAATAGTAGACAACTTTTGAATCTTTATAAAATTCAGAACAACTCCTACTGAAGGAATCATTGCTCCAAATGTATCTCCCACTTTACTAGAAAGAGACTCTCTCTTTTGTTTAAGGTGATGTAACTCAGTCATTTTCGGTAATCTTTTCAAGTCCTTAAGTCGGAATATCTTTGGGAAAATTATCCCCAAGTAACAAGTGCCATATCATCCTCTTGGAAGACAGTAATAAGCATTTGGCCCACACATGTAATATATACCAGGAATCGCTGGATCCTGCAAATTCAGCATAAATGTCCATTTACTCTGAAACAAAAATACATGTCTACATTCACTCGTTCCCACAAAGTGTCAGTACTAGATTTAGGCCTAAATACACAAAGCCTCCCTATGTGTTGCACATCTAAAGCTAGCCTCCCTTGTGTTTTTATTTCCTACATGCATAATCATTTCTAAAAGTCCTCTTCTCCAAACCCTTTTCTAACCTCTCCTTTAATGCCTTTCTCTTGACATCTGTCTGATCTAAGAAGCTCTTTTCGTGTGGTGTAAGCAAGCATGTCAGGTAATTTCTATGAGCATATGCCAGTCCAAAAGTTAATATAGGCTCAAAGAATTCACTCACTAATTCTATTGTGCATTCTGTTATCACAGTAGTTGTCTCCAAAGTTGAAGTATGGTTGGCTTTACTCTTGTCAAGAACAGTCATTCCAACCACCAATACCAGACACAATACCATGCACACAGTCACCAAACCAATACTCATGTATTTACAGCACCTGTTCTTCCTATCCTGCTGGCAAATGTTCATGATCTGTAAAGAATCAGAAAGTAGAAGAAAAATTAGTAACTATGCATCAAAAATCAAAAACAAAATCTTCAATCTTCTTTCAGTGATTATTTACAGCTTTCAGTCATACTTTAGGACCCTTTGTCAAAATCGGTAATATTGTCACAAATCCGTTTAGCAGCTTGTCAAATCAGGTTATCAAAGTCTTTTCTGGTTACTTTCAACAGTCTATTTTTCTTCTTTGTACTTTTACCAGATTGTACTTTCCCCACTTCAGTTCATTGGTTTCCTTCAAGTGCCAAAATATTGACCTGGAATGTCTCTATCAAAACAAAAAGACAAAAATTCTCTTTCCAATTCTCTTTCTTTTTAACTTTCGATATCCATTCAATTCTCCTTCAATCAAGTCTTTTCTCCTTGTCGTATCTACTTCTTCCTCAATAGTCTTCATTGCAACTGCTTCCTTCCTCTTTGCTTGTGACTCCGACCACTTATCTCCTTTTAGTAGACCCTTGGTTAATGCTCTATTCAGTGTTGAACTTGAAACTTCTTCTTGCTTTGCAGGATTTTCTCTTGATGGACCTGTGACTGGTTCAGGAGGAGTCAGACCACATTGGCTTTGATCCGCCTCAACTCCTTCCCCCTCGGTGTCTGTCATTTGCTCAGTTTGTCTCTCAAAATCATCTGCTTCTGGGAGAGCCCTCCTCTCATTAGACTCTCCTTCTGCCTCAATTGAGATTGGCTCACTGTCACTCTCCTGTAGATCTTCTCCTTCATCTCTCACAGGAGTGGCTGAACCTTTCTCAATGTGCTCAGATCCGATTTCAGTTCCTTTTTCTCCTCTCTCTGACTCTGAGGTTGGTCTTGTCATTGTTGGTACTCTCAACAACTCCTCTTCATTGTCCAGAGGACATGCCACTTTTCTCCTATGGCTTGCGTGGATCCAGTTTGGAAATCCAGCGCACTTCACAGCTGTGGTAGTGATCAGAACTACCTAGAAAGGGCCTTTCCACTGAGGCTCCAAACAAGTCTTTCTCACATGTTTTCTGATCACAACCTAGTCACCAGCTCTCAGGCTGTATCCTTGATCTTGAGATGGTTGCAGTGTGGTAGCTTCCACCTGATGAGAGAAAGAGAGAACCACATCAGCCAGACCCTTGCAGTAGTCCAACACCATATCATCTGTTATGTTCACAAGAGCATTTGCAGGAACCGCTGGCAACCTCATTGCTCTGCCCATGAGGATCTCATTGGGTGGCAATCCTGTCTTCCTGTCAGGTGTGTTTCTCATTGTCATCAGAACTAACAGTAGTGCATCTGGCCATTTCAGATTTGGGAACACACACATTTTCGCTATTCTTGATTTCAAAGTACTTTTCATCTGTTCCAAGTCCTGATGCTTCAGGGCGGTAACTACAATGCAACTTCTGCTCAATGTTTAAGGCTGCACATAATAATTTAATTACTTCATTGTTGAAGTGACTTTCTCAATCCGATTCTAAAGCAATAGGAAACCGAAAACGTTGTATCAGTTCCCTAAGCAGTAATTTTGCTACTGTGAGGCTATCATTTCTTCATGTAGGATAAGCTTCGATCCAATGACTAATGATACAGACAATCACCAACACATATCTCAATCCTTCACACACAGGCATTTCAATAAAATCAATTTGTATTCTGCTGAATGGACCTCCTGCTCTTCTATTGTGGCTCAAATTGACCACTGTCCCTTTTCCCACGTTCATTTGTTGACAAATGATGCAACAATGGCAAACTGCTTCAGCAACTTTTCTAAATTTTGTATTGAACCAATTTTGTTTGAACAGTTGAATCATGGCATTCCTCCCAACATGCGCTTGACCATGATAATATATAGCCATTAGAGTCAACAAACTGTTCCGCAAAACCAATTGACCGTTTTTTGAAACCCACAGTTCATCATGTCACTGTACACATTTCATTTTGCCCCATGACCGCTTTTACTCCCTGTCAACATTATTTTGCAATGTTCTCAGCTCTTCCAATGTATCTATAACATACAATGCATAATTCTGACATGTCTCATCTTCTTCAGGAAACAATTCACACTTATCCTTGAACGATATACAGTACAATGTGCAAAATCTTGCAACTTGATCCGCATATCCATTTCCGATTGACACAAAATCTTGCGTTTTCAGATGTGCACTGCATTTCACCACAGCAATCTTTTCAGATATCTGGATAGCTTGCAACAACTCTTGAATTCTCTCACCATTTGTTACTGGTGAACCAGAAGAGGTGAGGAACCCTCTCTGAGACCACAACTGGTCAAAATCGTGCACTATCCCAAATCCATATTGGCTATCCAACTTTAAGCTGTACAGAAACATGGCACGCTCTAGTAAGGGCAACCAGTTCTTCTACTTGTGCAGAGTATACTCCTCAAAGCCAGGATGCTTCAAGTATACTAGAAATTGTGCACACAGCATATCCTGCTCTCTGTATTCCCGTATTGTCCCTTAGACAGGAACCCTCAACAAAGATAATTTGGTCATTTTCTTCCAATCGGGTGTCTCTGATATCAGGTCTTGGTTTTGTGCAAAGATCAGTTACTTCAAGACATCATGTTCAATATGCTTCAAATGTTTTGTTTTCTCTGTCTCTATTCCGTACTTCTCTGCTAGCTTCTGATGTACCTCGCTTGCCTCTCTTGTAATTTTCAGACACAAGTATCTCAATTCTGCTTCAGTGTAAGATTCAAGTCTGTTCACACCCATAGTTCTTTCAGTAAGTTCACCTGCTTCCACCCCTAATCTCGTATAGTTCAAGTACCCCTCTCCCCTAGGAGCGCTCTGCAGGGTATTTAGCTTGTCTCACCATTCAGTCAATTTTTGGGCAGTCAAACCTTGCAGCAAAATGTGGTTGGATTGAGTATTTGGCAATGGCTGTACAACTATATTTGGAGACTGTGGTGTCATTAATTTCAGGCTATGATTGACGTTTGACCCTGTTCCAGTATTCGGAGGCACTCCGAACGGACTAAGGTCTAGCAACGATCATGTTCCGTCAAAGGTCGGTCCCACAGGAGAGACTATTCGAATATCTTAATTGAGTCCTTTCCTCATTGAATTCTGACTCAAGACTCCCTGTCCATTTGTACTGTTATTTTCCTGTGCACACAAAGGTATGATTGGGCCAATGGTGACAGGTACAGATGCAGTGTCTAGGATTGGTCTGACACTCAGGTTCTGTGGGTGCGTAATTCCTGTATTCTGGCTCATCAGTACAGACATACCTGTCTGTGTCCCTGTTATAGGAGTGTACTTGGGCATTGCTTGTGACTGCACTTGAGGCAGTAAGAGAGGAGTTGGTTCTGTCTGAACCAATATTGATTTTGGGAAAACCTGGCATGTTGGCACTATTGGGTTTGTGGAAGTTTCGACAACGGTTACATGAGGGTAAATTCACAGGACATTTGGCTGTGGCATCTGATTTTGTGCTACCAGTGTAGTAAGTAGATAAGGACTGCTCTGCATTGGGCTCTGTGTCATGCTAGGATTCATCTGTATTGGATTTGTCATGTTAATCGGTGTCAGTGCTTAAGGGTTTACACTAGTGTCCGGACCGCTGTCTTGTGCTGCATGTGGTGGGGGGGCGATTTCTCAATAATTGTAAAATAAACTCATCGTTGTCTGACTCTTCCTCAAATGTCAATGATCTCCTAGACTCTTTTGATGTCCACTCCCTACTCTTGGAAGAGCTTCTATTTGTCTTTCGGGTGGCTTTCCTTCCTTCTCTCTCACTGTCCTGTGTAATTGCTGGAAACAATTTCATCCCCTGTAGAGTCTCGGTTCTCCAACATTTCTGATCACTGTCCCATCTTGCCTCCACTGGTGTCTTTTCTGCCTTTCTCATCCTTCTCACAAACTTCTGTTACTGTTGCTGTCTGGCTACTAATTCCCAGATCACTAATGCCTCGAACTGTGCTGGTCTCAGGGGAGGTTTCAAGTCATACAGCACCCGTCTCAAATTCTCTAAGCTCCTCAAATTAAATGTTCCATGGGCAGAAAATGCTAAACTCCCAACCTTCTCTATCAACTTGCACCATTGTTTCAGCCAAAGACATGGCGTAGCACCTTTTGCTTTTATTACAATGTAAGCTGGTGTACCTTCTGGCAGTGCAATATCTCCTATACTCATTGTAATATACATATATCTCCATAGGGCGCTCTTTAAAGCTTTGAAAAATGTAATTTCTGCGACCTTTATGTTATTCTAAATCAAATCATGAAGTACATTTTAATCCCAGAATCCTCTTTCCCAACCTTCTCAACCAATTGTGCTTTACGGTTATCCGCCAATCAGTGTGCGACCCTTCTCACTAACCAACCTATCCCAGAGCCGCTCCAATGACGTCACTCTCACACGCACTGCGTACAAATTCTTGTCCTCCTAACCTCAGATTCACACTAGATTAATGCAAAATTATTGTGAGCACTAAACAAAATCAAAACCCAAATTGTCCATTTAATACAGGTAGGGTAACATAGTCGCTTCAGAAACCTTACGGACTTTTTTCACTGATGGAGTTTCACTCTAGCAGCTACCCCTTCTTTCTGAGTTTCCCTGATTCGCTAGGAAAAATTCGACCTGCAAATTTTACTCTCATCTGATCAGTGAGTCTGTCTTGGTGCACATAGGACTCTCCAGATCTCAGTCAAAAGAATTCTTTCACTCACTTTGACTCACACTCTGACTTGTCAACCACGCCTGATCGACCTATTAAACCAGACAAATTACAGCAAACACCAAGTGTCTCATACACTTTTCAATATACTCTGGCGTCTTAGACCACACAGGGTCCATATACCAACAACCACATGGACATTTTTTTAGCACAAAGCGCCACACACAGGTGAAGTTTGACAACTTCCCTACTCTCACACTTCGAAATACGCACACTCCTTCTACAACTTCACTTGGAGTATGTAAACTCCCTAAACCCTCACAAACATCACAATTCACCTGCGATTTGCATAAGCTGTGCAAGCGCAAAACCTACTTCATTCACACTGTCACTAGAACGCTGGAACATCCTCAAATAATAATTTGTTCCAAGGTTCTAGAAAAGCCATTCTAAGTACTTAGGGGCACATTTTCTCTCCACTTTGTATCATCAAACTTGAAAAACGTAAATGTTCTCTTTTAGGGGCCTCTCTTATATGGGGCCTCTATGATGGGCTGTTGAGGAGACAAACCATTATAATGCTCTGCTTCCGTCTCTGTTAGCGCGTCTGACCTTATTTGGTTAGTTTACATTAATTTTATAAGGGTGCACGTTTGTAGGTTGATGGACCTTTTGACTGCACTTTGAGTAGTTCCCACCATGAGACTCTGTACCAATACAATTCAATAGCAATGACAATCAATAGCATCAATAATCATAGGAGTCAGTAATTTCCACGCACCATGACCTCTCGATCATGAATAACAACACCTTATGTAAAGTTAAAATGTTTAGTTCCCTATATTAACAATGCTAATATCTCGTAACTTAGTCTCAAAATCAAATGATAAGCATACAGAAACAATACTGGCTTCCCAAATCTCCTAAAGAATCACAATTTAATCAAGGCTTGTACCACTACACATTCTAAGGTTACAGTACAAACTAATAGCAAGAATAAGAAACGGCATACATATAGATTCAGCAAAGAAAGGACATCAACTGTTATTACATGTAGCGAGCATCATCAGTGAGGACCCTAACTAACCTTCAGATTAGAATAGCATGTTTGGACATCATGCAAAACAATTTTAGTCAACACAAATTTGGAAAAATATCTAACTAGGGCACTGTCAAAATTAGCGGTTGGTACCTACGGACAAACGCAAATACACATAACAATCAGTAACGTCGACTTATACCTTGCCTCAGTATGGTTCAGCAAGCTGTGGCAGTATTCGTCAATGGGACATCGGTTCAGTGAGCAAGCCATCGGAATTCAGCATTAAAGTTCAGGAAAGTAAAGTCTCTTCAGGAATTTCAGAAAAGGTATAAACTAAACACTCAAGTCAGTTGAGAAGAATATAGCAGAATGGCCTCTCTCGGCAATTTGAAAGAATAGGGCTTGTGGCATATCTCCTCTCTATGCAGTCTGGCTAAGTTAGATTCCCTAAGACTTCTTCCCATGTTGCTATTGGTCAAAGAATTGTATGTTTATGTTTAGTCCAGTGAAAGTAGAACCTCAAATTTAAGAACTTACTAGACCACTGTTCACTTGTTGATGATTCGCTCCTCTTTTCTTCTTCCCGTCGTTGAGCTCATCAGGTAACGAACTTGTATCATCTTGTACTCCAGTCACTGCATCAATTGTCTGCTCCTGGGAAGGTCCTTTTAACACACACTATCTTGTACAACATATTCTAGCAAGCAGTCCACATGGGAAAGAAATCTAATTACTAACATTCGGTCCATGCAATGGAAAATCACAATTTAATTCTCCTAAGCAGCCATTTTATAAATCGCCTAAGCACTGCACCTTGACATGGGGCCGTGCAACCAGGCCCAAGACCTCGCTAAATTAAGGCCTATGATTAATAAAGCAAGTACATAATACATAACCTTTAATATGACATACTACTACATTAATCCAAACATGAGTTTAACATTTTACATTATTAAGCTGTTAGTAAGTACACTTTGTGATTATTGGCGGTCACTCAAGTAGGCACATTTTCAAATGGGTGTACTCTCTACATTAACTCATTTTCTATGCAAATTTAACACTCAGAATATATGAATATTCATTAGTAAATATTCAGCATTAACAGAGATGATCTCAAAGTTCAAATCAATATTGTTTAAAAAAATGTGGAGGAAAGATTTAAAAGAATTAGCTCATCCATTTAGTTATAGATGTGGTAGCCAAACACAAACCAAAATGTTGAAAATTGTCTTTAGAAAAAATGTGTTTTAAATTAATTAAAAAGTGACATTTCAGTAGAGTGTGTAAGAGTGCAGACAGCAAGAAAGTAAATTTTGTAACAGAAGGTGAAAATTCTACACCTGGATGCTATTATGATCCCAATTTGGTTCTCAGTATTGATGATAAAGTATTCAAACTGCAAAAGGTTTCCCTTGCGCTTTGTCAGCATTGATGAAAAACCTATCTTGTTATTTGTAGACTGGTTTACTATATTAAGTAAGAATGTATTTGATGACAAATGGTCCAGTTTTCACTCCCAATGTCTCCTCAGGCGGGCTTTTTGGGCATGAAATCAATTTGCTTGGTAAATTTTGCCCTAATTTATTTGAATTTTCAAGGAGAGGCAATAGAAGAAAAATCTACGCTTCAAAGAAAGGACAGTCATTATTAGAATGACCCCATTAGGAATACATAGATATTAAACTAGACCATAGAGTTGATCCTCCAGAATACATTACCAGTTCAGTTGAAACCAAAAGTAAGTGTACCACTTTAGATTCTGATGGTCTTTTAGCATATTTAAAGTAGAAATTTAGGTGTTGATGAATTGGGTGAATTTAAAGGTTTTAACCATAAAATAATTTTAAAGTAGAATACCATTCCCATTAAACCTAAAGTAAGAAATGTGCCTTTAACTTTTCAGAGTAAACTCAAGGAAAATATTGGCTGATTTCATGAGCAAAGACATTATCAAACCTGTAGGATCATCTTTATGGGTTTTCTCCAGTGATACTTTCTGTTAAAAGCGCAGGGGGACCAAAGTTATGCATTGATCTTCACAGTCTTAATGATGAAATGTGGGTAGACTTGCAGCCGTTGCCAAATTTGCATGAAATGATATCTACCTTAGCAGGAGGATCCATCTTTTCCACAATAGATCCAGCAAGTGTAGAGGATAAATCCAGATATTTGACATTGTTTGTCACTCACTAAGACATGTTCAACTATCACAGAATGTCGTTTGGTTTAGATAGTGTGAAGTCTGTTTTTCAAAGGTTGACGAAAGAAACTTTATAGAGGATACCAGGAGGATTTCCATTTCAAGACAATGGTTTAGTTTTTGGTAAAGACTTCATTGAACAGAGGAAAGGTTTGACTCTAAAACTTGCAATTTTTGTAAATGTGAATACCTGGCCATAACATATCAAGTGATGGAATAAAACAAAAAGTGTGCCATGTAGAATCCACAGTGGGTGCTAGCAATTGTGACTTATGTGTAGTTTTGCTACAAACTGATGGAAAAAAGGAATGGATTGTGTCTTATGGCTTAGGAGCCTTACATGCTTCAGAAAAACATTCTTCAGTTATTGAGAAGGGATATTTAGAATGTGTGTGGGGAGCAGAACATTTGATGTTCTTATAGTGGACTAAATTTGACATAAGAATGCTTCACAAAACGTTTTGGTCAATATGGTAGCTTTGGGGGTGAAGAGACAAGATATTGACTGCAGAATTATCTAAATTAGTTTCCAAATTACAAGGATTCCAATACAGGATTGAACATGTACCAGAAAAAATAATGTGCACACAGATTTTGTGTCAAGATTACTGATGGAAGTGGATTGTCCGTGTGTGAATAAGAAACCTGAGTTTGAGGTAACTTTTTTTTTTTTTTATGTTTCTTGAGGTTGTGGAAAGTCAGAATATATAAAAGAGGAAAAATGGCTTGGGAAAGTTAAAAAAATATATGCTTGTGAAGAAGATAAAAGAGTTCACAACCAACGGATAGCCTCCAGAGCTATGTATCTCTTGTGAATTTATGAGTTTTTATAAGCTTTGTGATGAAATAGGTGTTGAAAATAGGATGATTGTCAAAGGAGATAAAGTAATTCTTCGTATCAGTTTGAGGGGGAAAATTATTGAATGTGCACATGAAGGTCACTTCGGTATTTCAGGCACAGGTAGGTGAACAATACTGGTGGCCTGGGTTGGATGCTATGGTGGAGGACTGGGTGAAGTCATGTAAGTTGTGTGGTTTGAGTTAGCTAAGGTATTAGTAGCTGAATCCATCCCTGTTGAGTTACCAAATGGACCTTGCAAGAAACTAGGTATTGATATTTTGGATCTTTTTTTTGTACTCCCTAGACAAGAAGCGTTTGGCATCGTTGTATTAGATTATTAAGTGGCTAGAGCTAAGGATGATGGGGAAAATCACTGCAGAATCTGTTGCTGAGTTTTTTGATGAGTTGTTCTGTAGAGGATTATCTTAAGTCATTGACTCAGAAAATGGTGCCTATTTATTTGTCAGTATGTATACAGAAACTTTTGTCGAAATGTGGGATTGCAAACAAGAGAATATCTGTGTTCAATCCCGAAGTCAACGGTCAAGTGAAGAGGTTTAACAGAGTCATTAAGGATGCTATTCAGTTAGCGGTTAAAAGATGTATAATTGGGGGAAAGCGTTAAAGCCACACTTCTCACATACAAGATCACTCCCAAACAGGTCACCATACTATTTCCATTTGAACTATTAGGGGATGTAAAGCAGGATCAAAGCTTATGTGTTCCTTGGTGGTTGAAAAATAAGTGTGATAAGGATTTTGAAATGTATTATCATGAGATCAGGTGTGCTGTTAAAATGTCCAAACGCAGGATGAAGACCTTTATGGATCTTAGGAGAAGGAGGAAAAACTAGTGGTTATGTGAAACTGGGTGATTGGGAGAGATAGAAATTGGCTTTTGTCTCCGGAAAAGGTACAGGCCATTGTCGTCCAAGTGAATGAGATCTTCAATAATGCAGTCAGAACTAAAAGTGATGTAGTATGGAAAATTTTAAGGGTGAGGGCAAGTTAAAGTGAAATGTTGCCAATTCTGCAAAGGATAATTTATTTTTGGATTTTCCATTGGTAGGAGATGAGAGCAGAGCAGCAACCTTGGTGAGTTTCAGAGAAAACCAGTGATATGATTGTTTGTTCAGTACCAAGAAGTATGGCTTCACATTTAGACAGGAAAGAAGGCAGTATTTCATATATGAGGAGGAGTATTCAATGCCGCAGATCCCCTGCCAAAATGAAGGACTACATTATGTAATACCGGAATAAAAATTATTGTATGGATATTATTTTATTATTTAATGATCTTAGGTTCATGTATGATGTATATATGTGTATAGTTCCTAAGATTGAAAATAAACATGTAACAGTTCCATCATATTGTGTTCTTAGTACTATTATTTGTATATGTTTTTGTGAAAAAGGGAGGTGAGCGGTGTGGTATCATCCTTTTCTCATCTATCGCACATTCTCTTCCTTGCTGACATATAATTATACAGAATGTTCTGTTTAGAATGTCCAGGTCCACTACTGGTCAGTTAGTCTAGTGTTGCGGTCTTGATTGGATGCCCCTGTTCGAGCCCTTTTACTTCTGTGGAATAAAGCTGCTGCTGATGCAACACCTTTGGTTTATGAGCATCTTTTTCATCTACTCTACCCAAAAGGGCATGTAGTCAACAGTAAAGTAATAAAGGACATATAGGCTGTGTACAGTGTGGCTCTAGGCTCACCCTACTTGTAGGAGATAACCAGTTTTTGTCTGAAGGGGCAAGCAATGAATTGTTACACATGTAGGCCTTTAATTAACTCTTTAAATAAATTCAAGCAAAGAGGGCATTAGTTCTACTTATAAAACAATTTTCAGAGAAGTGGGGACTAAAGTTTAATTAACATAATTTCAAATAAAGTTTTCAACAGTCCCAATTCACTTAAGTCTCAAATCACTGATTGCAGATATTGCTCTTGTGCTAGTCAACAAGAGAATGAAAGTTTGAGTTTGCACCAGAGGGATTCAAAACTGTCACCCTTGCACTGTTAACAGTTCTCTCCGCCACAACTCATCAACTCATTGAGATACCTTGAATTTTGCACTCATCCTTATTCGTTGATCCCCAAAGAAAGTGAATCAGTATTACTTTTGAACAAACCTTGAAGAGACACAGAATCCTCTAGAATTATGGTAGTGGGTTGTCTCAGAAATTCTTCTATGTCCAAGAAACCCATCACGTCAGTTAAGTCAGACCCTGGAATTATTTACCTAGTCCCCTTGTACCTTGTAACCATTGGATGACCCTGCACCCACAGGTATTGTTCAGGCCCCTGATACAATCTTTCTTTCTTCTTCTTTTTTTGGTGTATGTCATCATCCACAAAAACGTACATGTACAAATAAATTAATAATAAAAATACAATCCTATAGAATAAAATAATAACAAACAATGATGAGACTAATAAGATAAAATCACATAGCCATTAAAACCAAAGTTATGTCAATTTTAAAACCAATTCATAGTAGATAATAACATAAAATCATTTAGTCATTCCCATCCTAATCCTCCAAATCAACACAAAGGCCCTCATTGGGACCTTGGCGGCAAATGCCGCCTACCGCCACGGCGACGGCCGTCAACTTACCGTCGCCATGGCTACCGACCGTCCATGGCATTATGACCATAGAAGGAATTCTGCCAGAAGGCTGGCGGAATTCCGGCTATGGTCATGGCGGCGGATGGCGAAAACACCACCTACCGTATCATGTTCCATGATACACCTGGCGGTGTTTTGCTGGCGGACGCTGCTGCTGGCAGCAGCGCCGCATCCCGTCTCCTGCCAAAGAACCCCCTGCAAGCAGGTAAGTCGGGTTCTCCGACAGGAGAGGGGGGTGGGGGGTGATGTGCGCATGTGTGGGGGTGACTGTGTGTGAAAGTGTGCATGTGTGTGTAATGCGTGTGTGCATGAGTGGGTGTGTGTACGTGCATGTTGTGTAGTGTGGTTTCGTGTGTGCCTGGATGTATGTTTGTGAGTGTTGCTGTGAGTGTGTATGAATGTATGCATGCGTGGGTGAATGTGTGTATGGGTGTGTATGTATGTGTGTGTATATGTGGGGAGGGGTCGGGATGGGGAGGGTTCTGGGGAGGGTGACAGGGAGACCCCTATTAGTGCCCGGTAAGGAATTCCCGGGCACTCGTAGTGCCTACCACCATGGTTTCCGTGGTGGTACAGAAACCATGGAAACCATGGCGGTGGGTGGGGTCAAAATGCCATGGGCGGCCTAGTGACAGCTCTAGCTCGACCATTACCGCGGTGGCGGTCGGTGTATTGACTTGGCAGTTTGGCTTTGGACAAACCGCCAATGTCATAATAGTGGGGGTAGGTACCGCTAGCCTGTTGGCGGTAATACCTCCACTATAGCACTGACCGCCGGGGTTGTAAAGTCCTTTGAGGTGGCAAAAACATTCATTTGTCTAGTATCTGCCTAAAGAATTCTAGATGCTCCTCTACAATAAATTAATCCTAGAGAATGACCTACGGTAGCAATCCACTTCGTTGTCAGGCTATGAGACATGGTACATGCGAATAATACATGCTCTAGGTTTCTCGCCATGCATTGCAAAAAGGGCAATAACTGGAGCTAGGGCTTGCCACCCTAACTCACCTTGCTGTAAGCATTCTAAGGAGGAGAGTCCCATACCTAAACTGAAGAAATAGTTCTTGGCCATGTGTGGCTCAATTCCATCCACAAACAACTCTACTTTGAAAGCATCTTTTTTGGAGGAACACCTGCGTCACAGATTCCAAGATGGACTGCCGGCACAACAAACCCATTTGATATGACCAATATGAACTTTTAAGTTGCATTTTAGAAGTTGCACTTGCTTCCTCTGGACTAGAAGAGAGATGCTCAAGGCCAATATCTATCAAAGTTGCCAACACGATACGATACGACACTGAATGTTACCTGCTCCAGTCAGGCTCAAAACTTCCTTCAACTCCAATGTGTAGGAGATCAATTCTGGAGTTGCCCAAATCCTTCCCAGAACAAAAGCGGGCACAGCTGTGCTTTATAAAGGACAGATTTAATTAAGCCCCAAATTCATACACAGGGGAGCAATGGTGTACTTATTGGTAGTCCCACCATTTGTAGCATACAGCAATTCTCAGATTTAATCAGAGATAATGCATCCCCATCCCCCGAGAGCTCTGCTCCATAAAGGGCACTCCCTAGCAACTGTTGGTTATAGACCTGAAAACCCAGAGAAACCGGTCAAAATTGTGAGGCAATTAACAACTTCAATAAACACCCAACATTTTGGTCTAACATAGGACCACACCTTGCGATATGGGGTTGCCACCTTAGTGCTCTGTCAGGATAATGCCCAGATACTCAAAAGTTCAAACTTTCTTGAAAGGTCTACCTCTTAGGGTGGGGTTTGGGCGTGTGGAATTGCAGGGATTGAGGATCATATATTTTCTTACTAGTGCTAATATCAAGGTCTCTTGACCTACAAAAGTTGTCAGATCTCTCAAGAATTTTCTTGAGACCCATAGGGCTTTTGGATATAAATAAGATGTTGTCTGGAAACATCAGGGCAGGGATCCTGATGTTTGCTAAGGAAAGGGCATCAGATTCACAATGTTCCACCTCTTGAACCAAAATATTTACAAACAATGAAAACAACGTGGGTGCCAAAATTCCATCCCTGCCTAAGTCCCTTTGTCACCAGGAATCTGCCAGACAGCTCCCACATCTGCCCACATCGAACTTGCATGTAATTACCAGTATGCAGCCTTATAATTGCATTTAAAAGATAAAGTGGAAACCCCATATCAGCTCAAATCTGCCACAATGTGGGATGGGGTACTAAATCAAAAGCTGAGCGAAGACCAACAAATGCCACATATAGGGGGTCATTTTGAACTCGGCGGTCTTTTTTCAAGACCGCTGAGGGACCGCCGTGCGGAAGACCGCCAGTGGAGGTGGTTTGCCGCTCGGCCTATTGTGACCGTTGGCAGCTCTCCATCCTTTTACGGACGGAGAGCCGCCAACAGCCATACTGGCGGGCGGTGGGGAAGTGGAGGTTGCTCCACCTCCACCGCCACGCCAACAGAACACCGCCCAGCGAATCACGTCCTGTTGGCGGTGTGGTGTCGGCGGAGCAGCCCCCATGGCTCCCGTCCCCTCCCGGAGGATCGACGGACCAGGTAAGTCGATTGTCCATGAGGGGAGGGGGATGGGGGGGTGTTGAGTGTTGTGTGCGTGCATGGGGGTGTGCGTGTGTGTATGTAGAGGGGGTGTGTGAGTGCGTGTATGCTTGCAGGGGTGTTGTGTGTATGGGAATGAGTGCGTGTATGTCTGAATGTGGGTGCGCGTGTCTGACTGTGTGTGTGGATGTTGACATGTATGTCGGTGTGTGTGCGTGTATGTGTGTTGGTGGTGCCAGCGTGCGTGTCGTGTGTGTATGAGTGATGTTATGTTGGGGGTCGGGGTGGGGAAGTGGGTCCTGCCACCTTTGGGGGGTGACAGGGGGTGTGGGGGGGTAGGGGAGGGAGTCAGGGTAGGGGTGGGGGGTGGGGGAGATCCCTATCAGTGCCAGGGAAGGAATTCCCTGGCACTGATAGTGCTTACCGCCATGGATTTTATGGCGGTTCAAACCGCATGAAATCCATGGTGGTCAGCCGGGTCCAAATACCGCCGGCGGTATAGTGACGGCCGCCGGGCTGGACACCCAGGTCTCCAGCCCGGCGGTCGTCTCCGCCATGGCGGGCAGAACGAAGAACCGGCGGTTGACCATGGCGGTAACCGCCATGGTCATGATACACACGGTGAAGACCGCCAGCCTGTTGGCGGTCTTACCGCTGCTTCTCCGCCATCCGCCAGGGTCGTAATGACTCCCATAGTCACCTACCCCCCAACTGTACAAATTTCCAATATATTAATAAAAAGTGAAAAACCTGGTCCAGGGTACTAATTCGCTCCCTAAAACCAGCCTGAATTGGGGTCAATATATCAGAGACACTCATCCATTCCTGGAGTCTGTTTCAAAATGACCCTTGCAAAAGTTTCTAGGCACTATCTATTGAACTAATCAACCTATAGTTGGATGGATTGTCTCTAGGGTCCTTTTTAAATACAGGTATAATGTCAGCACCAGTCCTCATTGGGGATAGCATTAAATACAACAGTAAAATAAGGAGTCCATATAACTTCTTCTACAAATAGGTCTCCAGGGATTTTAAATAAGACAGGTGCTCTATGATGGACGATTTAAAAAAATGCCCATTTTACCTCTTCAGGACTGAAATTAATGTGTTCTTTGGGACCACATATTAATGAAAAAGAACCCCACAATGGGAGGGGAGCCTTGCGATTAATCATAGTGGTGTCCCCTGAGTACTATTCGGAATGATCTGGGCAATTACCCAACGAGTATAAGCTAGAGAAATGAACAACCAAATCTGCAATGGAAGCATTGTTTTCCATCAGAAGAAACCCCTCACTGGAGCCAGTAGCCACAATATTCCAAAAGCTAGAGAAATATTTCTCTGGACTGCTACCAGAAGACTCTCCCAGGGCTTAATCTCCCATTCTCTTTTAGTTTTCTTAAATTAAAGACCTATTGCATGTTTTTATAGCACCCATTAAAGGCCCAGAAGCCTCACTGCATTGCACATTAAACCATATAGGAGTACAGCGCCTCCTAGTGGTGCCAGTGACCTCTCTCATAAAATGGTCTCTTAAGCTCTTAAACATTTGTTCATGTATTTTACTAAGCCTACTTAAGGTTGATCTACAATACATGGGCATATCTAGCAAAGGTGAAAGTTTCTCCCTCACCTCCGACACTACCTTATAAATATCACTAATTAATTATTTTAAGGATGTCACCCTGCACCATTTAACCCTTTCCTATTTGGGGCCACCACTGGTCTTCTATCAAAAGGTTCATTCCCATCTGCAAGTGTTAAATCCAACAAATTATGGTTGCTATCCTGGTGAGTTAAAACTATCATAAACTATCACATCAATCAAACTTGTCCACAACCGAACATCAAGCAAAAAGTGATCCATCAGGCTTCTGTAGTGAACTGCATTATATGTATGCTCGCCCCCATTATTTGATCTAGTCCTGCCATTACAAGCTCTTAGCCCTGCACTTCACACCAAAGAATTAATTTGCAATGCCAGAGGGGACCATTTTTTTACAGAGGGAAAAGATAACACAGGTATCTCCCATTGTGTGTCTTCCTCAATAGAATAGAACTCATCGTGGGGTGTCCAAGGATTCAAATTGACAACCCCCCCGCCTAATTTTTTTACAACACCCCCTGGGAGTTCAGATATATGGGCTGGTAACATTTGCTACACAGTTGACTCTGTTTTATTCCCCATAGGTCTACAGTGGATGTTATAGATGCAACAGGTTGCCTTAGTTGGAGAAGTTAATAGGATGCCCAAAAGGTCTGGGGAGTCCAACACTATTTCTTTAATACAACATCTCAATGTAGCTTTAACCCAAATAGTAACACCCACTGCAGGCTGATCCCTACTCTTTATAACATCTTCTTTGCTAAAGGTTACATAGCCAAGACGGAACAGTGGTGATGTTGACCATGTCTCTTGGAATATACAAACATCATGTGTTGACAAATGTGCACAACTCAGGACAAGTTATCTTCAATGAAAATCCAGCGACATTCCATGTCAACAACCTATTGCTTAGGCTACCATAGTCCCCCATCATGGTCACACTCACATCCTCAACATCAGAGTGGATTAATAACCATCCCACCCCTTGCCAAAGGATCACTATTTCAAGTGTTTTCCCAGACCGATGAAGGCCTGATTCCAGCACACACTGGATAAACACATTTTTTTACATAGTCTTGTTGACTAGCACATAGTAGACTCCACCCCCACCCAGCTGTCTTCTCGTGACACTTCAGGGTTACCCATACAATTAATCCACTTCCACCCACATCTCCATCTAAATACTACGGAGCTGTCCAATTCTGTGGGGCGAGGCTTAGAGGCTGAGCATAGGGGGATCACAAATAGCTGGTATCCAGTGGGTAAACCCGTCTACAGATGTTCTTACAATCTTCTGAGCTTCCATCCTCCTGCCAGATGTCACACCCATATGCGCACCCTCCTGTCCAGTGTGTCAATCATTTTCTCCCAGACCTGTCAAGGTCTGGTACCTGTTTTGGAGAGGAAGATTAAACTATGCTTGTCACCTAGTTACAAAATGGTCTAGTCGGTCATCTCTAGTACTCCTGGTAGCAGGCTGATTTAGATTATTTTATAAAAATACAAGAACTAAGCTTCTGAGTGAACTTGGTTTAACCAAGCCAGCTTCAGCCTAGGATAATACTTCCCATTCCACCACTGGGTTACGGACATTAACAACCACAGTATCACCGGAGACTGTCTTCTCAAATGACCTTTACCTCCCACCCTCCTAGCATAAATGATCTCATTCTAAAAATCCCAATTGCCACTGACATTGCATTTAAACCAATAGGTAACCTTGTTTTTTAGCACCCATGCTTATTCAACTAGTCCAGCCTTCAAACAGGGCACAGGGGATTAAACAATTGCATATGGGTTAGGGGCGGGGGAGGTTAATAACAGGAAGAGTAGCTTCTTTGGGTGGTTTTGATTGTCTAGTTACAGACTTACTTGGTCACAATATTTGCATCCACTCGTGGAGCCACAGCTGGAATCAATACAGTTCCCAACTCAGGTCCCCTTGACTTAGATTGCAAACTTGGGCCTGCTGATGGAATAATAGGGAGTGAGCTAGCAATTACAGAAACTGGATTAGATGGCAATGAATGCATATTAGCGGACAGAGAATTAAAGTCTATAGTCTTATGTAGCTAATTATTGCCAGCACCAACAGGGGCCATCAAACCACTCAATTTTGCTTTGAAATTGGATATCGTATCATAAACTGGTCTCAGCTTAGCATCCAATACATTTCTAGAGCCAACTCACAAATAATCCCACAATTCAACACTAGAGGCACATAAAGAATCTGTGTTGTCAGACCCAGATATTAACAAATTCTGCTTTAGAGGTTTTTTACGTCTCCTAACCAAAGGCTTAGGAACGGGAGAACAAACATAATTGGGTGTTTTATTACTAATACTCACAGAGGGGGCCAACCATTCATCACAATTATGTCCTCCCCCATTTGAGCCCACAGGAGTTTTATATTGGATCTAATTTTCAGAAAAGTCCTCAATTCTCTGAAGGATGTAGTGATAAGCGTCGAAAGGGCTGAGGATTCAGACGCAATGAGAGTTGTCGTTCTGCCCGTTGGTTTCAATGTGAAACTAAGTCAACTGCTAGCACCAGAAAGATTTCTATAGTTGAGTGTGTTTGGACCCTACTACCCATAATACTACCCAAATCGGTCTTTCTTCTCCCCTTTTATCCACCGATAAAGTAAAGAACTCAGACCTCAGAACTCCCCCAGGTCAGCTTTACAATTATTACATCCAAAACTCAACCAATCAAGGGAGTAGGCCCGGTTTGGCCTCTATCAGGTAATGACGGGCTAAGATAGGCCCATCTTGGCCCAGTCTTCGCCGGAGCACAGCCTGGGCACTTCCATGCAGGGGGAAGCTGGAGGGCAATTTCTAGCACCTGGGAGCCCCTCCTGAACTGTTGCATGCTGGGGGATAAAGGCCCACCCCAACCCGTGATAGAGTTCAAGGTGCAGGCTGACTGATCAGGTAAATGCCAGTGATAGCTCCCCACGCAGCAGGACGCTGGAGGCCAATTTGTAGCACCTGGGAGCCCCTCCTGAACTCTTGCATGTTGGGAGCTTAAGCCCCTCTCCAACTTTTGATAGAGTTCAAGGTGCGGTCTGAAGAATCAGGTAAGTGCCTGTGAAAGCTCCCTACGCAGTGGGAAGCTGGAGGCCAATTTGTAGCACCTGGAAGCCCCTCCTGAACCATTGCATGCTGGGGGATGAAGTCCCACCCCAACTTGTGATGGAGTGCAAGGTGCAGGCTGACAAATCAGGTAAGTGCTGGTGACAGCTCCCCTCACAGCGGGAAGCTGGAAGACAATTTGTAGCGCCTGGGAGCCCCTTCAGAACCATTGCACGCTCAGTGATGAAGTCCCACCCCAACATGTGATGAAGCTCAAGGTGTAGGCCAATGTATCAGGTAAGTGCCAGTGATAGCTCTCCGTGCATCAGGAAACTGGAGGCCAATTTGTAGCACCTGGCAGCCCCTCCTGAACCATTGCATGCAGGGGGATGAAGTCCTACCTCAACGTGTGATGCAGTTTAAGGTGCAAGCCGATGAATCAGGTAAGTGCTAGTGATAGCTTTTCAGTTTAGCGACTCATTTTATTCCAAAAGCTCAAGGGAATACATAGATTGGTCAGAAAACATTATTTTCTTAGAAAAGGGTTCCCCAATTCTGCATCAATTCTACATGTTACAAATCAACATAGATAGCTTTCTTTTCATACAATAATTACAAGTACTACAAGTACTTCAAGCCTCATCTTTGAAAGCCACGGTTGATTCCGGACAAAAGAAACTGAAATTACCAGCCAACTAGTGTTTTACAGTGACAAATTCCACTTCTTCAGGGCTTGCAGTAAATATGAGTTATCCTACAGTCTACTCAGGCTTCATGCATTCACTTCTGATATAAAAATTATGCATTTTAGCAGATTTCCACTGGTCAGCATAGTGGAAACAGTGCGGTGGCATTGAACTCGGCTCCTCAGGGTGCCAAGGCCAATGCCATCGCATATTGGGAGCCCCCAGCACCCTTGGAATGCGCACTGTCTGTCATAGCCGAAAGTGGGTATTCCAAGGGTGCTGTGCAGGGGGGCTCCTGCACTGCCCACTATATAGTTGTGGGCAGTGCAGGGACCCCCTGTGGCCCCCAACACTGCCTTTCTGCCAGCCTTTTCATGGCAGGGACCCCACCATAAAAAGGCTGGCAGAAAGGGAAGTTGTGATCAGCACAGCAGTGCTGAACTCAGCTCTGCCGTGGCTGACCACGACTTCGACTGCCACCAACTTGTCAGGATCTGTTATCCTGGCAGTGGTGGCAGTCCCCTAGTGGTCTGACCTCCAGGGTTGTAATCTGCTGGTCGGACCACCAGGAGTAAAGCAGTCCGACCACGACTACCAAACTCATATTAAGGACCTTAATGTTTTGTTAAATATATGAAGAACACTTGTAAACCTATGATGGAAGCTAAACTCACTGACCTGTAACTCACCTTTATAAGATAATGAAATTGTCACTGGTGTGTGTGTGTGCGTGCATGTGTTTTGGGGATATTTTTCAGAAGCAGAGACAACATTAAGGCCCTCATTGTGACATTGGTGGTAAATCCCACTTACTGACAAGCTGACTGTCGCCAACATACCGCCGCTGTGGCGGAGAACCATTCACCATATTATGACACACACACAACAATCCGTCAGTATACAGCCACAGACACAATTCCGCCACACCAAAGGTCAGTGAGAAACTGGCAGTATCAAAACCCACACTGTTATGCCAACAGAACAATGCCCATCACATTATGACCCGCGAATCACCACAGCGGACATTCAATGGCGGTAAACCAATGGCTGTACATACCGCTGCGCTCAAAATACACACATTCAAACAAAACAGCACCACATTGGACAATTCAAACTACACACACCTGACATCCATTCACACACCACACCCACACATCCACACCACTATAAAACACACACCAACAGTACCCACAACCCTTTACGACTACAAACCATTGGCACGAGACAGACACCACGACCACAGACAAGACCAGAGCCGCACACAACCATCACCTATACACCACCCACGCACCTTACATCACACACCCCAACACATCACCCTACCCACCCTCACCCACACTACTCACACAACACCCATGGCACCACAAAGACACCCCAGATTCTCAGAGGAGGAGCTAAGGGTCATGGTGGAGGAAATCATCAGGGTAGAGCCACAGATATTTGGAGCACAGGTGCAGCAGATATCCATTGCTAGGAAGATGGAGCTATGGCAGAGGATCGTGGACAGGGTCAACGCTGTGGGACAGCACCCCAGATCTACAGATGACATCAGGAAGAGGTGGAACGACCTACGGGGGAAGGTACATTCCATAGCAGCAAGACACTAACTCACTGTGCAGAGGACTGGCGGTGGACCCCCCACCTCCTCCCCCACAAATAACAACATGGAAGGAGCAAGTATTGGCAATCATGCATCCTGAGGGCCTGGCAGGAGTAGCAGGAGGACTGGACTCTGGTAAGTCAACTCTCTATTATTATCACCCCCCTACCCGCATGCCATCACATACCCCCACCCCACCCTACCCTCACTCCCATCACTCCAACACCTCCCACACACCCCACCATCACATATCACCCATCCCAATGCCAAGCCCTGAATGCACCACCAATGCATGGACACCACTCGTAGACCTGCATAGACACCTATCACTAAAGCATGCACACTAGAGAGCATCAGCTAGCCCACCACATACCAACTTACACAAGTGGAAACTGCCAGGGCGAATACAACCAAAGAGGGCAACCCACTAATGCACAATATGTCACACACAGAAACAATAACACTGCATTTCCATCCCCGCAGGTACCCCAGCCAATGTCAGAGGAGAACAGGTGCCAGCACTATCCAGTCCCCCCACAGAAGAGGCCCACAGTGATGACAGCGACTCTGGTCACCTGGATCTGGATGACCAACCTGGCCCATCAGGAACCTCTGGACAGTAGGTTACCAAAGCCCAGTCACAGACAACCACAGAGCCTCCCCCCTCAGGAAACATCACCACAGCACCCACCCAGCGTACCCATACCTCTGTCCCCAGGACATGTAAATCAGCAGTGCGTCCACCACGACAGGGACCCCAGGGCACACCTTGCTGCCAAGACAATCAGGGGCCTGGAGTCAGTGGCAGTGGCACACGGTTCAAGGGACAGAGGCGGAGGACAACAGGGACACTGGGAGGACTGCTGTGCACCAGGGGGAGGACAGGCCCAGGGATCCAACTCTCCAGGAGGCACTCACCGAGATCCTTGGAGCATACCAACATTCCCAGGATATGCTGGGCCAGATCCTGGCCAACATCAGGAGAACAGGCGGCTGCAGGAGGGACAGTACTAGGGGATCAGGGAGGACTTGTAGGCCATTAACACCACTGTGGTCTCCATAGTAGGGGTGCTGGCAGACATGGCCAACATTATGAGGGAGGCAGTCCGACACCAGCGGGCCCCTGCCACTAGCCAGACATCTGAACTGCCTTCCACCTCCGCTGCCACTATTGGACAGGAGGCCCTGCCACAGGACCAACAGGCCACCAGAACCCCTCCCCCTGCAGAAGGTGAACCACACCGCAAACATTCCCTGTGATCCAGGCAGATACCAGAGACTATTAGCAAGACCCCTGGCAGGAAATGAGACTCTCTTGATTGTCACCCTTGTGTCCCACACAGTCACCCTGTCCACCTTGAACTGCCATTGCTCCCCTTCCTATGTCCCCATGGACAATGCATCTGTGCTACCAATAGACTGGAACGATACCCTGGACTTCCCTCCATCATCACCCCATTCCAATGCACTTGCCCCACTTCTCCTTATCACTTCAATAAATACCCTTTGAATAAATACAAGTATGGAGTATGTGAAATGATGTAAATATGTATTTGTTTAACCAGGTTCAACATTGCAATTCAACTGTACAGTAATGTTCACATAGGAAAGACCTGTAGTTGGCTGCAGTGATCACACCAGGAGCAATAGTGGGGCACCAACAAATGCAAAATGAGTAGCCAAAGGGTAAAGTGAATGGGCATAGAAGTAGAAAATAACAGCATGCCAGTGACAAAGATAAACAAAAAAATGTCAATGTAATATGAAGTAACACTGTCTTACCTGTGTGTCATTGGAAGTATTGTCGAATCACTGAAGTTCTGTTGTCCTCATCCTCATCCTCTGCCTCCTCATCCTCACTGTCCACAGGGTCCACTGCTGCCACACGGCCATCTCCAGCCTCCTCCTCCTGCAGAAAAGGCATATGGCGTCTCAAGGCAAGGTTGTGCAACATGCAGCATGCCACAATTGTCTGGCAGACCTTCTTGGGTGAGTAGCACAGGGATTGACCTGTTAGATGGGGACACCGAAACCTGACCTTCAGGAGGCCAAAGGTACATTCGATAATCCTTCTTCTATGCCCATGTGCCTCATTGTAACGTTCTTCTGCCCTTGTCCTGGAATTCCTCACAGGGGTCAGTAGCCATGATAGGTTGGGGTAACCAGAATCACCTGAAAATATTGAGGGAGAACATTTAGCCGCACACTATCCCATATGGCCCACACCATACCCATACACCAACATCCACTGGGTGGGAACCAGGAATCACCTATAAACCACACCTGGTGCCTCTGTAGTTGGGCCATCACATTTGGGATGCTGCTATTCCTCAGGATAAAGGAATCATACACTGACCCAGGATACTTAACATTGACATGGGAGATGTACTGGTCCGCCAGGCACACCATCTGTACATTCATAGAGTGAAAACTTTTGATTTCTGAACACCTGATCATTTTGACGGGGGGGACAAATGCAATATGTGTTCCATCAATTGCCCCAATGACATTGGGCATATGCCCCATTGCATAGAAGTCAGCCTTCACTGTGGCCAAATCCTCCACCTGGGGTAAAACAATGCACATGTGTTTAATCAGGGCAGACAACATTCTGGTCAGCACTATTGAGAACATTGGCTGTGACATTCCTGCTGACAAGTCCACTGTCACTTGGAAAGAACCAGTTGCCAAGAAATAGAGCACAGATAGGACTTGCACAAGAGTGGGGATCCCAGTGGGGTGACGGATAGCAGAGATCAAGTCAGGCTCCAATTGGGCACACAGGTCCGTGATTGTGGCCCTGTCAAGTCCGTAGGTGAGGATAATGTGCCTGTCCTCCATTGCTGCCAAGTCCACTAGGGGTCTGTACACATGGGGTATGTCTCCATCTCCTATTCATCTGCATCGGTAGCAATCTATGGGGCAAAAGAGTGAGGAGCCGGTCACAAACTGTACATCGTAGCCACAACAGCAAAATACACAATGTTAATTTTTAATGTATAAGTGGCATTTGTCCTGAATGTCCAATTGTAAACTGTGACGCAGTTATAATCCATGGCCTGTCACCCCTTCCCCCTGAAATGGTGTCCGCCTGTCCCCTGTGGAGGGACAGGTGGGAATGAGGTAATTCCGCTGATGTTTTGCGCCATTGCAGGAAGCGGTCGAGAACCGCCGTGCAATGCCTCATTGGATAATATTGGCCCCGATGGGGTACAGTGGCCAATGGTGATGTACGCCGGCGGTGATGGTATGCACCGCTGCGGATGTGACTGCCATTTTTTATCTGATCACTCACTTGCTACCTGACCTTCAACAGGAGAGGACCTACACTGCATGTGCTGCTGTGACCTGTGTCTGGAACCTACCATGGCTCGTGTGCCTGGGGAAAGGGCCCCTACCTTCACCTCGGCGGAGATGGAGTGACTGGTGGATGGGGTCCTACCCCAGTACGGACTGCTGTATGGGCGTCCAGACCAACAGGTGAGTACACTGTGAGCACGAAGCATTGGGCATGAATGCATGGAGTGGTGTGTGTGAAGGCCTTGTGTGTTGGTGGATGGCCCCTGGGCGGTGGGCAGCTTGTGTGCTGGGCCCTGTGTGTGCAAATGGCGATGTGAAGGGATATGGTGGGCCATGAGTGTAACAGGCAGGACGGTCTGATTACTACCTTTCCCTGTGTGTATTTCTCTGCAGGTCAGCGCCCATTAAAAGAAAGGTATATGGCGTGCCATCACCAAGGATGTGCGGACCTTGGGGGTCTCTGGCAGGCGGAGCAGCCACTGTCAGAAACGGTGGGAGGACCTGAGACGCCTGGCATGAAAGACGGCGGAGGCCCAGCTGGGGTTGGCCTCCCAATGAGGAAGGGGTGCCCGTCGATCCCTGACTCCCCTGATGGCCCGCATACTGGTGGTGGCCTATCCTGAGCTGGATGGGTGCTTGAGGGCATCACAGAAGCCACAAGGGGATGAGTACAGTGCCCATCATTACAACTTACGCATAGTAGGTGGGTACCCAGGTGGGGGATGTGTGTCAGTGGGTGCCCCTAGGCCAGGCCAGACATTGCAGAGTAGGTCCCCTGTTGGGCAGGGTTCTGAAGTGATATTCCTGCTACCTAACCTGTAGGCATCCACTGCTGGGCAGGGCTGTGTGGGTCCCAGGTGTGCTGTAGTTGGTGGTAGGTGCCCCTCCCCATGCCCTGGTGGCTAGCATTATTACTGGTAGTGCATTGCATAGTGCGTAGGGCTGTTCCCTGTGTGTGAGTGTGGTGTGTACACCAACGGTGGTGTTGGTGTAGCTATTGACCCAGTGTATCCTTTGTCTCCCCCCCTTTTTGTTTTGTCATCATGTCCTAATGTGCATTAGCATCATCTGGCGGAGGAGCAGAGGCACAGAGGGAGATGAATCCCACAGGACCCAGGAGGCAGAGTCCACCGATGCTTAGGGCACCAGTGGGATGGAAGGCGAGAGAAGTACCATGGCGGAGATTGGATGGGACAGTTCTGACACAGATACCTCCTCCGATGGAAGCTCCCTGTTGGTGGCGCACACTTCTGTGATCACCCTACCAGCACCGCCCTCCCAACAGCCCCTCAGTGAGTAGCCCGTGCCTGCTCACCCAGGAGGGTGGGCTTCTCTTTCGCCCCAGGCACCTCAGGCCCTTCCCCAGTGAGCCTTGCTGCCCTGAATGATCCATCTTTGTAGGGCAGTCAACCATTGCGAATGCCATCCAGGGGCTGGTAGCCCAACTGCAATAGACCAATGCATTCCTGGAGGGCATTCACACTGGCTTGGCGGCCCAACAGAGATCATTCCAGGCTCTGGCCTCCTCTCTGTTTTCAGCCATTGTCCCTGTTTCCACACCCCCCTCCAACTTCCTCTTCCCAATCCCATTCCCCTCAACCCAACCGATCCCAAGCACACAGGCAGACGAGCATGAACACAGGACAACACACAAGAGTGGCGCAGACAAACACAAGCACCATACATCATCCCACAGGCACCCACACAAACACCATCCAGATGCAGACACATACCAACATTCACTGCCTCCACTGTGTTCCCCTCCTCTTTCTCCTCCACTTCCCTCCCAGTTGCGTCTACACTCACACCTGCATGCACTACACCATTATCCACTGCCAGCATCACCAGCACACCTAGTAGAAACACACACCTCACTGGCAGACACCACCACAACAGCCATACACACATTCCCTGAGTCCTCTCCCACTGTGTCTGTCCCCCCTCCCAAGGTACACAAATGCAAGCACTCAGACACCCAACAGCCATCCAACACACAAAAGCATCCATCCCATGCACCTGCACCCAAACACATCAGACAGACACCTCCCACAATCACTCCCTCTTCCTCCACTCCCAAACCTTCTCCCTCTCCCCGCCCCAGCGTTCCTAAGCATCTTTTCCTCTCCACCATTGACCTCTTACCTACCTCTACCCCCGTCCTTCACGTCTGGCCAGGGTGGCAAAAACCCAGGCAAGCACCTCAGCCACACAGTCCACGGGCCAAGTTGTCTCCACACCCACTCATGGTGCTAAAGGATGCAGGGCACCAGACAGCTTCAAGAAAGGGTGCCTGCACCAAGTGTTGCCCAGAAGGGTAAGGAGCCATCCCCAGGTGCTGCCAGGAATGGCAAGGAGCCTGCCCCAAGTGCAGCCCTGAAGGGCAAGGAGCCATCCCCAGCTGCTGCCAAGAAGAGCAAGGCGCCATCCCAAGCTGCTGCCAAGAAGAGCAAGGAGCCATCCCCAGCTGCTGCCAAGAAGAGCAAGGAGCCATCCACGGCTGCTGCCACGAAAGGCAAGGGGCCTGCACCAGCAGGCAGGAAGGACAGGGGGCCTGGTGCAGGGACTCAGTCGGAGCCCCCACCACCAACCATGGTTGTGCAGCCGTCCGAGGCTGCAGAGGATGGGCTGGAGCCTCCCCCCACCAGCAGCAGCACCAGCAGCACCACCACCACCATCAAAGGGCAGCCATCTGAGGCTGCATGGGATGGGCTGGAGCATCCCCCCCAACCAGCAGCAGCATCACCACCAGCAGTGGGCAGCCGTCCGAGGCTGCAGGGGTTGGACTGGAGCTTCACCCCGCCACGAGCAGCAGCACCACCACCACCAGTGGGCAGCCGTATGAGGCTGCAGGGGATGGGCTGTTGGACTGGAGCTTCCCCCCACCACCAGCAGCAGCACCACCACCAGCAGTGGGCAGCTGTCCGAGGCTGCAGGGGTTGGACTGGACCTTCCCCCCACCACCAGCAGCAGCACCACCACCAGCAGTGGGCAGCCATCCGAGGCTGCAGGGGTTGGACTGGAGCTTCCCCACATCACCAGCAGCAGCACCACCACCACCTGTTGGCAGCCATCTGAGGCTGCAGGGGATGGGCTGGAGCCTCCCTCCACCACCATCAGCAGCAGCAGCACCACCACCAGCGGTGGGCAGCCGTCCGAGGCTGCAGGGGTTGGGCTGGAGCTTCTCCTCACCACCACCACCAGCATCAGCAGCACCACCACTGAGCAGCCATCACCGCAGGCAACGGTCTGTAGTCCTGCCTCCAGGGGCTGTTCTGCGGCCTGCCCCCTGCAAATCCTGAGGAAATGACACCCAGCTGAGAGACTGTGACCTCGCACTCCCCAGGATCTGAAGCACAGGGCATGATGCCCCCTCAGAAGCAGTGGGTATGGCACCCACTCACCCCATCCTCACCAGGAACAAGAGCACAGGGCACGATGCCCCTCCGGAGCCAATGGGTATTGCACCCACTCACCCCATCCTCGCCAGGAACAAGAGCACAGGGCACAATGCCCCCTCCAGGACCAGTGGGTATGGCACCCACTCACCCCATCTTCCCCAGGAACAAGAGCACAGGGCACGATGCCTCCTCCAGAACCAGTGGATATGGCACCCACTCACCCCATCTTCCCCAGGAACAAGAGCACAGGGCACGATGCCCCCTCCAGAGCCAGTGGGCAAGTCACCCACTTGAGAGACTGTGGCCTTGCACTCCCCAGGACCAAGCACAGGGCATATTGCCCCCTCCAGAGCCAATGGGCAAGTCACCCACTTGAGAGACTGTGGCCTTGCACTCCCCAGGACCAAGCACAGGGCATGTTGCCACCTCTAGAGCCAGTGGGCAAGTCACCCACTTGAGAGACTGTGGCCTTGCACTCCCCAGGACCAAGCACAGGGCATGTTTCCCCCTCCAGAACCAGTGGTCTTGTTCCATCTGCCGGCTGAGGTGCCCCCCGTCCCCCTGAGGTGCCTGCCTATTTTTCAACTGATACCCTGCAGTGTTCCCTCCATGTCGATGCAGGAGACAAGTGGGGCCTTGGGCTTTGTCATGTGGCCCTGTGGCCCAGGCACATTGAGGACTGGGCAGTGTCCCTTGAACTGTGCACATGTATTGGTGTGGTAAAGTGGCTGTCTATGGGAGTTCTCACTGCCATGGATATAATGTGGCGGTAATTACAGCCAGCCTGTTGGCGGTATTACCCCCACTCTATCACCGACCGCCAGGGTTGTAATGAGGGCCTAAATGTTGAGATTGAAATTGAGGTGTGAGTATGATCATTGCCCATAAGCAAAGAGGCAAATTTTGGCAATCTTATTGATAACTTTTGTGGCATAAACATTTGTGGCATAAAGAAGGCTTTTTGACGAGGTATAGGTCAAATTTGGATAGGTCAATTTTGTATCAGTCTATGTGTCATCCTTTCTTCCAGTTTATTGCCTGGTCAATTGATTGTTTGTATTCTAAGTAAATAGGGTGAACTCTCCAACACTTTGTGGTTTACAGTCCTTTGGAGATAGGCCATTGGCTAATAATTTCTAACTGTGAGACAGCTGAGACTCCACCTTTGGAAGCTAGGAAGTTCTCCCACCCCTAAATGGGGACAAAGAACCATGAGTTTGGCGTACAGATTATTCAATAATATTTGGCAACCATTTGACATCTATCAAACCCTCATTAACTCCCTCAGTCTTTGACAAGACTGACAGTCGCAGCACATAGTATTCGATTGATGTGCTTGAACAAATTTGAACAACTAGTAATTACTCTGGGCACATTCTATACCATAATATTAAGCTTGGAGTTGTGATTACTGATATGGAATAGACATGTCCAAAGCCTAGACAAAGTTTTAGGACTAAGCCTTTCTGGGTGGGAACATTCTTTTTAAGGAATTCCACCTGCTTGTCGTGCCCTCCATGAGACCTTGCTTCTGGGTTTTGACTGCTCCCGTGACTTAAGCTTGCTAAACAGACGCAGATCTCTGTAGTCTTTCAAGATATTGCTATTTTTCGGCCCTCTGTCTACGATCTAATGCATTGAGACTGACTGCATGTGCATAGTCACGAGGTCAAAACTGAGGTGTACCAAATTATTAATGACTGACACCCTGCTAACTAAATGTGATAGTATCAGCCTTCGCTACAATTTAGATGTGTGTTCAGTGAAGAGGCTAGGTGAAGGAGGACAATTGCGCCAACTGCCTACTAAATTGTTTCCTGTGGCTATGGTCACAGCAGGCTGTTAGTCAGGATGTAGCCTTCACTTATTTGCATTGTTTTAATTCAACCCTATATTAGGATCTAGGTTTAATGGTAGATACTAGTGTCAGAATTAAAGTAAACAGTACTTGAACTATACTAATTGAGTCACATTGTTGAATTTGTCTTACTTGTATTATTAGAAAAAAATATATAAATGCTACATGTGATACCTTGCCACTGACAAAAATTTATTCAGTTTTTGTCCACATTAGGAAGAATAGAAATCCAACTATTTCATGCAAATATTTAAGAGTGTTTATTTGGTAAGCTCCACTGTTTCAAATGACTTTTTGGAAAGCAACAGAGGAGACAAGACAAATTTCTGTGTTTGACTAGAATTCACAAGATGTAACAAAGCTGCAACCACCTCAATCCCAACATGGTATGGGAGTTAGTAGCCAAGTGTTAGTAAAAATAATTTGTGTTCCAATGGATGTCGAGTCACCAAAATGCTATGGATAGCGAAAATGGCAAAACAAGCCTTTTAACTCTCTGGTCGAGAGCATAGGAAGTTACATTGAATGTTCACGATTGCCAAGGTAGTGGCAGCACAGGAAATGATGGTATTTGACCTTTGGTCTTGTACGACACAGGAAATTACAATCAACCATTGACATATTTGACATTACAGGAAGGGACATCAGGGCTGTTGCATTCCAATTTATATGTGTGGACCAATTCTGATCTTATTTCTGTAGGGCCTGCCCGCAGGCAGGCTGACCTTTGGAAGCTGAAGGGTATTGACTATTTAGGCATGCTTAAAGGTGATTCCTGATGGGTGTTTAAGCAGCAGCTCATAGACATATCGCCTTAAACCAAGCTGACCTTTTTCACAGTAAAGAGAGCTATCATCCACTCATCGTTGCTACCCCTTTCAGAGGTGCTAGAAGGGACCATCCACTGTCTAAAGAGCCTAGGCCCTCTTGAGCTGCTGACCAGAGTACCCAGCCCCTCAGGAGCCTCGGACTACAAGACCCAGGACCACTGGAGCTCTTGACCACGGTAGCCAAGCCCACTGAAGCTGCTGACCAGAATTCCCAAGGTCATAGAAGCACCAACCAAAATACCTTGAGCAATGCTCCCTCAGATCATCTCGCCATCAAATTTGATCTGCAAAGGGAGTGTTCCTCCTTCCCTTCACCTGCAGGTTGGTAGAGAAGACCCACACACCTCATGGCATGCTGCTACGAGGAGACAGTCTTCTTGGGTCACCACTTTCCTACTGCCAGCAGCTTGCACTGGCAACCACAGTTATAAAAGTATGGCTCAGAAGAAGATTTTCAATAGATCTCAGTGAAATAGCTGTTTATGAATACCTGAACCAGAATCAAGTTGTTCATGACCGATTTAACACCAGATGTCCAATGAACATCTGCTCTCCAATCTCCCAAGTTGCATTTGGATACCAAAGCCTAGGAATGTAAGTTTCACTGTGTCATTTTTACGGGCCTCCCTGCGTGGGATCATCCTCTTGCATACATTATGCCTGGCGCAGGCATAAGGTGGCGCAAGGGGTTACAAAGTGGCACATTGCATGCATTGTGCCACTTTGTAAATATGGGGAAGGAGAATGGCCTCCTTAATGTCACATTAGCGTAAGAAAAAAATTACACTGGTGTGGTGCTTAGAGGGCTATGGCAGGATGGAAAACTATTTGTGGATATTCTTGGTGTTGGTTCTCTGCTGAGAAGAATGCATTTTAGGCCAGATTTACTAAAAAGTGGGCAGCGCAGTGCTGCGTCAAAATTTGCAACGCCGCGCTGCATCACTTTATAAACAGAGGGATGTGCCATATTTACTCAAATATGACGCACCCCATGTTTCCTCCTGTGCTAAATTTAGCTGGGAGCGTCAACTCAGGCACCCTTGCACTATAGTGCAAAGGTGTCTGCGTTGAGGGGATTGATTATTTATGCGCAGGAAGATGTCCCTTCCTGCACATAAAAAATCTACAATGGCGATTTGGTACGTCTATGTGTGCTGCAGTATGCAGCACACATAGTAGTAACAAATCATTGTTTTTGAATGATTGTTTATGTGCAGCAAGGGACACCTCCCTGCACATAAACATTAATTAATAGCCTTTTGCTCATTCCATCTGTGCTGCAGAATGCAGCACTGATGGAAAAAGCAAAAGCAAAGAGGAATAAAAGCATTCCTCCTCATTGTGCCATGCTAACACCACACATGGGGTGGTGTTAGTTTTTGGCACTACCTCAGATTTATGCCTTCTTGTAAATCTGGGGCAGCGTCACAATCAATGGGTGTGGCGGTGAAACTCCCACAGCAACACCCATTGCACGCCTCTCTGATGCAGAAAACAGCATCAGAGGGGCCCATATTTACAAGGTGGTAGTAAGCCTCAAAAAGTGGCTTCACTCCGACTTGTAAATGTGGCGCACAGCACAGCATCACTGGAGCATTAAAAAAGTGATGCTCCTGTGGCGCTAGGGCCTTGTAAATCTAGCCATTTTTTTTTTAATTTGAGAAGTTCACTTTCGAATACTGGTTGAGGCATTTTTAAGAATGAGAATATTATTGAAGTTTGTCATTTACATGTAGAGGTGTGTGCCATCTGCATTTTGGTAGATGGACACACCTGCCTCCTCCATCAAAACACAAAGAGGCTCTCTTTAAATTGAATGAAGTAGGGGCAGAACGGGATATGGGGGAACTCTCCTTTTTATTGTATCATCTTCGAAGCAAAACTCTCCCATTCTGACTTGTTGCTTTAATTTACACAGACAATAGCGGAACCAGCTTAATACAGTGTCTGAAAACCCCACGTGTGCCTCAGGACCCTAAAGAGTCTCTGGTGATCTGTGGTGTGAGGTCAACAATAGACCAAGCAAAGTTACGAGGTAGGCGTCTTCACTCTCCAGCATGGGGTGAACATCATTGATGATCTTGACCGTGGCCGTGTTGCAGTCTTTTCAGAAACCAGAGTGAAGAATGCTAAATGTTTTTCTTGTTTAATGACAGAAAATAGTTTGCTGGCCACTCATTTTCAATACATTTTTCTAACCATTGAATGTTGGTAACCATTCTATAATTTGATAGTAGATCCTTGTTTTCTTAGTGAATGGGTGACTTGACCAAGTTTCAGGAAGTCAGAGAACTTGTCCTCCTGCAATGAAAAGTTAACCAAAAGGTACCAAGTTTTAGAAAAATGTTTGTTGTTTGCCTAACTGAGAGAAGCATGCAAAGGATCAGCACCACAGAAAGTAGGCTTCAACTTTTTAAATACCTTTTCTTGTTATGCTTCCTTTAGAGGTAAACAACTTATCCACTTAATTTTTGTGATGGAAGGAGGCACAATTTCAGAAATGGTAAAGATTCCCAAAATATAGTAATATGGTCTATCAATATTTTGGCACTGAAGCGGTTTTAGAAATCAGAGTTAGCAGCTTTTTGCTTTGGCTTGGTTCTTAACAATTTGAAATAGTTATTCGGATTTCTTTAATGACCTCAATGTCTTTATTTGAAGAGATGTTGGTTAGGTGAAATTTAGGTCTTTTTAATAGTTTTTTCTTCCTTTGTAGGCTCTATACGTGATCTTTAGGTATTTGTTTTCTCTATTAGTGTTGGAATCTAAGAGCAGCTCTTTTTTGGACAAAGCATAAGAAAACCATTGGTTTTACACATTCAAGTTTCAGTTTCTTTGTTTCAGTAGATCAATGTTGTTGGCAATATTTCTATGGTGGTGTTATGATTGTTGAGGACTGTGATAACCTCTGAGTTAATCCTATTTAACCCTTTCGCTGCTAGGCCTTTTCCCCCTAGTGCTAAACCCTTTTTTGGCTTTTTGGGGTAGTTATCGCTTAGGCCCCCATAACTTTTTGTCCAAATAATATATCCTCTCCAACTTTGCCTCCTTTATTCCAACATCCTAGGGATTCTTATTGTACCCAGAGTTTGTGGACCCCCTGGAGGTTACCGAGAAATTAGCCTAAATACAGCTAAAGTTGTGTCTTTTGGGCAAAATGTGAAAAAGTGCTGCAGAGGAAAGCATCTGTTTTTTCCCTGCAAATGTCATCAACAAAGGGTTTTGCTAAAATCACCATCTCCCCAGATTTCAGAAAAAGGCAGACTTGAATCAGAAACACACATTTGTTTAACCCAGTTTTGGCATTTTACTAGGACAATGCCCATTTTTTCTATATGTTGTTGTTTCATCCTCCTTCCAGTTTGTAGTAAAAATGGGTGTGAAACCAATGGTGCATCCTGGAAAGCTCTACATTTCTGAAAGGTAGACAAAATTCCAAAATCAGCAAGGTGTCATTTGTGTTGCTCCTTCAAGGTTTTCCTATAAGAAGTAACAGTTGAAATAAAAAATATTGAAATGGAGTTAAAAAAAATAGCAATTTATGTCTACAGTTTCATCTGTAACTTCCTTTAACTGTGGCAGATTTTCAAAAGCAATATATCGTTACATCTGCTGGACCCATTCTGGTTGCAAGTGATAAATAGCGCTTTTAGGTTCACCAAGAACCCTATGTACCCAGAGCCAATAACTGAGCTGCACCTTGAAATGTTTTTTCCTTGTAAATGGTTTTTCATTGTGTTTCGGGTATACAGTAATTCATTGGTAAAATATAAAGAGTGAACAATTGACATAAAGGAAACATAGGTATTTCCCAAATGCACCCAGTGTGAAGTTTGAAAGCAGTGGTTATTCGCACATTTCTGATAGATTTAGGGATACCCATACTAGCATGTGAAAAAAAGGGCATTTCTCAAAATTACTTCTTTCTTACACACTATCTTACATTTGGAAGGCACAAATGCAGAGAAACACAATGGGTAATAACACTTGTTCTACTATTCTGTGTTCCCTTAAGTCTCCCGATAAAAATAGTACATCACTTGTGTGAAGCAAAACGGACCCTTTTGCAATGTGCCTAGCTGTGGATTTGGGGTTTTAGCTCAGCCGGCACCTAGGGAAACCTTGCAAACCTGTTCCTTTTTTAAAACTAGATCCATAGAGGAATCCAGGATGGAGTGACTTGTGTGGCTCTCACCACGTTTGTTTTATTACCCAGAATACCTTGCAAGCCTCAAAGGTTGTCTAAAAACACATTTATCTCATATTTCTGTGATAGAAAGTTCTGGAATCTGAAGGGAACCACAAACTTCATTCCATCCAGCATTCCCCCAAGTCTCCCAGTAAAAATGTTACCTCACTTGTGTGGGTAGGCCTAGTACCTGCAACAGGAAACGACCCAAAACGCAATGTGAACACACCACATTTTTCCACGAAAAACTGACCCTTTTTTTGCAATATTCCCAGCTGTGGATTTTGGGTCCTAGCTCAGCTAGCACCTAGGAAAATCTAGCAAGCCTGTACACTTTTGAAATCTAGACACCCAGAGGAATCCAGGATGGAGTTACTTGTGTGGCTCTCACCAGGTTCTGTTACCCAGAATCTGCCTAAAAACAAATTTTCCTCACATTTGTGTGATGAAAAGTTCTGGAATCTGTGGAGAGCCACAACTTTCATACCACCTATGGTTCCCCTCAATCTCCTGATGAAAATTATATCTCACTTCTATATGTGGGCCAAGCGCTTGAGACAGGAAAGGGCCCAAAATGTGCAGATATTGAAGAGGAACCAAAGTGAGACCAAAAGGGCAGTTTTTTTCCATATGTGTTAGGTTGACTCTGCTTTGGCCACCCACACAAGTGGGGCAAAGTTTTCATCAGTACAGATGGGGCAATGCTGGGTGGTAGGAACTTTGTGGATTCCTGCAGATTCTGGAAGTTTCCATCACATAAATGTAGGGGAAATGTATGATTTCAGGCAAAGTTGGAAGTTTGCAGGGCATTGTGGGTAAGAAAATGTTATGGGGTGATGTGAAGCACACCACCCTGGACTCCCCCAGATGTTTAGTTTTCAGAAGTGTCTAAGCCAGGTGGCAGCGTACAAAAAGTGCAGCTGCTCACCACTGCACGTTGGATGATGTTGGGAGTTAGCCAAGCTCTCCTGGCCCATATGCAAAATCGACACCCAAAACAGTCAAATGCCCCCTTGCTTGCCCTTGGGATGAGATGCTTTAGTCCGCCTTGGGGAGGGGGAGCAAACAGGCTGTTGCCCCCTTCAGAGGAGGTGGGGGCTCCCACCTCTCTATTTTTTTGTTATTTCCTGGCGTCTAGTGGGCTGTCTGCTCCCCAGGCAGGTCTTATGGGATAATTACCTTCATCTGCCTCTCCCAGGGGGGCAGAAAGACTGTGTCCTCACTTATTTGGAGTGGGCAAATGGCCATGCCTATGGGTGGCAGGCCCCACCCCTCTTTTAAAAAAAGCAAAATTATTCCCTGATATCTAGTAGGCTTTCTCCTCCCCTCCCTGGTGGGTCCTATCATGTGGTAATTACACCATCTGTCCCCCCTGATGGCAGAAAGACTTTGGTCCCTATTTATGTGGGGCAGTGCCATGGCCATGTTCATGGTGGGCAGCCCCCATCTCCTCTTTTATAAAAAAATAAAAATAAAAAGATCCCTTATGTTTAGTGGGCTTTCTGCCCCCCTGGAAGGCAGATTGGGGTAATAAACCCTAATCTGCCTCCGGTGGGGGGTGGCACACAATGGCCCTCATTCCGAACCTGGCGGGCGGCGGAGGCCGCCCGCCAGGCTTCCCCCCTCCGAAATACCGCTCCGCGGTCGTAAGACCGCGGAGGGTATTCCGAGTTTTCCCCTGGGCTGGCGGGCGGTCTTCACAAGACCGCCCGCCAGCCCAGGGGAAAACTCCCTTCCCACGATGACGCCGGCTCGTAATAGAGCCGGCGGAGTGGGAAGGTGCGACGGGTGCAGTTGCACCTGTCGCGTATTTCAGTGTCTGCTTTGCAGACACTGAAATACTTTTAGGGGCCCTCTTACGGGGGCCCCTGCCGTGCCCATGCCATAGGCATGGGCACGGCAGGGGCCCCCAGGGGCCCCGCGACTCCCCCTCCCGCCATCCGGTTCCCGGCGGGAGAACCGCCAGGAACTGGATGGCGGGAGGGGGAGTCGGAATCCCCATGCCGGCGCAGCATGCTGCGCCGGCTTGGAGGATTCCTTTGGGGCAGCGGGAAACCGGCGGGAGACCGCCGGTTTCCCTTCTCTGACCGCGGCTGAGCCGCCGCGGTCAGAATGCCCCGCGGGGCACCGCCGGCCTGTCGGCGGTGCCACCGCGTCCCACGGCCCTGGCGGACTTGTTCCGCCAGGGTCGTAATGACCCCCAATATGTGCCTTTTTTTCAGGGGTGAGGGCATTGCCCTGCCTATTTTGGGCAGCTTCCACCATTAAACTTTTTATTTTATTTTTATCTCTGGTGCCTGGTGGGCTTTCTGTCCCCCCGAGGGGCAGAAAGACTGTGCTTACTTTTAGGGTTAGGGTGGGGGTGGGGGTGGGGGCATTGCCTTGCCCATTCTGGGCAACCCCTACCCCTCTTTCATAAAAATAAATCCTTGGTGTCTAGTGGGCTTTCTGCCCCCCCCCCCCGGGGGCAGATTGGGGGTGATAATTTCCATGTGCTTCCCGGGGGCAGACAGACTGTGTCTGTTTTTGGGGGTGGGTAGTGGCATTACTTTGTTCATTCTGGGCATCTCCCACCCTTTCCTAAACAGAACAAAAGTCTCTGGTGACTAGTGGGTTTTCTGCCCCCCTAGAGGGGGCTGATTAGGGGCTATTGCCCCCATTTGCCACCTGGGGGGCAGAAAGGCTGTATTCTGCAAAAAAGCTTGAGGAGCAAAAGTCCTTGCCCAGTGGACCGCTCTACCCCCTCCATGGTGGCCTATTGGAGTGGATCCCTGCTTGGGGATTGCCCTCCTGAGGTGATCCCCAAGCAAGGATCCACTAGAGAAAGGTACGTCTGGAAAGGGGAGAGTCTCCCCTTTCCAACAGTACCTATCCCGTTAAAATCGGTCCTCAGGGGCCTGAGATAGGCCCCTGAGAACCAAAGGAAATTTAAGCAAATGATCCGATCAGTTAATTTTACTTTAATTTTCCCCGGCAATTATGTTGATGCGCATGGCATGAAATTCGTCCTTTCAGGGTGGGAATATTTTAGCCTTGTTTGCTAGGGAAGCTCTTCCCTAGCAACCAAGGCTAAAAATACCCAAATTAAATCCCTCTAGTGCCCTCCCCAGAGAGATTTTTCATGTGCCATGTGCACAGACGGCCGGGAGCCGTCCGACACACATGAACACTGCAGCGTCGGATGGCTCCTGGCTGTCTTACGCATGCAAGGGGTTAATAAAATAGATTCAATAATTGCTGTTCCTGTAGTGATTCTTTTGAATGATCTTTTTAGTCATAGTTATCTGAGTATTTTAGTTTTCATGCAGCTTTGATGACACAGAATAGCAAATGGAATCACTAATTGATCAGCTTAATCAGCACTTATAGATCTATGACAGGATGGATTTTGGCTAAGCAGCAATTAATAAATCCAGGATTTTAACTTTATTGTGGGCATAATGCAGACTTAGCTGTTCAGTATCATTATTTAGGAGGAATTGATAAACTACTTTTGTTGTTCCCTCAGTTGATGTCAAAACCACATGCATTTTCTGTGAATATGTGTTGGGGTAGCGTGGTTTCTTAAATACAAATAAAAAAATTTGTCACTTTGCATCGGGCACTCAAGTATGATGATGCAAACTCAGATATACAAGACTTATAAACATGGGTTTGAGCCAAAATTGTTTTCCTACCCAACAAAGGCACCACAAGGAGAAACATCTTTATTCCGTTACTTTGCATCAGTAGCCATTTCATGGGTGGAACATGGGCGTTCCCATGCATCCACTAATGTATAATGACACAAACTCAGATATACAAAGACTCTAAACATGGGTTTGCGCCAAAATGGTTTGCCCACTCAACAAAGGCATAACAAGGAGAAACATCTTTATTTCTCTGCTTTACCTCTTCTTTCATTTGTACTGCATTCTGCAGAATATGCCTATATAGATTATTTTTATTCAAGAGGGTGCGCCTTCCTGCTAAAAAAACAATCCTGCCCATAACCCAGGCACCCTTGAATTATAATGCAAGGGTGCCTGCATTCGCACTAGGCAGCACACAGTGCACCAGCAGAAGATGAGAGCAGGAGTGCTCCAAAGTCCCATCCTGCGCCGCAATGCGTGAAATTATAGCAAATGTGCCCTTGAGAGTACTGCTGCTTGTTAGCAGGATCACATGACTTTTAGTGCTTTTGGTCCAGGCACTTCTCAAGCAAAACCAGATACTATCAGTCAGTAAGTACTCAGACTTTTATTTTTTCAATTTCAAGATTTTATAAAAATACCTGAGTGGATAAAACTAATAGAGTGGAGTGAAAATATTCCAGAACATAATTTTGTGTTAATGACAATATTGACACGAGTTGAGAAAAACAATTTAAAAACTAAAAATGAAAAGGTTTTCTCGTTTTTTAATGCATTTTTTAAACGCCATGACACGTTGCCCATTCTTGGTAAACCATAGGAAGAGAACATCTAGTTGTTTATATATTAGAGGAGTCCAATCTTATTCTGATGAATAGCCATAAATTCTATGAAGATTTCACAAACCTTATTATTTTTGCTGACAAACAGTAATGAGCCATACCTTACATTAGAGCTTATCCTGTTTCAGTGGAACAAAGCATTGTCATAAATTACCCTGTTCACACAGAAAGATTGAATAGTGTTTGCTACACTTATTTCTTTTGAAAGCATTTTGACTGACAATCAATTTGTTTTAGACCTTAAATTAAAAGAACTATGAAATCAAGTCTGATAGAATGGGAACAAGCTTATGAGAGTGAAACGTGTGTCATCATGGCCTGATTTACATTGTTCCATCAGTTTTAAAATATCAGGACACCTTTGCAAACAACTTTGAAAAGTTGGTATTTCTGGAGCCCATACAAAATAAATTGAAATAGGGCCCCCTGTTGGGACAGGACTGTCACCAGATTGGTGTACAATTGTGTGCACTGACCTGTACAACTAACTCTAACTATCTGGTAACCTGGTTTTCGGATTTTTGCCCCAGACTCACACTAATCTAGAGTGTGTGTGAAAGCCTAGCACTTTTCTTTGACAATAGTCCAGTTCTGGGAGAGGGGCTCGTAGCTTACCCTGCATAATGTTAGAGGACTACTCTCCCTGCAACAGATTCATGCGTGTAGCACAGTGGTGGCAGCATGCCATGTTTTTAGAAATTATAGCATTGCCAGGTCATTTTATCTGGGTCATAAGGGTGGATGCCTACAGGCCCACTGATGTAAAGTTCTGCAACTACAGATACACCCGGATCTTGGTGCTGATATCTCTATTCCATGGATGTATGCATATTGTGTGTGATAAGTGTGTTACACACTGAATCATTGTTAGAGTGAAGAAGAGTGACACATGGCTGGGGTTCCATTTGGTGGACTTTGGAATACTCATGTGCAAAAGGTGGAGATGAGGTCACTTTTCTGTACAGCGGAAGTGTATTACTAAAATTTGTGAGATTTGAGGGAGGGAACCTAGACACTGAAGTGGGGAAAGAGGAGACAAGATTTCCTTTGGAAATTCAATTAGGTCTTTTGATGCCGAGGGCTGCATATTAGTCTTCCTGACATTTCTATTTGGGGACCAGTAGGAGTGAAGGGTGAGACTGCATTTCCTGTTGTCAAAGTATGAATGGTCCTTTAAAGGTGAGGCAGACTTTTGTCTCTCCTACTGATCACTCTCATGTATAGAAGTTGACACTGAAGTGAAGACTGCTCACACCTCTTTGTGCCTCTGTTGTAGATGCTCCAACGTGAAGCCAACCCTGCAATGAGGAGTGTCACTCTAGACAAAAGCTGAATTTGAAAGACAGGTTGAGAAGGACACATGAAAGGAAAACTGACCCAAAGTGGTTCTGTAAGGGTGGACATAGAATACATATCCCATGTCTGCTAATCCCACAAAAAGTGAATTCTTTTGACCCACTTGTTCAAAGTTCTCGCTGACACAGTGGAGGCTACTCCACAGAGTTCCCAGAGGACTACAGCGCAAGCATAGTTGGTGTCTGCCTAACAGCCAGTGGAATTGTGGCTGGGCAAGGGGTATTCACTCAATGATTTTCCGACGCTTGGTTGGGCACTTTCTTTCATGGAGCCGGATTATACTTAGGCCTGTATTTATACTTTTTGACACTAAACTGCGCTAACGCAGTTTAGCGTCAAAAAGTTTAGAGCCGGCTAACGCCATTCTGAAGCGCCATGCGGGCGCCGTATTTATTGAATGGCGTTAGCCGGCGCTAGCAGACCGGCGCTGCCTGGTGTGCGTGGAAAAAAACCACGTACACCAGGCAGCGCCGGCGTTGGGGAAAATGGCGTTAGGGCATCTTAAAATGGTGCAAGTCAGGTTGACGCAAAAAAATCGCCTCCACCCGTTTTGGGCCATTTTTAACGACGCCCAGACGCCATTTACATGACTCCTGTCTTAGTAAAGACAGGAGTCATGCCCCCTTGCCCAATGGCCATGCCCAGGGGACTTATGTCCCCTGGGCATGGTCATTGGGCATTGAGGCATGTAGGGGGGCACAAATCAGGCCCCCCTATGCCCAAAAAAAATGTAAAAAAAAAAAAAAATTATACTTACCTGAACTTACCTGAATGTCCCTGGGATGGGTCCCTCCATCCTTGGGTGTCCTCCTGGGGTGGGCAAGGGTGGGAGGGGGGGTCCCTGGGGGCATGGGAGGGCAGCTGTGGGCTCATTTTGAGCCCACAGGTCCCTTAACGCCTGCCCTGACCCAGGCGTTAAAAAGAGGCGCAAATGCGGGGTTTTTTGCCCCGCCCACTCCCGGGCGTGATTTTTGCCCGGGAGTATAAATACGACGCATTTGTGTCGCAGTCATTTTTTTGGACGGGAACGCCTACCTTGCATCTCATTAACGCAAGGAAGGCGTTCACTCAAAAAAATGATGCTCTTTCCTCATACTTTGGCGCTAGACGCGTCTAACGCCAAAGTATAAATATGGCGTTAGTTTTGCGCCGAATTTGCGTCGAAAAAAGCGACGCAAATTTGGCGCAAACGGAGTATAAATATGCCCCTTAGTCATTATATTTTAGCAGTTTTATATAGCTCATAATTGGCCCAAGGTCATTAGAGCATTTTACGCAAGTATCAGGTTATATTGCACGAGGTCAGATTTTTTTTTTAAGCACAAGGAAATTAAGGGCCAGATGTACCAAACGTTTTGCGACTCGCAAACGGCAAAATCTGCCGTTTGCGAGTCGCAAAACGCGTATCCCAATGCAGAAATGCATTTTGCGAGTCGTTACCGACTCGCAAAATGCATTTCAGACTCGCAAATAGGAAGGGGTGTTCCCTTCCTATTTGCGAGTCGCATTGGGATGCAATACCATTTGCGACCGCATATGCGGTCGCAAATGGCATCGCAGTTACCATCCACTTCAAGTGGATGGTAACCCAATCGCAAATTGGAAGGGGTCCCCATGGGACCCCTTCAATTTTGTGATTGCACCCCAAAATATTTTTTCAGGGCAGGGAGTGGTCCAAGGGACCACTCCCTGCCCTGAAAAATCCGAAACTAAAGGTTTCGGGTTTTTTTGTAGTGCAGCTCGTTTTCCCTTAGGGAAAACGGGCTACACTTCAAAAAAAAAAAACCTGCTTTATTGACAAGCAGGTCGCTAACATGGAGGCCTGCTGACGTCAGCAGGCCTCCATGTTAGCGAGTGCCCATACTCGCAATGGGGCCGCAATTTGCGACCCACCTCATGAATATTCATGAGGTGGGTCATTGCGACCCCATTGCGAGATGCAGAAGGTGTCTGAGACACCTTTCTGCATAGCAAATTGCGACTTGCAATTTGCGAGTCGCACGGACTCGCAAATTGCAAGTCGCAATTTGCAAGCTACCTACATCTGGCCCCAAATGATTTACTCGGATTCACAGGAGGTTGTGCCTGCGCCGACGTGAACCTGGTTCCAAAGTGAGTAGCTCTGGCTTTTAGGCCATATATCCTCCACTTTCTTATGACTTGTTTTGGTCGTGCCCTTCACTTTTCCTATTCATTTGACCCCCAACAAAATATAGTATACTATATATACACCTGGAATAGTACAATAAGTACAGCCACATTGAGTATATCACATACAAAAAATGTCCCTTTCAGAATTAACATAGCAAGGCACAAAGTACATTTGAGACGATGCGTTGAACAGTGCTTGTACAGAGCTGCCAGACACTAGAGCATATGTTTTTAAATATGGTGCTCATGTTAAATAAAATTCACTCTCTCCGCCTACCCGAATTCTGCAACATGTTTATTAACAAAAAGCAAAGGAATTAGTAGTCTCGAAATAAACCATCGTAGCTTCACCTTCACAAAGATATTGAGCACATAATGCTAACACTTATTGAAATTGTATTTGTTTTATAGATTCTCTTCATACAGGCAGAAGAAAGGAGTCACATGATGTAGAATGAAACTCCATATCACAGGAGCTAAGGCAGGCTCCTGTGGTTCTCACGAGGATTCATTGAAAAGACCTCAGAGAAGAGACAAACGGCAGTAGCTTCTCTGCTGAGATAACTTTCTCGCTTGTAAGTGAGCGCTAAAGTGAAAACAAGGTACAGGCGTCCGCAGACAAGAAAGCCTACACATTTCGCTATAATATATGAGTACCTTGCAAACATGGTGTAAAACTATATGGCTGATGCAGAAGCAGCATTCTAATAGACGTAATAGTATTTGTACTTTTACCCTCCCAGGTACTGTAAAAAGATATGGCTAAACAGGATTATGTTCTACTGCCAGAGATAGTTTGGAGCAAACAAGTACAGTGTCAATCTCACAGCTCATACTGTACCTCATCTTTAACAGTACTTCACACTTTTACACAAATAGACTCTTTTACTGTCACTTTTTGTAGGAAAGTACCATCTTGCCTGGCATGTTACCCCCATATTTCACTGTATATTTGTTGTTTTAGTGTATGTGTCACTGGGACCCTGCCAGCCAGGGCCCCAGTGCTCATAAGTGTGCCCTGTATGTGTTCCATGTGTGATGCCTAACTGTCTCACTGAGGCTCTGCTAACCAGAACCTCAATGGTTATGCTCTCTCTGCTTTCCAAATTTGTCACTAACAGGCTAGTGACTAAATTTACCAATTCACATTGGCATACTGGTACACCCATATAATTCCCTAGTATGTGGTACTGAGGTACCCAGGGTATTGGGGTTCCAGGAGATCCCTATGGGCTGCAGCATTTCTTTTGCCACCCATAGGGAGCTCTGACAATTCTTACACAGGCCTGCCAGTGCAGCCTGAGTGAAATAACGTTCACGTTATTTCACAGCCATTTACCACTGCACTTAAGTAACTTATAAGTCACCTATATGTGTAACCTTCACCTGGTGAAGGTTGGGTGCGAAGTTACTTAGTGTGTGGGCACCCTGGCACTAGCCAAGGTGCCCCCACATTGTTCAGGGCAAATTCCCCAGCCCTTGTGAGTGCGGGGACACCATTACACGCGTGCACTGTACATAGGTCATTACCTATGTACAGCGTCACAATGGTAACTCCGAACATGGCCATGTAACATGTCTAAGATCATGGAATTGTACCCCCAATGTCATTCTGGCATTGGGGGGACAATTCCATGATCCCCCGGGTCTCTAGCACAGAACCAGGGTACTGCCAAACTGCCTTTACGTGGTCTCCACTGCAGCGGCTGCTGCTGCCAACCCCTCAGACAGGTTTCTGCCCTCCTGGGGTCCAGGCAGCCCTGGCACAGGAAGGCAGAACAAAGGACTTCCTCTGAGAGAGAGTGTAACTCCCTCTCCCTTGGGAAATAGGTGTGAGGGCTGGGGAGGAGTAGCCTCCCCAGCCTCTGGAAATGCTTTGATGGGCACAGATGGTGCCCATCTCTGCATAAGCCAGTCTACACCAGTTCAGGGATCCCCCAGCCCTGCTCTGGCGTGAAACTGGACAAAGGAAAGGGGAGTGACCACTCCCCTGACCTGCACCTCCCAGGGGAGGTGCCCAGAGCTCCTCCAGTGTGTCCCAGACCTCTGCCATCTTGGAAACAGAGGTGTTTGTGGCACACTGGACTGCTCTGAGTGGCCAGTGCCAGCAGGTGACGTCAGAGGCTCCTTCTGATAGGCTCTTACCTCTCTTGGTAGCCAATCCTCCTTCCTAGGTAGCCAAACCTCCTTTTCTGGCTATTTAGGGTCTCTGCTTTGAGGATCTCACCAGATAATGAATGCAAGAGCTCACCAGAGTTCCTCTGCATCTCCCTCTTCTCCTTCTGCCAAAGAGCTGACTGCTCAGGACGCCTGCAAAACCGCAACAAAGTGGCAAGACGACTACTAGCAACCTTGTATCGCTTCATTCTGCCAGCTTTCTCGACTGTTTCCGGGTGGTGCATGCTCTGGGGGTAGCCTGCCTCCTCTCTGCACCAGGAGCTCTGAAGAAATCTCCTGTGGGTCAACGGAATCTTCCCCCTGCAATCGCAGGCAACAAAAGACTGCATCACCGGTCCTCTGGGTCCCCTCTCAGCACGACAAGCGTGGTCCCTGGAACTCAGGAACTCTGTCCAAGGGACTCCCACAGTCCAGTAACTCTTCAGTCCAAGTTTGGTGGAGGTAAGTCCTTGCCTCCCCACGCTAGACTGCATTGCTGGGTACCGCGTGATTTGCAGCTGCTCCCACTTCTGTTCACTCTTCCAGGATTTCCTTCGTGCACAGCCAAGCCTGGGTCCCTGACACTCTAACCTGCAGTGCACAACCTTCTGAGTTGTCCTCCGGCATCATGGGACTCCCTTTTGTGACTTCGGGTGGACTCCGGTTCACTTTTCTTCTAAGTGCCTGTTCTGGTACTTCTGTGGGTGCTGCCTGCTTCTGTGAGGGCTCCCTACATTGCTGGGCGCCCCCTCTGTCTCCTCATCCAAGTGGCGACATCCTGGTCCCTCCTGGGCCACAGCAGCATCCAAAAACCCTAACCGCAACCCTTGCAGCTAGCAAGGCTTGTTTGCAGTCTTTCTGCGTGGGAACACCTCTGTAAGCTTCTTCACAACGTGGAACACCAAGCTTCTTCCAACCGGTGTCAGCTTCCTTGCACCCTCAGCTGGCATTTTTTGGGCTCCTGCCCACTCTTGACACTGTCGCGACTCTTGGACTTGGTCCCCTTGTCTTACAGGTACTCAGGTCCAGAAATCCACTGTTGTTGCATTGCTGGTGTTTGTTCTTCCTGCAGAATCCCCCTATCACGACTTCTGTGCTGTCTGGGGGTAGTAGGTGCACTTTACACCTACCTTTCAGGGTCTTGGGGTGGGCTATTTTTCTAACCCTCACTGTTTTCTTACAGTCCAAGCGACCCTCTACAAGCTCACATAGGTTTGGGGTCCATTCGTGGTTCGCATTCCACTTTTGGAGTATATGGTTTGTGTTGCCCCTATACCTATGTGCTCCTATTGCAATCCACTGTAACTTTACATTGCTTGCATTACTTCCTTTTGCTATTATCTGCATAATTTTGGTTTGTGTATATATATCTTGTGTATATTTCTCATCCTCATACTTAGGGTGCTCACTGAGATACTTCTGGCATATTGTCATAAAAATAAAGTACCTTTATTTTTAGTATATCTGTGTATTGTGTTTTCTTATGATATTGTGCATATGACACCAGTGGTATAGTAGGAGCTTTACATGTCTCCTAGTTCAGCCTAAGCTGCTTTGCCATAGATACCTTCTATCAGCCTAAGCTGCTAGAAACACCTCTTCTACACTAATAAGGGATAACTGGACCTGGCACAAGGTGTAAGTACCTCTGGTACCCACTACAAGCCAGGCCAGCCTCCTACACTTCTGTACTGCACTTTGGGTGTGCTACGGTTAATGAACATATTATATATAGTAAGAAACAGTGTGGTGGGTTGGCACCTTACCTGTTCAAGGCTGTGCCACTTCAAAGCTGTGACAACTCTGAAAGTGGATTTGAACAGTGATCAAAGCCTACCACAGAAGAAACTCTGACCAGAATTACACAGAAAAACAAAGAAATCTGACTCTGATTTTATGAGTATAAAGTGATCACCTGTAAATAAAACCTCCCAAGTTGCCATCACTGGGATGGTAATGCCCCAAATGTACTTGTATTTATACAACAAAAAAAAAAAAAATCACGGAAAGTACAATTTGTTTCCTCGTTACACCGTCTTCTTGTTCAAAAATGCAGTGAAAAGCAGGACTGACAATGCCAGAAGGAAATGCGTTCTCAACAGTGGTTATTGTGTGTCTGGAGATGCAGCAGATCAGTCATCGAGAGGCATTGACAATGTACACCAGTGCATCACAGTGAATCATTGTTACAGTTGGGATCCACCTATTCAGTATGCCTGTTTGTTTGCTATTAGGATCACTCTGCTTTGGAGTTTTTAATGTGGATGAGACTCACTACATGTGTCTTACTCACTGTGATCACATGGCAAATGGACTTCACATGTTTATTGTCAGTGTCCGTCCTTTGAAGATAAGGCCTCTGTGACCCAGTAAGGGGCACTTGGCTGGTTACACATGTACAATTGTGCACACACGTGTGCACTCGTGTGCGGGCTGCACATGGGATACTACTGTCATGTGCTGGCTGGTAACTGCTCACAGGACTCTGCAGGATTAGATATTCACCTGTGGTAGGCCTTATAATGTTAGTGTACATTAATAGGAAAAGTCAGTGTGATTTACTGTTTTGTTCGCAGTGATACTTCATTATACACATAGGGAGAAAGCTGCCTCAGAGTGCAGTTTCGCTTACCTTTGGCCTACAGAGACCATTAACATATCAAATTGTTGTGTAACCTGTGCTGGAAAATCAATTCCGCAAGCAGGAACAAAGCCCCCCAACACAAAGTTAGTAATTAACAGTGCTTCACCCAGCTACTGAGGAGGAAAGGAGCTGGTGAAAAGATCTTCATCAATTAATCAGCTGCCACACTGTCCCAGGGATGGGCCTGCTCATGACCACTGAACAAAAGAGTCAGCCCAGATCTCTGGAGCCAACCCAGCCTCTCTTTGAATTTTTGGTGTGCAAGACACAGGCAGTAATGTCAGCGAAGGGCAGAGCTGAAACCCCAAAAGCAGATCTGACCGGTGATGCCATTTTGGACTGTTTGAGCATGCTCTTCAGGAGGGTATGGATGGGGTGGAAAGGTGACATGCCTCCATAGGATTGGTCAGGAGTGCCTGACGTTGGGAATCTTCCTGCCCCCTTTAAAAACTCTTGCACAAGTGGGAGTCTCTCTCTTGCTGGGTGATTATCTTTTTGCACTTCACTGCTGGACCCTGGGACCAACATGGAGAACTGAAAGGAGGAACCCCCTAATGACCACAAAGGACTAAAGACTAGAGACTCTGCCAGAACTGGTGGGTCTCCCTAGGAGTCAGCGAGGCTGGCCCTCATAGAGCCTTTGGGAAACAGTTGAGGGAAAGGACTGGACTTTTGTGCCAAAAACCAAGACCAGTAGGAAAGCTGGTGGGGGAGCTAGGAGAACCAGCTCTTTGAGAATGTCACCACTTTGGTGGGGAGGAGGTCTGCTACAACTATTCCTGATGGCTAGACCTTACCACCAGAAGTAAAATGAGGTGAACATCATCGAAATTGTACCCACATAGCCTGAGCTATGGCATCCAAAGATTGGCGTCCTTTGACCTTTCTCCAACAACGGAACATGTGGGGCTCGGCTGCCTCTCTGAAAAATGCCTCCCTACAGGGTGGGGCAGGGCCCGGGGGTCGGTGCACAATTTATTTACTTAATTTCTCCGGGAAGGGGCGTGCTTGGGGTCCCCTGCTGTGACTCTACCTTGGAGTGGGGACCCCATCAACCAAGGCTGTATTCACAAAAGGGGCAGGGACACCATCCCCAACCCCTTTGAGAAGGAGGACAGGGGAAGCACCAGTGGCTGTTGCCTCAACCCCGCTCCCTGTCCCAGTGTCTAGGGAGAGTGGGTTGGCCACACAGCAAACTGCAACCTCCCTGCAAAACACAAAACAAATGTCAGGGGTTTGCTTTTATTTCTTCTAGGTTGGCATGGATGGAATTTTATAGCTCCAGATCTGTAATACCGTGCCTGGAGTGTTAAAAGCCTTTTCTCATTTTAGAGCTTGGCATGGATGGCACTAGTTATCCTCTGCTTAAAGACTTTGCTGTATAATTGGCAAAAGACTTTGCCCCTTTCTAGCTCGGCATGGTTGGCACTGTGCCAAACCTATGCTAAAAAACTTTGCTAGAAAACAGACATTTGAGGTGAGAAAATATAGAGTTTCATTGGTGCATCAGTGTTGTTGTAGGGTGCTCTAACGAGGAGCATCTCTCCACCTAAACTTGGGAACCACCCAGAGTTCATATTTCTTTTTTGCATAATATATGTGTCACTCTAAGCCTAAGAGGGTATCATTTTTTCTCTCTCTCTCTCTCACACACACACACACACACACACACACACACACATATATAAATCAAAGTAAATGAAATTCAAAAGTATTAAACATTATAAGTAAACCATTAATTAGTTGTTATCATAGAAAGACATAACTAAACAAATGCAAACCAAAACAAAACTAACCAATGCAATTAAACTATCAACAAACTAAACCAAGAAAATCGTTCAAACAATTAACAATATAAAAGGCACACACATTTTATTAACTTAATGTGCCAGAAAATGACAAAAGTTGCAAGGAGACTAAGCTCTTCCAGATTCTTTGACCAGTACCTAAAAACATAAGTGTGTGTATATGTATGTATGTATATATATATATATATATATATATATATATTTATTTATTTATACATTCACTGAAAAAAACTAAGGTTACAGGGATGTTATAGTTAGGTTCTGAAACTACTCGCACAAAACCATTAAAATTCAGCAGTTATAGTTAACTCAAGTAACTATAACTTACACCCCAGCCATACATAGTTTTCCAGTCAATAATGTTATTGCAAATTTTGCAGTGATAATATCAAGAGGCCACAGAAGGTGTCATCAATGATGTAATATGCGGAGTAATTAGATGTGCATGGCGAAGGCGCGAATTATAGTTACCTTAGGGCACGAGTTACAGTTATTTGAGTTAACCATAACTATAACTGCTGAATTTCAATGGTTTTGTGCAAGTACATTTCAGTTAAGTTCTGTGTTTCTTTTTGTGGCAGGGGATGGATGAAGGGGCTGGCCAATGGCCAGACCCAGCTGCCACCCCTTCTGCATGCAATCAAACCCAGAATGAGGTTGGATGCAGTGGGTGTTTTTTTTTCTCAATTTTTCTCTGGTCCCACTGAACCATTAGTGGATCTGCGGGTCCACGGATTGGACAAAAAATAATAACTGGGCAATTTTTGGCTCTATGTGTCCCTTGGGGGTCAGGATGCCTGTATCCTGACACCTTATGTGTTTTTGCTCTCGTACTTTCCCACCCCCCAAGCCGATGCATCGCACAAATGGCCAACATGCCAATTTTCTATCAGGTTGTATTCAGCAAATCAGGGATTGCTTTTCCCCTGGATCCGCGAATCTGGACATGGATCCACGGGTCCCGATCCATGGAGGATCTGCATCCCTGTATATCTACATTTTTTTAACTCTAATATCTCAGAAACTACTGAGCATCTGTACACCAAATCACAAAAAGTGTAATCTGCGTACTAAGATCTAATTTTCTGCCAAATTTAGTGTAATTTCATTCAGCAGTTTAGGCTGTAGGGTGAAAATGCATTTCGGGACCCCCCTTTTCTCAGCCCTGGTTTAACAGATCACTCCAAAACTTATAGCAGCTGACCTGAGCAAATTGTAAGTTTTGAAAATTTTCTGAAGATTTGTCAGGCGATGCCAAAGTTATTGGCAAAACAACAAACACTCTTCCCAGGGAACTAAGTCCTAACTATAATTAACTAATATATATATATATTTATATATATATATATATATATATATATATATATATATATATATATATATATATATATACAAAAAGTACAAAAAAAGAGATTTGTTTTTTTACAATTTTAATTTTGATTAGTATTAGTGTAATTGTAAGTTTTACTTTTGCAAGGTAGTTGTCTATATATATATATATATATATATAGACATAAGTTTTTTTACAATTTTAATTTTGATTAGTATTAGTGTAATTGTAAGTTTTACTTTTGCAAGGTAGTTGTCTATATAACTACCTTGCAAAAGTAAAACTTACAATTACACTAATACTAATCAAAATTAAAATTGTAAAAAAACAAATCTCTTTTTTTGTACTTTCTAAAAGAAACTTCTACATCATTGAGAAAGTGTTACGAAGTGTTACGCTACTGAAAACAACACTGGTCACACTGCAGAAAAAAAAAACAGTAAACAGATGTAAATTATTATAAATAGAAACTCAACCTAAAACAGAAAACAATGAAGCACCTGCTCCACATTACAACACTCCTAATGGAAAAACTGCAACAAAGTATGAAACATCGAAAAATAGCATTCATGTAATATAAAGTTGTATAATTTTGTTTGCAAATAACAAGCATACAAACATGTTAAAATTATAATTCTTTATACAATTACACTATTTTCGGACATAATGATGAAAAAAGCCAGATGTATCATATCACAGAAAAAAAAAGAAATTATTCAGTCCCCTGCGCTACACCTAAAACCAAGAAAATACTCCAACACAAACTGTGAATTAAAAATGAACTAAATAATACTCTAATACATGCTATGGGAAGGTCACTACAAACTATGATATTGTAACTAATGCAGTGGAACACAATCATCCCTCCAAATGAGACAGAAATAGAAGAAAGGTAAGCATTCAGAGTATAATAGAAGCAATCACTAGCTCCTTTGAGCAAGCCATGATTCAAACTATTTTAAATGTTTACCCACACACAGCCATACAAGGCTGTCACTACCATTTCAATCAACACATATGGGAACATTTCCAACAACAGTAAATTTGCCCTTGAAATGAAAAAAAATATAGCACTAGCCTATCTCCATGTTACAGAGACAGCTAACCACTGCAATTTACTAATAGAAAGCCCCTTGTACTTACAATATCAACACTAACTAACCCCCCAAATGGATTAATTTGAAGACACTTGCGTTGGCTGACTGAATTGCTCTGAACACAGAAGCCAACTTATAATCCAAATACCTCAGTGGAATGTCTATGACAGCATCTTGGCACAGAAAGCCAAAACAAATAACTCAGTGGAAGGATGGCACAATTTTTTTTCATTTCTTTTTATGAAACATTCTGGGGTGTTGCAAATGCAATCGGCCACGGAGTGGTCGGACCTGTACATATATAGGTATATTACACATATGTACCGACAATAATATACAGTAGACATGGGAGTATGTTGTAGTATTGTATCATGAAAACTGTGCCCCTTCGATAACAGTCGTTGGAGACATGTTGCAGAGGTGGTGCCCAGTTTTGACCCCTCTCTGGTTAAGGAGTATGTAAGTGTATTTATATGTATATGCACTCACAGAGGTCTCCAGGCATTGGGTTTTCAACAATGCCTCACCACGTAGCTCTCGAGTCCAAAGGATAGAAATGTGTCAATTGGATTTCACCCTATATTTGGTCTAGCCCATGCCACCCATATGGAGCCCTCGTGTGTATATAGTGGACCACTCACTTGGCCGCCCCATGCACTCTCCGCGGCGCGCCAGGTAAGATTTGTGATCAGGTCCCTCCAGGGTGTAGTTAACCAGTGAGTAGAAGGAAGTATTTCAATTGTCCAGTACAATACGTCATGCACACAATTTAAGATGGGAGCACATCATTTTTGGCCTCCATAGTGACGATGAAGGCGTCCCACATGTCAGACCTGCCCTGAGTTAATCCCCAGGGTTGGAGCTGACGCAGTGTACACGCTTCTGCTTGCGAGCTTTGTATCAGGTCACGTGGCCAGTTATTGTAGCCCGGGGTGTGTGGAGCCTTCCTATGAGTTGCTATTAAGCACTTAAACAACGTGAAGGCCAAGTCAGTAAACCTGTGTATTTGCTTATCCACCTTGTTGCGCCGGCACAGACCAAGCAAGCATGATTCTGGTCTCATAGGTGGTGTACAGTTTGTGATCTCGGCTACGGTGTCTGTGATATGCTGCCATGCCACAACCAGAGGGGAACAGGTCCATACCATGTGATAGAAATCTGCTGTTGGTTGTGCACACCTGGGGCATATCGGATCCGAGCCTGGGAATATTCGCTTTATGCGGGCTGGGGATATATAGGAGTGATGTATGTAGTTGAACTGAGTATATCGAAGTCTGGTGTTGCGAGAAATACTTTTGATAGTGGAGAGCGCCACAATCTAAGCACTTTGGGACAAAGGAGTGGGGAGTACCTCATCCCATCTGGCTTTGTCACGTGACATTTCGGGTCAGATCTGATCTAACAGTAACAGATAAAGTCTAGAAATTGTGCCTCTTGTGTTTCCAAGTGATAAAATCAATGTGAGCAATTGTGATTCTTGTGGCTCAGCAATGCCCCGTTCCCATGTGGCTCCCAACAGGTGTTTAATCGTGCAATATGCGATGAAGGCGCCAGCTTGAATCTCCGCTGACCTCATGAGTTCGGCAAAGGACTTCAGTGTAGAGTCCTCATATAGCTCACCCGAATTTACTAGGCCCGCTTCGCACCATAGGGCTGTGTTGTGTTGTTTTATTAGGGTTTGACCCTTAGGCAACTGAGTCCATGGTAGTATGGGGGAGTATGGCATTGGGTCGCCCCTATTGTGGACATATACAGTATCTGCCAGCACGTCTTTGCAGCCACTAATAAAATGGAACCTTGTGTTAGACGATGCGACCCATCCAGCAGCCAAGTGAGCACTGGGAGTGGTGCTAACATCTTTATCATCGCCGTGCACTCCACCGAAGGGGTTTCGCCCAGCCACAAGGCTGGTCATTGCAATTGAGCCACTGCATAATACAATTCAAAATTGGGCATGCCCAGTCCTCCCTTCAGCTGTGGGTACTGCGTTATGGATAGCGCTACTCTGTGTCTGTCCCTGCCCCATAGTAAGTCGGTAAGGTAAGGTCAGGTAAGGTCTTGAAAAAAGAGTGAGGAAGGATAATCGGGAGTGCTGTAAAATAATACAAAAGTCTCGGGAGGATAAGCATTTTTGCAATAGCTATCCATCCCATAGGTGATCAGGGGATGGACAGCCAGAATGGTGAGGACCCTCGCACTGAGCGAAAAACCATGTCTATATTGCCCTCTTTGAGATTGGCCACAGCATGATAAATCTGTATGCCCAAATAATTAAAAGTGGTGTGGTACCACGGTAGTTGGTAACGTGGAAGGTCCAAGCGAAGCTCCGGAGATACTGGGGAAAGGGGAAAAATGCAGGATTTTGACCAATTGACTCATAAGCCAGATATGGTCGTTAAGGCGTCAAGTATCTCCATAAATCCCCCCATGGAATCAGCGTGGTCACGTAGATACATCAAGGCGTCATCCGCATATAAAGAGATGATATGGTGAGTATTAAGTTCCGGGATGCCCCACATAGGCACTCGCGTGCGCAGCCTGGCCTCCAGCGGTTCCATGGCGATCGCAAAAAGAAAGGGAGATAACGGACATCCCTGTCTGGTGCCTCTGCGTATTGGGAAGGACTCAGAAATAACTTGCCCCATTTTCACGCGTCCCATGGGCTTCGCATATAGGGCCAGATGTATCGAAATTTTTTGCATTCGCAAATGGTGCGAACCACAAAATTTGCCCGTTTGCTAATGCAAAAACGTGGTCTGCGATGCATGAAAGGCATTTGCAGACCAAAAATAAGAAATCACAAAAATTTTGATTTTTTGCGTTGCGACCTGGTTTTGCGAGCCACATTTTGCGATTCGGTATTCAGAGTAGGGAATTGCGAGGAGCAAAATGCGACTCACAAAACCAAGGCGCAATTCGATGCATCAAAAAATCGCAAATTGCGATTTTTCGCAGAATGGCATTTTGCACATGCAAAATACCACTAAGTGAAACCAGGTGGTAACCAGGTGCAACCTATATAAAGAGGCCCAGAATGCCTTAGACTCTTTTCCACAATGGCTGCACTCTACGTCATGGCGAGGAGGATGAGGATCTTGGCAGGTTTGAGGAGAGGGAGGAGGAGACAGTAGTGCATTTTCAGATTGCGCATTACACTTTTTGACCAGACAGAGGAGGACATATTTGAGAGGTATAGGTTGTGCCCTGCCATGATACTCGACCTGATAGCTGAGCTACAACCCATTCTGCAGCGCAGAACACATAGGACTCATAGCATACCCACCCATGTGCAGGTATTATGCTCCCTCCACCTACTTGCCTCAGGGAGCTATCAAGGGGTCATAGCAGCAGCTGGAGGGGTCTCGCAGAGTACCCTCTCCAGATTTTTCAATGCATTTATCAATGCCATGCTGAGCATAATACACCAGTACATCCGATTCCCCCACACCCCACAGGAAATACAGCAGACAAAAATTGATTTCTACCAGATAGCACAGTTCCCCCACGTCCTAGGTGCCATAGATGGCACACATGTTGCAATCTGTCCACCATCAACCACAGAGTATGTGTACTGCAACAGTAAATACCAACATTCCATGAATATACAGGTGATATGCAATGCCTCATACATCATAACTGATCTCGTGGCCAGGTACCCAGGGAGCATCCATGATTCATACATCTTTCGCCACAGCGGCATTCACACAAGACTGCTAGCTGGGGAGTTTGCCGAAGGATATCTACTAGGTATTGTCCCTCTGTACACTGGTGCATTGATGGCAGTGTGACGTCAGATGGCTCAGTTACTCATTATACCCTCTGTCTCTTCCAGGAGACAGTGCCTATGCAGTGCGCACCTACATGATAACGCCCTACCTAAATCCAAATACACCTGCTGAACAGAGATACAATGCAGCACACAGGGTGACCCGCAACATGGTGGAGCGCACCTTTGGCCTGCTGAAGAGTCGCTTCCTGGCACTGCGACCTGTGGTGTCCATTGCGGGCACAGCTAGGCTGCTGAGGCTCGATGTGTCCTCCGTGTCCCCCAGTCCAAGTTCACTAGGTGTGGCTGAACGGTTACCCATTATACTGTCTATCACATTAGTGATCTGTACAAATCCTTGGGCCACATCCCTGCTGCTGTGTGCTGCCTCAACCTGTGTGGCCACAGCACAACGTGATATTAGGGTTGTAGAATTTGCCAGCCTAGTCACAGAGCGACAAAAACCTCCAAACATGCTCATGAACCGTCGATCCTGCCTGAGGTGGCTTACCCTGTCGTGGAGCAGCTCCTGACACAGTTCCCTCGCAGCAGTAGCCAGCTCCCTTGTATCCTGCGATGCTTGGACCTGTCCCTCATGCAGCTGTTCGATGTTGGCATTGAGGCACTCCAGCTGGCGATGCAGGCCCCCCATGTTTGCATTATGTTGCTGCATCTGCCTTTGTAATGCCGTTATTTTTTTTTATTTTGCAGGCGCTGCTGCTTTAACATAGCCGATTCCAGGCCACCAAATAACGATGTTCCCTCACCTGCCTCAAAAGCCTGTGCGCCTGCATATGTAGGCATCCTGCAGAGTGCTGTGCTCTGCTGTGAACGGGGCTCCGGCATCCGAGTGCATCTGCCAGTTGGGGACGGTGTATGTGAGTCTTCCAGCTGCTCTCAGAGTCCTGACTCAGTTCTGGCAGTAGGAGTGCCCAAGGCCTGCGTCGAAGTGGCGCAATGTTCTGTGACTCACTCGTATTCGAGTCTGAAGCAGGATGGTGTCTGTCTCCCCTGCACTGGCACATGCTGTGGCTGCTGGGCCTGGGCCACCTGCAACGACAATATGCAGCATGTCAGTTATGTATGTTACAATAAAGGTCACACAATGGTAATAAAAGTACATTTACTTCTCATCACTATGTTGTGGGTGTTGTGTTCTTCTGTGTGTCGCTCTGCCTATTACATTGTATGTGCTACTTTCAGCTCTGGGTTGTGGACTACCACTCCCATAAGGCATTGTTTTGCTGCTTCTAAGATGTGGAATGGACTACTTCTCACAATGTTTTACATTACTTGCTAATTCATAAGGTGCTTTTGTGCATACACATATGGGGTTACATTTCAATATTGCACTTACCTTTACTTGTACTTGGTGTGCCAGATGTGTCAATGTCAGTGACCCCACTGACTGCTTCCGGGAGGAGTGTGGACTCCACTAGGTCTTCTATCGGGGTAGAGGGTGTCTCTGTGGGTGGTCCGCCTCCTGTGCTCCTGGCCTCCTGCAGTCGTCTTGCCACCCTCTCCTTTGCACGGGACCACAGGTCGTACCACCTCATCTTGATTTCTTCAACAGAGCGCTGCGAAACTCCAACAGCACAGATCTTTGTCTGGATATCTGCCCAGAGTCTGCGTTTTTCGCTCTCAGGCACCTAGAGTGAGCTTTTGCTCACTAAACTTCAGCTTGTGCTTCCTTTCTCCCTTCTCCTTTCCCTGGGCAGAGGTGTCCATGTTTGTTCTGCTGTGCTGCCTTCTTCAGAGACTTGTCAGTGTGGTTGGGCTGACTCTCTCTGAGTGCTGGTTTGGGTGTGGCACCTGAAGACTGCCTGGGATGACTCACTTCCTGCTTGTGATGTCATCAGGCTCCTCCAGGTGTGCGTTCTCGCAATTTGCGATTTTCGGTTACTGAATCGCAATTTGCGAAAATGCAAATTGTGATTCGGTATTTGGGCCTCGCAAACCACAAATAGCGATTTTTAAGAAATCGCGAATTCCGATTCGCAATTAAGATACATGGCCTATTGCGACTCGGAAATAGCGATTTCTTAAAAAGGCCATTTCATGATACATCTGCCCCATAGTGTCTTAATCCACTGAACGTATCCAGCCCCAAATCCCATCACTTCCAACATAGCAATAAGAAAATCCCAGCCCAGTGTATCAAACGCCTTTTCTATATCTAGGGACAGGGCCACCGCACGAGCAGGAGGCACAACTTCGGCGCTATGTATTATACGGATTAGTCTTCTAATATTGAGGAAGGTGTTTCTGCCGGGTATAAACCCCGACTGATCCTCATGGATCAGATGCGGCATACATGGAAGGAGTCTGTTGGCTAAGATTTTCCCCAGCAATTTACAATCAGTGTTGAGTAAGGAGAGCGGGCGATATGATCGAACATTTAGGGGGTCGCGGCCAGGCTTTGGGGGTGCAACTATAAGTGCCTCATTCATTGAATCAGGTAATTGCACCCTATCATATGCCTCATTAAATACCCGCAATAGCGGCTGCAGAAGATAGGTAGTTTGAGATGCCAGATACTCTACTGGTAGGCCGTCTGACCCCGGAGCCTTGCTGCGGGCCATCTGTGACAGTGCCAGGCGGACTTCCTCTATGTTAATTGGACCAGCCAATGCGTCAGCCTGTTCAGGCTGTAAGAATTTCTGAGAGGAGGATATCAAGAAGTTGGCCATTTGTGCTATAGGTGGAGGGGAATTGGATGAGTACTGGGATCAATAGTACTTGTAGAAGGCCTCATTAATTTCTACCTGTGAGTTTACCATCTGCCCTTATCCAACCTGATTGCTCCTATGGGGGAGGGCTGGGAGGGTTGTCGAACTAGCCAGGCCAATAGTCAACCTGCTCTATCCCCCTCTGCATATTTATGTGTCGTATAATGTCTATAATCATGTCTGCTGAGTCTAGTGTCCGCTTCTCTGTAACTTGCCCTCAGTGATTGTAACTCCACCATAGTCATACTACCGCACTCTACTGCAGTCTCTGCCGCATGTAGCTGGGGCTCCAAGTCCGAGATCTCTCTTATCAACACCCGCCTGACCCCCACTGAGGTAGCCATACAGTGGCCTCACACCACCACCTTATGGGCATCCCATTATAACTCTCGGCTAGACGCGGTACAATAATTTGTAGAGAAGTAAGTTGATAAACATTGAGCCAGTTCAGCACAGAAGGGGGGGTCCGACAATGCCTCTACTTGCAAACGCCATTCAGGGATTCGTGTGCGTGGGTTTCCCCACCCCAATGTCACATGTAAAGGGCTATGGTCTGACACTGTATGAGCCAGGTAATCTGCTGCATGGAGCTTGTGAATTACAGCCGGCGGCGCAAGAATCATGTCCATCCTAGTAAGTAGAGCGTGGACTGGGGAGTAAAAGGAGTAGTCGCGCTTTTCCGGATGTCGCATGCTCCAAACATCACACAGCCCATTGGACAACCTCCAAGCAGTTAGTTCACGTGAAATACTGCCACTCAGGGCAGTCGGGAGTGGCGGGAAGGATCTGTCCATGTGGGCATCCATGACACAGTTAAAGTGTCCTGCCCAAATGCAATCTATTGTTGGGTCACGAAACAGGCCTGTTGATAATGTGTGTAAAAAATCAAGCTTCTTAAAGTTGGGAGCATAGAGCGCTACTAGTGCCAATGATGTGCCATCCAGGCTACCCATCACCACTACATATCTGCCATTGGGATCGATTCACGTGAAGGCAATCTCATATGGTACTCCTGGGGCAATCCAGATTGCCACCCCGCGAGCAAAGGACAAAGACCCAGTGCCCAATAGTTGTCCCCTTCAATTCTTCTGAGTGGTATCCAGAGTGGCGCCTGATAAGTGTGTCTCCTGGAGCAGGGCAAAATGTATCTGATGGCATTTCAAGTAGGTATGTATTCGCTGTCGCCTGCGTGGGTTCGCCATCCCTCTCACATTCCATGTTAGCACATTATATTGTGGTGTATGTGATTGTCTTTGTGTTGTCATGAGGATGTGAAAAAGTAGATTGGAGGGGAGGTGTAGAAGTCCCACGCTATGATGGCCACGTGGGGCATCTGGTGTCCTCCATCCCTGACATGTCCGCCCTCTGCAACCCACGTAGTGGATTCCCTTCTCCACATTGAGTGTACTGTGTGGCAGTAATGTAATAGTCCCATGTAAAGACCAAGAGTGATTCCCAGTGAGAAAAAACAAAAGTAACAACAACACTGATAAACAGTAGCACTAAATGTGCAAACAACAGAACAGCTCCCGCTCCTATGAGCAGGTATAAAGTTGAACCGGTCCATATGGAACGGGGCGTGGAAGATGTAAATCAGTTTCAGGGGTGTCTATTCCTAGCCCAACAGATGGACTTGCTCAACCCGCCTCATGGCACGCCGTCGAGGAAGGCCCCAGTTCATGTGTCACTCCACCTCCTCCGCAGCTCGGCATGGCCGGCCAAGTGCTCGAAGGCCACAGGCGTCCTGAACCCAGGCTGGTAGCCGTATCCAAATACGAGTCAAATGTTATCCGCCGACCGCGGGGTGAGAAGCGGACCCAGGAACGAGTCTACAGAGTCAGAGTGAGTTTCATGTTCCTGGTCAGAGTTACCATGTTCCAATGTCTCCGCCAACGGGTTGGCCACAAATCACGTTGTCTCTCGCAGAAGCCGGTAACGCTCCTCTGCCAGCTACTCCACAGATGGCTTGGTCCTTGGGCGTGGTCGGCATCTGCATTTCTCCTTGGGGGTGACCATCCTTCTTCTGAGTTTTCCTGGTGTGCATAGCGGGCAAGACCCTTGGCGTGTAGCCAGGTCCACTCATCCTCTGGGGAGGTGAAAATGTGCACTTTAGGTCCATCCTGAACATGCAGTTTGGCTGGGAACAAGAGCGCATATGTAATGTAATGTTCTCGAAGGCGCTTTTTTATCTGATAGAAAGAGGTGCGTTTCTTCTGGACTTCTGCAGTGAAGTCTGGGTAGGCCGTGATTGATGTGTTCTCAAAGTGCTGCGGGCCCAGCTTGCGAAATATCTGAAGCATGAGGTCTTTGTCGCAGTAATTGAGTGTGGAAGGATGCCACAATGATTTCTAATCCACACTAGGCTGAACCCAACCTATATTCTGTACATTTATAGAAGACCTACAGAAAGAGCAAAGCTACCAACGTCTACGAATGGAGCAAACAAACTAAAAGAATGTAAGTTCTGCTACACTTTAAAATCAAACTCTTCATAACTAAGGAGTGTATTACTTAGAAATAATTCCCAAAAGCATACTATAAAATAAATATTAACCACAAAACTCCCAAAAAATATAGCATGATCTTGACCAATATGACAAATCGTTTTTGTATACATAATAAACATATTTTATTACACCTGTGAAAACATTAAATACAATTCAAATCAATTTTAAATAAAACTGATGAAATAAAATATTATGTATATTACTTATATAAAAAACGTAAACCTCACCAGCCAAAAGCCTCAAACAACAAACTAAATCTGTTGTAAAAAGTAGTGACAACACATAAAATATATAATATCAAATATAAATTATATAATACATACATTAATGATAAAATTTACCATTTCTCACACAAAACAAATAAGGTTAATATGATTTACTGTCCTGTAGCCACAGATAATTCTCTGTATCCACTTAGTCAAAAGTATAATCCACCAAAAACAAGAAAAATATTTCCAAAAAGCCCCCAAAAATATGCAAAAATAAATCCAATCCAATAGAGATCTACGAAAGCAATCCGAAGTATCCAGGAACAATAAAAAAAGTGCTTAGAAAGAGGCTTTCCTGGAAACTCTAAATAAAAAAGGAAATCAAAATAAAAAGCAATGGCTTATTATAAACCAAACCAATTTCTTAAAAAGAAATGCTAATTCGAAATGGCCATAGTACAATTTGTAATGAAAAACCTGCAAAGTAAAACAGAATACCCACCCACAAAAAGGTACAATCAAAGATTGAACATACAGTGTGCTTAATCATCAAAAAGCAAGAAACATAACACAATATAACATAATATATCAATACATTACTAAAGCAGTGTACGAAAACATAAACCAACTCACTAGAGAAAAACACTACAATTACTACAACTAAATGTACTAAAAACCCACAAGCAACACTATGGGCCTGATTATGAGTGTGGCAGTCCATTGACCACCAAGGCAGCAGTGGGGGTCTGACTGCCATTGGGTTGGCAGTCAGACTGCCAACCTGGCTCCATAAACTACAGACCGCTATGGTCCCTCCCGCACTGCCAGGCAGTGTAGGCTGCTGTGAGATCCTTCATGTCCTGCCCCTGCTGTTGCTGATGGATGGAGCCCAAAATCAACGCTGCCGTGGACGCAACCAATGGTAGGACCACACACCTACCCCAACAGCAAATCTACATTCTTCCATCATCCTGGTATGGGGGCTGTGCTCCGAGGATCAAGTATGATTTTGTGTGTCTCGGGTCGGAGTTGAACATAACATATGACCCATTCACAGCAACATGAGGCCCCCTTTGGGCTGGTCACTGACACTGCGCTACCATACTCCACAAAACCAAACATTTCTGCACATCCTAGTTTCAGGGATTGTAAGGTGTACATTACATTGTGTCACACAACAGCAAAACCACATCAATATAATATCCATCTATTTGAATGGACACCCTCGTATTGCACAAATGCCATGGCTTGTTGTCACATTGAACTGTCCAAAGCTCACAATGCAAACAATACCTTTAGAATAGGGATGGCAGCATCAGGGGGACCACAGGAAGGATGTAGTCCTGGGACACATGTCACTTTGCACATTCCCATAAAACACTATTTGCACAGGAACTGAGCCTTCATGTAACACAGGGACAACCATTTGTATAACCAAGTGCCATGTCTATGTGCCAAATGTGTAAGTGCAAGTCAAGAAAGCAAATACAAAAGCAACAGTAGATGAAGCAGTTGGAAGCTACACACATGAAAATAGACACATGGTCAGTCAAATGTATAGGAAGGTAGCACAATTGTACATCCTCCATGTGTGGACAAACAAAACTCAGGTTTGCACACATGATACCAATGTCCAATCTACATCCGGGGGATAAATGCACCCAATAGATGTTGACAGTAGCCCAGCCAAGATTAAATACTTACCATATGAAACAACACACAATGCAGTGACACTACTATTGGATTATCACCCACATATCCATCCACTGAACATCTCCCCTTGTCCTGCTTGACATCACCACTGCTCCCACAGTCAGATCTTGACAGCCACAGCAAATGGATCAGCAATCAGTGTGAATATAGCACTTTTGTAGGCATACATAACAAAATACTCAGGAACAGCAAAAAGGTAGCAAAAAAATGGCAGGACATATGTGTAACCAAAAAAAAGTTTGGTTTAATGTACGTCAACAAATATGAACAAAGACCAATGGCCAGTCCAAACATAATGGTGCTTGTACAGGGATTTGCACCACAACTTGACTTACTGATCACTGCCATAGGAACCACCACAGGAAGGGGCATCAAGTAAGCATGCCAGGTACCTCAGTTATCCTTCTTGGTTGTACTTGGAGGGATTTAAAGTGGGTGTTTTTTTTTGGAGGGCTGGGATTAACTTGGGAGTGGTGGGCTTATTCTTGAATGAATAAGGGGTATGGCTGGCTTTAGGTTGGGCACAGGCAGGTGTGACAAGCGATGGCTTGGATGTGAAAGGGATAGGTCGGGATGAGGGTGAGGTCCTTTTGGTAGGGGGAGTGAGGGGTTTCACAGGGGAAAGGGCAAGGTCAAAAATGAAACGTTCCTTTGGAAAATGGGTAGGCTCTGGCGAAGATAATAGGGGTTTAGAGGTTGAGGGAGTGCTTGTGTCAGCTATGGGTGTTGTTGGTCCTGGTGTGTGTATCTGAGGTATGCTTGGTTCAGGATGGTGTCTGTTGCATGTGTGAGTAGAGGCATTTGCATTTCTTGGGGGGCTGAGAAGTGGAGGTGATGGATGATGTGTTGTCTGTGGAGTTGATGTCTGTGATTATTGTGTGTGTGGTGTATAGGTCTGTGGGTGTTGGGGTGGGATCTGTGGGCATGGTGTGTGTGTGAAGTGTGGATCACAGGTGTTGGGGTGGTGTCTGTAGGTATGGTGTGTGTGGTGTGTGGGGCTTTAGGGCCCTGTCTGGGGGTATGTTGGGTGCGGTATGGGGGTCTGTGAGTGTTGGGGTGGTGTCTGGAGGTATGGCATGTGTGGTCTGTGGGGCGTGGGTGGTGTCTGGGTAAATGTTGAACGTGGTGGTGTGTGTGGGTGACTGTTGGATGCTTGCATGCTGGTGTGTCTTGTGGTGCTTGTGCTTATGTGTGCTGCTTGTGTGTGTGTTGAGGTGGGTGTGTGTAGATGTGTGCTTGGGACAGGCATGGGATGAGGGAAATTAGTTGGGGAAGAGGTAGGTGGTGGGGATAGGATTGTGGGGGGTTGAAGGGTGCTGTGAGTGTGGAGGTCAGAGTCTAAAGAGATCTCTGTAGGCCAGACATGACATTATGAATGCCTTCTAGGTATGCAACCACCTGCTGAAGCTGGTTGCCCTGCACCTAGATGGCATTCAGGATGGCAGTCTGACCCACAGAGATACTCCTCAGGAGGTCAATAGCCTCCTCACTCAGGGTAGCAGGAGTAATGGCGACTGGATGAGGAGCTTGGGATGAAGGAGACTCCCACCCTCTTGGGTGAGCAGGCTTGACCAACTGGGTGGGGAGCAACAGGGAGAGTGGAGATGGAACTGGGGTGGCAGACAAGGATGGAACAGGTACAGGTCCTGATGGGTCCACCATCACTAGGGAGTGGCCACTGCAGATAGAGTACGAAGATGATAATGTTGATCCTGTGTCCTCAGTGGCACACCCCTCACCCTCGGGCCCACTGGGTCCCTCCGTGTTAGATGTCTCATGGCTAGAGGTACCGTGGCCAGCTGCTTCCCCTCTGGTTTCGTCCCTGCATTCTCAGCTTCCCTGTGCTGATGCTAAAATTACATAGACAAATATGGTCACTAAATGTGCATGATCACAATTGAACACCAGCTTAGATTACCAAACATTACCATATTGTACAGCAGAACCCAGCCACAAGCTTCAGCGTAGTGGCTCCAACATTTGCTACACCATATGCATGCATGCAATATCAATTGTGAACAGTTTCCCACAGGAAAATCACAGTTACCTAGTACTCCAATTGCATTGGATGATTATATAGCATCCCTCAGTAACCTGTTGTCACAATATAGTATGGCAATGCCAAGTTCAAGCTCACAGATCCCACACAAGATCATGCATCTAGCTATTCTACATATACCCAGAGACGGCCAAATAGTCCAGGCATGTTGCAGCAAGACGTACAGTAGCCGGAAGCAGGTGACATGGAAGCATCTATGTCACACTGTAAATAATCCCCAGTGGTAACTTCACAATATGTCTATTGTGTGAATAGACTCATGGATGTTGTACTAATGCTGCTCTGATAGACAACACATCTTGCACAGAAAAGTACAAAGGAAACAATTTGGCCAAAATGTCTGGTAGATTTGTCTGCAAATATCCACACCACAGCGAATCAGCTGGCCCAGGAAAATCGCCTGTCTTGATTGGTACTGCTGTAAATACCCCACTCAGATTACATAAGTAAAAGCCAATAGTCCTTTGAATGTTGTAGAGGCTCAGGGAATCTCCAGTACCTGTAGAAGACCGTTATGTTGTTGCTCAATGTGAAGGCACATCACTATTTCTTTTTGTCATGCAAACACAGATTCCCTTGGATGAATGAGTGCACACAACCACATATGATTCCCACATTCCTGCAAGTCCCTCCCTGATGGATGTCAACAGTTAGGAAATGGTCCTTCACCATTTAACATGTGCTTAGCACTTTTCTAAATGATTCCACATCAATGGCATGGAAATGAACAATGTGAGCAAAAACTGTAGTGCTACCTGTCATGCCCTTCATTTCTTCTGCAATTGTACATGCCAAATTTCATGGAGTGACGGCTGAGGGTATGTGTTACTGTTAATGTTAGGTAGACTTATAAAGTGCCTAAATACTGGCGAGTGTCTTGGTGCTGCATTGCTGAACCAAAAAGATTGAGCCGTATTTATTGGTTAAAAAGCCAAGGTTAAAAAGTCTGAAGTTTCGGTGACTTCTTAATTTCCATGGGTAAGGCATTACGTTTGTTGGGAGCAAAAAGGAGGAAACTTCTTCCTCCCCAAGAAGCTTTCTTAATCCTAGGGACACACAGATGTTTAGATTTTTCAAACTGGAGTGTTCTGGACAGACGGTACCACTCCCGAAATTCCTTCAGGAATGCTGGAGCCGATGCATGTAATGATTTAAAGGTAGCACAAGACTCTTTTCTAGATTGTGAGCCAATGAAGATCCCTCAAGGCTTTAGAGGCTGACTGAAATTTAGGATTTTTTAAAAGAAGGTGTGCCGCAGCGTTCTGAATAACCTGTAGTTTGTTTATTAGTTGTTGCTGAAAACAAGCCTAAAGGCTATTACAGTAATCTAGTTTGGAGAGAATGAGTGATGAAACCACGAACCTCTGCAGTCCTGAGGGAATGTATGGAAGAATTTTCTTCATTGTTTTTAGAGCATACAATGCAGATGAAGTAACCATGTTTATTTGGTCAGTGAAAGCTAACCTATCATCCAGGAAAATTCCAAGATTGCGGGCTTTCTTCCCTGGGGATTAAAGTTCCCCATAGCTTGGTGGTCAGAAGGCAGTTTGGGTATCAAATAGCAAGAACTTGGTTTTATCCCAGTTTAGTTTTAGACAATTCCTATTCATCCAGCCACTGACTGCTGATATGCAGTCATAGAATTTGGACCCTTTGCAGGGGCCATTCTTTGTCAAAGAGGTAACAGTTTATGTGTCCTCTGCGTAGGAAGTCAGGGAGAACCTGAACAAATGTATCAAGTCAGCCAAAAGAGTCACATACGCATTAAAAAAGTGGGTCTCAAGGAGGATCCTTGAGGCACCCCACACTGCAGCCGGAACTAGTGAGAAACAAAATCACCCAGGACTACAAATTGTTCCCGACTGGGTAGAGAGGATCTTAGAAGATTCAACGCAATGCCATCTATCTCGAATTGGGCAGGGCGGTAAGGAGCAGCTTGTGATTCACAGTATCGAAAGCTGCGCATAAGTCAAGCAGTGTAAGTGCTGCATTGCCTCCGTTATCCAATGTTGCTCTTATTTCTTCCATTGCTTTGATAAGGGCTGTCTCTGTGCTATGCTCTGGTCTAAAACCAAACTGTGTGAATTCAAGCAGATCATGCATGTCTATGTAGTTCTTGTTCATAATTTTCTCTACCATCTTAGAGGGCAATGCTAGTCTTGATATGGGCCTGCAACTATTTGGGTCCAGGGCATTAAGCTTAGTTTTTTTAGGAGTGGAAGAGGGGATGCCCTCTTCCAAAGCATGGGAAAATGGCCTCCTTTAAACATAAGAAAGAACATTTTTCTTAGGTGCACAGCAATGGGATATGGGGCAAGGTTAATCACCCACGGGGATAAGGATCAAGCAGAGAACCTGATATGGACAATTTGATAAGGTCTACTATCTCTTCAACTGAGGGCACGGAAAACTCCCTGAGAAGGGACCTGAACAATAGATTGGCTGGGCCTAATTCACCATTGCTGACAGGGGACCTATGACAGGGGGAGCTATTTTGAACTAGGGCTGTGACTGGCCTTTCCTTATAAGTGGTAGCAGAAAGATTAGTGCAGGGGGAAATATGTTGGTCTGACATTGTAGTTGGTCTTTCTTTTCTTGTGGTGAAGGTGTAGTTAGTGAATTTATTATAGATTACCTCTACTTTATTTCGGAAAGCGTCTGCTCAGATGGTACAGAAATCTTGGGTGTTACCTCCTAGTTTATCAGTTGGTGGAGAGGTAAATTTTACAATTGTGTTCCTTATTAGAATCTTTTGATTATTCAATTTTGTGTGTAAAAAAGAGAATATTTGCTCCACCAATCATTAATTTATACTCTGCCAGCAGCTTCCTGTATTTTCTGTTTTCAAAATCATTATAGTCTCTCCTCCATAATCATTCTTGTTATCTATAACTGTGTTAACATTTTCTCATGTCTTCAGAAAACCATGGAGCTGAGATTTGACCTTTCCGTGGTCTCGGCACCTTGGCAGGGACAAGAGTGTCAATAGTCCCATTAATCCAGTTGGAGAAGTGTGATGTACAAATATCTATATCTTCAGATGAACACACATGGACTTTTTCAAAGGCTGAATTGAAATCTTCAACTTGAATTATGTGCCAGACCCTGGTAGGCTGGGCAGGTCTTTGTTCCCCTGACATATTATAGTTGATATAAAAGCAGATAGCCTTATGGTCTGTCCAGGTTAGGAGTAAAGCCTCCATATCTGTTAGTGAGACATAATTTGGAAATATCCCATCCATGATATGCCCTGCTAGATGGGTAGGCTCTGTAACAATTTTTGAGAAGCCAACATCAGCCAAACTATGGGTAAGAGTTGTGTCATTGTTCGAGTGCACCTCTGTAGGAGGCTGGCCTGGCTTGTAGTGGGTACCAAGGGGTACTTACACTCTGTACCAGGTCCAGTTATCCCTTATTAGTGTAGAAGATGTGTTTCTAGCAGCTTAGGCTGATAGAATGTAGCTATAGCAGAGCAGCTTAGGCTGAACTAGGAGACATGCAAAGCTCCTACTATACTACTGCTGTCATATGCACAATATCATAAGAAAACACAATACACAGATATACTAAAAATAAAGGTACTTTATTTTTATGACAATATGCCAAAAGTATCTCAGTGAGTACCCTCAATATGAGGATGCCAAATATACATAAGATATATGTACACAATACCAAAAATATGCAGTAATAGCAAAAGGAAGTAATGCAAGCAGTGTAAAGTTACAGTGGATTGCAATAGGAGCACATAGGTATAGGGGCAACACAAACCATATACTCCAAAAGTGGAATGCGAACCACGAATGGACCCCAAACCTATGTGAGCTTGTAGAGGGTCGCTGGGACTGTAAGAAAACAGTGAGGGTTAGAAAAATAGCCCACCCTGTGAGGTAGGTGTAAAGTGCACCTACAACCCCCAGAGAGCACAGAAGTCGTGATAGGGGGATTCTGCAAGGAAAACCAACACCAGCAATGCAACAACAGTGCATTTCCGGATCTGAGTACCTGTAAGACAAGGGGACCAAGTCCAAGAGTCACGACAGTGTCGAGAGTGGGCAGATGCCCAGGAAATGCCAGCTGAGGATGCAAGGAAGCTGCCACCATGTGGAAGAAGCTTGGTGTTCTGCAAGAACGAAGAGGACTAGAAACTTCCCCTTTGGAGGATGGATGTCCCACGTCATGAAGAAGCTTGCAGAGGTATTCCCACGCAGAAAGACCGCAAACAAGCCTTGCTAGCTGCAAGGGTTGCGGTTAGGGTTTTTGATGCTGCTGTGGCCCATGAGAGACCAGGATGTCGCACTTGGATGAGGAGACAGAAGGGGCGCACAGCAAGTCAGGGAGCCCTCACAGAAGCAGGCAGCACCCGCAGAAGTACCGGAACAGGCACTTAGAAGAGGAGTGAGCCGGAGTCCACCCAAAGTCAGAAAAGGGAGTCCCACGACGCCAGAGGACAACTCAGAAGGTTGTGCACTGCAGGTTAGAGTGTCGGGGACCTAGGCTTGGCTGTGCACAAAGGAAATCCTGGAAGAGTGCACAGGAGCCGGAGCAGCTGCAAATCACGTGGTACCCAGCAATGCAGTCTAGCGTAGGGAGGCAAGGACTTACCTCCACCAAACTTGGACTGAAGAGTCACTGGACTGTGGGAGTCACTTGGACAGAGTTGCTGAGTTCCAGGGACCACGCTCATCATGCTAAGAGGAGACCCAGAGGACCGGTAATGTAGTCTTTTGTTGCCTGCGGTTGCAGGGGGAAGATTCCGTCGACCCACGGGAGATTTCTTCAGAGCTCCTGGTGCAAGAAGGAGGCAGGCTACCCCCAGAGCATGCACCACCAGGAAACAGGCGAGAAAGCCGGCAGGATGAAGCGATACAAGGTTGCAGTAGTCATCTTTGCTACTTTGTTGTGGTTTTGCAGGCATCCAGAGCAGTCAGCGGTCGATCCTTTGGCAGAAGGTGAAGAGGGAGATGCAGAGGAATTCTGGTGAGCTCTTGCATTCGGTATCTGAAGAATTCCCCAAAGCAGAGACCCTAAATAGCCAGAAAAGGAGGTTTGGCTACCTAGGAAGGAGGATAGGCTAGCAACACAGATAAGAGCCTATCAGAAGGAGTCTCTGACGTCACCTGCTGGCACTGGCCACTCAGAGCAGTCCAGTGTGCCAGCAACACCTCTGTTTCCAAGATGGCAGAGGTCTGGAGCACACTGGAGGAGCGCTGGGCACCTCCCCTGGGAGGTGCAGGTCAGGGGAGTGGTCACTCCCCTTTCCTTTGTCCAGTTTCGCGCCAGAGCAGGGCTGGGGGATCCCTGAACCGGTGTAGACTGGCTTATGCAGAGATGGGCACCATCTGTGCCCATCAAAGCATTTCCAGAGGCTGGGGGAGGCTACTCCTCCCCAGCCCTGACACCTTTTTCCAAAGGGAGAGGGTGTAACACCCTCTCTCTGAGGAAGTCCTTTGTTCGGCCTTCCTGGGCCAAGCCTGGCTGGACCCAGGAGGGCAGAAACCTGTCTGAGGGGTTGGCAGCAGCAGCAGCTGCAGTGAAACCCCGGGAAAGGTAGTTTGGCAGTACCCGGGTCTGTGCTAGAGACTCAGGGGATCATGGAATTGTCTCCCCAATGCCAGAATGGCATTGCGGTGACAATTCCATGATCTTAGACATGTTACATGGCCATGTTCGGAGTTACCATTGTGACGCTATACATAGGTAGTGACCAATGCATTGTGCACGCGTGTAATGGTGTCCCCGCACTCACAAAGTCCGGGGAATTTGCCCTGAACGATGTGGGGGCACCTTGGCTAGTGCCAGGGTGCCCACACACTAAGTAACTTAGCACCCAAACTTTACCAGGTAAAGGTTAGACATATAGGTGACTTATAAGTTACTTAAGTGCAGTGGTAAATGGCTGTGAAATAACATGGACGTTATTTCACTCAGGCTGCAGTGGCAGGCCTGTGTAAGAATTGTCAGAGCTCCCTATGGGTGGCAAAAGAAATGCTGCAGCCCATAGGGATCTCCTGGAACCCCAATACCCTGGGTACCTCAGTACCATATACTAGGGAATTATAAGGGTGTTCCAGTATGCCAATGTGAATTGGTGAAATTGGTCACTAGCCTGTTAGTGACAATTTGTAAAGAGAGAGCATAACCACTGAGGTTCTGGTTAGCAGAGCCTCAGTGAGACAGTTAGTCATCACACAGGGAACACATACATATAGGTCACAAACTTATGAGCACAGGGGTCCTGGCTAGCAGGGCCCCAGTGACACATAACAAACATACTGAAAACATAGGGTTTTCACTATGAGCACTGGGCCCTGGCTAGCAGGATCCCAGTGAGACAGTGAAAACACCCTGACATATACTCACAAACAGGCCAAAAGTGGGGGTAACAAGGCTAGAAAGAGGCTACTTTCTCACAACCTTTGTTTTTTTCAGTGAATTTCTATGATTTTTTTACACGTAAAGTTATTTTCAATAATGTCTGTCTAAGTGTGAGAGTGGGTGCATCAGTGTCCAAGTGGGTGCGTTAGTTTTTGTGTTGGTCTGCAAGTGGGTATGTGCCGGATTCAGTGGGTCTGTGAGTGGGTGTATGAGGGTCTGAGTGGGTCTGTGAGAGGGTGCACAAGGGTCTGAGTGGGTCTGTGAGTGGGTGCATGAGAGTTAGTGGGTGTATGAGTGGGTGCATGAGTGTGAGTGGGTCTGTGAGTAGGTGCATAAGAGTCTCAAGGGGTGTGTGAGTGGGTGAAAAAGATTAAAAAGAGAAAATGAGAGAAAGAGAGAAAGAAAGAGAGTGAGAGGGAGAGAGAGAGTTTTTGAGGCTTTGATGGATGATATATTTAGAATGAGATATTTCTAGAAATATTGAAAAGAAATGTATTTATGAATTGAAAAGAGTGTGATGACCTTTCAGTATGAACCTTGAACTTTTAAAGAAATTGAAGTAGGAATATGACCACAGACAAAACTGAACTAGAACCCTTAACATTCAGTGGGAGGGTCTGTGACCTTAACCATTGTGCCAAAGGTGACTGCTAACTGTAGTCTGCATGGAGAATAGGAGTTCGGTGGACAGGAAGACCCGTCCGCTGAGCTTCAGACGGTGAGGTTGTGGCAATGCAGGCAATCTCCCCGCCAGACCCATTATGACTTGCCTGCTGGGCAGACGGATGGAAACCAAGGTTTCTGCCCATCAGCCTCGCTGGAAAGCGGCAGGAGCATTGTTGCCGGATCGTATTAGAGCCGGCGGCAATGCTGCCACCACAGGGGGCACCAGCACCCCTGCAATGCACACTGTCTGCATAGCAGACAGTGAACATTGCGGGGGTGCTCGGCAGGGGGATCCCTGCACTGCCCATGCCAAGTGCATGGGCTGTGCAGGGTCCATCCTGTGGCCCTCTGCGCCTGTTCTCACCAGCCTTTTCATGGCAGTCACACCACCATGAAAAGGCTGTCAGAGAACCAGGTTGTAATCAGCAGGGCAGCACAGCATGCACGCCACCCTGGCTGATTCCTAACTCCACCACCGTCAGCCAGTCGGGATCATCGATCCCGGTGGAGATGGTGGTACCCTTGTGATCTGACTGCCAGAGTTGTAATGTGGCAGTCGGACTGCCACAGCAGCGGCGGTCCATACAGCTACCTCGAGGCTGGCAGTGCTAAGATCAAAAGCCTAGTAATGAGGCCCTATGTCTCTCTCTCTCTCTCTCTCTTACTCTCTCTCTCTCTTCTATCCCACTATGGGGTGGAAGAGAGAGAGTGACAGGATCACGGGGTGCCTCAAGGTCCCTGCAGTCCTAGCTGGCTCCGCACATCCTGTAGGAGTCGGCATAGCTCCCACAAGCAGGGAGCTGATTTAAGCATCAGCTACTTGCATGGAGAAGCAATGTTTTCATCTGTCTTCCCTGCACGCATATCTGCATGCAGGGAAGACAGACAAAAACTCTGCTTTTTGCAAGGGAGAGCTGTTTGACAGCTCTCTCTTGAAGAAAGTGGACTTTGTTTGCATTTGCTTGGTGGGAGCTGTCAAAGCTTCCACAAAGCAATAGCATCAGCCATGTCTGAGGTGGGCACCCCGGGACATAGCAGGAGCTGGCCCTAGGGGGTGGAGGTCTCCAGGGCCATCAGTGGCACCATGAGGGAGAGTCACACAGTCCTCCTCCAACAAGCGTAGCCCCAGGGAGTTAATGGTCCATTCTATTTCTCTTTTTATTATAGCCTCTGGGAGGTGGTGGTCCCTAGGCTGCAGGGTTGAGGGGGCACACAGCCTCCGCATAGAATTTTATAATAGCCCCAGGGAAGTAGCAGTCCCGAGGGCTGCGTGGGGGTCACCCAGCATTGAATTGTATTTAACACCCGGGAAGGTGGCAGTCCCTGAGGCTGCGGGGCCATGTGGCCCCATTCACACATAATTTGATTTGCCCTGAGAAGGTGGCAGTCCCCAGGGCAGCGAGGGGGGCAGGACTTGCCCCACCTGGGGGGTACAGTTAAACTAATGCAGGAGCCTGCACTTGTTTGTTTTTTAAGTTTTCACTGGATCTATGGATCTGCAGCAAATTGCTGCAAAAATATTTTTTAAATGTTTTTTTGGTCTAGTTGGGTCCCTTTGTGATCCCAGTATCAGATCAAAGGGGTTAGGGTGACTGTACCCTTTTTTTGTTTTTTTAACACTCTTTTCTGGGACTTGGCTGAAGCCGAGGCCCAACATGCCTGCCAAAACTTCCTTGTTGAAGTGCTGAGATCTCAACATGACAAAAAGGGCACTTTCTGGATCAAGAGATACCTTTCTGCCAAATGTGAAGTAATTCTATCCATTGGTCTGGGTGCTATCGCTGTTCAAACTCCCAATGAAAAAATGAATGGGGAAAAAAGAGTTTTGAGACTCCCCCTTTTTCTCGCCCCCCCCGTGGATCACCCAGAAACTTTCCAGAGAGCAGTCAAGTGTGTGTAGTAAAGGCACTGATATGACTACAACTCCCAGCAGCCACTATTCCAGCACCCACAAACACTAGCACAATGGCCACATGCTACAATACATCTGTTAATGAACTCTCAATTGCAGTGTACTCACCAGGGGGGAGAACATTGGGCAAGTGTGTGTAGTAGAAAGAGTGATCTGGCTGCAGCTCACAGGAGGCACTGTTCTTCTAACTCCAACCACTAGCACATTGGTCATGTGCCCCAATACATCAGCTTCACAATTATCAATTGCAGTGTACTCTCCTGGGGAGATAACGTGTATAGAATGTGTAGTAGAAATAGTGATATGACTGCAACTCCCAGGAGGCACTGTTCATATAACCCAACCACCAGTCCGTGCTCCCTTGTCCAAAGACCCCTGGGTGTCAAATCCCAAATGATGTTTACTCACCTGGGGGTATAACATTGGTCAAGTGTGTGAAGTAGATGCAATAACCTGACTGCAACTCACAGGAGGCACTGGTTTTCTGACTCCAAACACCTGAACAGTGTTCATTCATCAAAATATTCCTCTTTGGCAAATCTCAATGTAAGTTTACTCAGCTGGTAAGATACCATTTGTCTAGTGTGTGTAGTACAGGGAATGACATGACTGCTAAGGCCGGGAGGCTCTGTCACTGTTACTTCACTCACTATCCCAGTGCCCTCTTCTCCAAAGACTCCTGTTTGGTAATTCACACATGAAGTGTACTTACCTGGAGGGATATTATTTGTGTAGTGTGTGTAGTACAGGGACTGACATGACTGCAACTTAGGAGACTGTTACTATCACTGCAACCACCAGTCCAGTATTCTCTTTTCCAAATACCCTTGTTTGGGAACTCACAAATGAAGTGTACTTACCTGGGGTGATGACATTTATCAAATGTATGAAGTAGAGGTAGTGACATGACTGCTAAGACAACGAGGCTCTGTCACTGTTACTCCTACCACCAGTCCAGTGTCCTCTTCTCCAAAGCATCCTGATTAGTAACTCACATATGAAGTGTACTCATTAGGGGGGATAATATTTATATAGTGTGTGTAGTACAGGGACTGACATGACTGATACTTCCAGGACGCTCTGTTGCTATCACTTCAACCACCTCTCCAGTGTTTCCTTATCCAAATACCCATGTCCAGGAACTCACAAATGAAGTGCACTCACCTGGGGGGATGACATTTATCAAGTGTATGAAGTAGCAGGAGTGGCAAGTGTGTGTAGTTTGGAGAGTGACATTTCTGCAACTACCAGGGGGGACTGTTTCTATAACTCCACACATCAGACCAGTTGCCACATATCCAGTCACCCTTGCTTGCTAACTCTCAAGTGAAGTTTAGTCACCTGGGAGTGCCCAAGATACAGATCATGCTCAACTTTGAGACGTTTCTGGCTACCTAGATCCAGCTTGACCTGTTAACCCAAGATGAAACTACTGAGGATAGGACGGCCTTACCAGGTGTGTAAAACAATGATCCAAAGGCCTCAAGATGCATAACCAGAATAGTATTGGCAGCAGACACATTCACATTGCACTGACCACATGATGATTCCAGTCACATATACAACAAAGGTCCTGGTTTTGCCTGCATCCCACTCAACTAGACTTCAAAATGGTCAAAGACATATCTTGCTTAGCCACTGTTTTGCCTGCACTGGTGGCAATCTGGATTTCTCAGGACATCCTCCCAAGGGCTAATGATCTGCACATTTCAGCTGCTGCTTCAGACAAAAAGATCTGGCGTGCTCCACAAATATCATGTCACTACAAGCAATGCCATAGCTTCTTGCCACAATAGGATTAACTGCAACTTAATTTTGTACAAGGTCTCTGCTCCTATGTAACTCCAAACTGTTTGAGGTAGATGTTACAATACAACCAGTAACAATGTTTCTTTCAAATCAACAGGTTGAGCTGCCACTGGACACACAGAGACCGAAGAATAGACTGCCACTACCCCCTGGAAGAAGCCCTCAGTGAGGAAGATACTCCTGAATGTCTTCCTGTATGTGGAAGACGATTCTGGCTCATCTGTGCAACCTGGTCAGACACGAACAGTGAATGTCACTGTTGCCACATCAACACCTTCCACCCCAGTTGCCTCAAAATCACAGGCAACCATTCACCCCCCAACCTGTGTACCAAACACAGGCGGTCATTCCGACCGTGGCGGTCGGCAGTGAAGCGGCGGTAAGACCGCCAACAGGCTGGCGGTCTTTTTTCATGAATTCTGACCATGGCGGTTACCGCCATGGACAGCTGCCGCTTCACCGTTCCGACCGCCACGGCGGTAACGACCGCCGGGCTGGAGACCTGGGTCTCCAGCCCGGCGGTCGTCACATACCGCCGGTGGTATTCCAACCCGCCTGACCCCGGCTTACCGCCATGGATTTCATGCGGTTTGGGACAGCCATGAAATCCATGGCGGAAAGCCCTATCAGTGCCAGGGAATCCCTTCCCTGGCACTGATAGGGGTCTCCCCCACCCCAACCCCCACCCCGACTCCCTCCCCTAACCCCCCACCACCCCTGCCACCCCCAAAAGGTTGCAGGACCCCCCTCCCCAACCCGATCTTCAACATATACACACACATACACGCACGCATTCATGCACGCACTCATGCACATACACACACCCCCCGCATTCATGCACGCACTCACACGCCCCCTCAACATACACACACTCACACCCCCATGCACGCACACAACTCACAACAGCCCCCCACCCCCCTTCCCTAACGGACGATCACCTTACCTGTTCCGGTGATCCTCCAGGAGGGAACGGGACCCATGGGGGCAGCTCCGCCGACACCGCCACGCCAACAGAACACCGCCACAGCGAATCACAGGTCGTGATTCGCTGGGCGGTGTTCTGTTGGCGTGGCGGTGGAGGTGGAGCTACCTCCACTTCCCCGCCTGCCGCCAGTATGGCTGTTGGCGGCTCTTCGTCCGGAAACGGGCGAAGCGCTGCCAACGGTCATAATGGCCCGTGCGGAAGACCGCCAGCACTGGCGGTCTTCCGTACAGCAGTCCCTCGGCGGTCTATTGAAAAGACCGCCGAGGTCGGAATGACCACCACAGTGTCTACCATCTTGTGCCCCCCAGTCCTGGATCCTAAGTTGCAGCGCAACACTTTGAACAATGAGGGTCCAGGATCCAGTGGGAGTTCATAAGTGTAATGCTGTAGGCCAGCAGGGTGAAGCCACTGGGGCTGCTGTTGGCCAGGCAACCATCAGCCACGTTTTGGGGGTCTATCAGGAGTTCCAAGGCATGATGGGCCAGGTCTCCAACGAACTCTGGGAAATCAAGCAGCTACAGAGGGACATGCATAGGGGCATGCGAGAACAGATGGTGGCCCACAATACCAACATGGCCTCCCTAATAGGGGTGTTGAGGGACATACACACAGTCCTGAGCAGCGCTTTTCAAAATCATCCTTCCTTTGGCTCATCAACACCAGGCACATCAACATCAGTGCCAGCCCCTGGAAGGGAGGCCCTGCAAGAAGGAAGAGCCCACCCTAGACACCCCTGCCTCTGTAGCAGCAGATACTCATCCAAGCAAGCAGGGACGTCCAGCAAAGAACCCAGGAGGTGCATATGGCAAGACACCCACCACTGCCATCAAATGACCTCTTCCTAAAGGACCTCCTTTGTGCTCCACATATTCACTCTGTTGACTGATCCTCAACCACCTAAAAATTTTAATGGGAGGAGTACTCTGGACATTGGAATCCCAATGGTGTGGCATTTACTCCAATGATTTCATTCACCAAGACCGACACCTTTGCTTTCCTTTTTTTTTCCTTTCTGTCAGAATTGTATTTTCTACTTCAGCACTGTAATAAATTCACCCATCACAAACTCGTTGTCATTGTCTGCTTGCTTAATTTCCATATTTTGCTATGTAGAGATGTGAGACCTTGTGAACCATAGGATGATGACACAAACTACTTCTGCAAGGAAGGATGTGTTACAGGTACACAGTGTCCTGCTCAGCATTACAACCATTACACACAAACACATTAATACAAGTGTCTGGTCACACCAAACCTTTATTCCAGTGTACAGCACATAGGCTGTCTATCTTTCTGGACCTTTTGAAACAAGTATGTGTGACTCACACTGAGTAAAAGTACATATTCCAAGGTACAGCCCCCCCCCCCCCAAGACAAGGGCAGGAAGTGATTTGTCAGACATTGTCCCATATAATAGGCATACATTAAAGTGAATGATGTCAGCACCTTGAGGATAATCACATACCACACCAAAGTAATCCAACATCACATAATCCAAGATACAGACACATGGCAGTTCAATAGTCCCTGATCACATGCCCATCCTAATCCAATGACTGTGCATCTGGTGGTATGACACCAACATATGTCAGTGTTGTAGCACAGGCACTGTGACCTGCCATGATGAAACACATCTACAGCTACCTACAGGTCATACAATTATAATGTTTAGCAAAAGTGAAGGGAAAATGACTTGGTTGCAAACTATGACTACATATTTCATGCCCACATGATGACACACATAATGCAATCGGCCCACCACAGCACAGAAAACAAGCCCAATGTGCACTTCTGACCTCCCACCCAAACACTGTTCAAGCTGTCTTGACACAGATCACATACACCCCAAATCTATGACCTATATTACCTGGAAGAATCCATATGCACATTGTATGTCAGTACAGCATCAGATATCTACCAATGTCACAACTCTGAAATGGCCACATGAGGATGTCATGGTGAAGGTACCTGTACAAAGACAAAACAAGGAGTATAGGCTTGAAAACATACCTAGTACACAAATCACATAACGAGCATCTGGAAATGAAATGACATTACAAGGAAACTGACACAAACATAGCAGCAGCATCAAGGTGGGGATATGTCAAAAGCTAACTCATCCAGCAGCCTTTGGCTGATTATTGCAGAGTATCAGCTCCTTAGTTGTTTCTAAAACAATCAAGTCCACACATTCTCACACCTACAGCTAATTGTACAGTCAGATTCATTACATCACATGACATACTTACACTCATGAAAAGTAGCTGTTGATGAGATATTCCCGCAAGTGAGCTCCTTCCTCTTCACCACTTTCATCCTCACTCGGCATTTCAGGAGTCTCACCCAGTGGTCCTGCAGACTTGCCCTCCTATGAAATGTACGGTATATTCCTCTGCAGGGCGAAGTTGTGGAGCATGCAGCATGCCACAGTGATCTGACACACTGTTCCAGGTGAGTAGAGGACAGCTCCACCACTCCTCTCCAGACACCTAAATCTGGCCTGCACAGGCCCAAAACCCTGCTCCACTACTCGCCATGTTCTTCCATGGGCCTCATTGAAGCAGACTTCCCTGGCTTACCTGGATTCCTCAATGGTATCAACAACCAAGGACAGTTCAGATGTGCAGAGTCTCCTGGAAAGGAACAGGTCATATGTACAATCTGACTTACCAACCAGCCAGGCCCTCTCTGGGTACAGTTGTGACATAAGCTGGGGTAAGGTGCTGTTTTGCATTATAAAGGTATCATGGGCTGAACCCGGATAACGGGAACACACATGTGAAATGTAGAGATCTGTAAAACAGACAACTTGCATGTTGATGGAATGGAAGTTATTTTTGTCAATATAAACTTAATCATTGGCCTATGGTGGCACCAAGCAAACATGTGTGCCATCAATGGCCCACACCACATGTGGGAGGCATGCAAAACCATAAAAGTTAGCCTTCACATGGGCTAAATCCTGATGTTGGGGCAACCGGATATAGCTTTAAAGGAGTTTCAACATTGCTGAGAGGACATCTTTCAACATCAGACTGAACGTAGGTTGAGGCATATAAGCAGATAGGGCCACTGTATGTTGGAAGTCCACTATTGTTGCCTATACAGGTGGTAGTACATGATAATGTGCCTTTGCTCCATGTCTGAAGGTCTGGCAGTGGACGGTAGACAGTAGGTTGTCACATCCTCCCTCTCCCTAGTTAACTATGTATGACAAGACATGATTTCAAACAGAAATCAATGTATACACAGCAACATACATGATGCATGTCAATTATATCATTTGACAAAGCATTTCTGACTGTATAGACATGTCACCCAGTACACATCACAGCTGCCAATTACACAAGGATCACATGTGACCCCCATAGTTTTCCACATGTGTCCACAACATGGATTTAGACAAAACTCAAAGATGTCCAACACAATTGCCCCTCGAAATTTGACTGTATATCCAGACTGCCAAAATGACCATAGGCGATTATAAAGTGTGCCCCGCTATTAAATGCCATCTGTTCCCTGCAACATACTACAATGGCAGTTGAATAGAAGGACCTACATGACAAGACAAAATAAGGATGTGTGTGAGGTTACAAAAACATGTTTTGTAAGTGTGACGTAGTTTATAAAGCACAATACAGCATTTCAGGCCGCAAAAATGGTGGATGCCTGATCTACTTCACTGGACATTAGCAACCGCCTGCGACCGCCGGCGAAAGTCATCATGGAGGTAGGGGATTGCAACCGCTGTGGACACAGCCACAGGCTACGTTGTTGCCAGTGGCAGTCGCGGCCCAATGGCTGTGTCCGCTGGTGATGACATCTACGTGGCGGATTTGACCACCATGTTCTTCAGATTCACTCACTGACACTGCTGCCAGCAACACATCCGTTACCTGACCTGCTGTGTGCCGCCTCTGGAGCAATTATGCCATTCCAGCAGGTGATAGGGCCCCAACCTTCTCTCGAGCCATGTGTAACCCAGTAGATGAGTGATTGTTTGTGTAGACATGTCATGTGTTGCATACTGATGTTCCTTGCCTATTGGCCCAGGGACCTAGGGCACAAGTGTGTACAATCCACAAACTTTTTGCTCTCCATGGACAACATATGGCTGTGCACATCGATCAACCAGGTACTGTTTGTTGTTGCAGTGGGTGCAAACTCTATGCTACAGACCACTACTTCTCAGTGTCATATGCTTAGTGATGGATCACTGTCCTTAGCCATGTGTGTGGTGAATGAGTAAATTGGTCTCTGCCACCCAGAGGCTACTTGTCTTCAGCATATGATGGGTGCTGGTGCCTCACTACTGTCTGTAATGTGAAGATGGCCAGCCACCATGTGACAGTGCATACATTTTTTGGGGGTACAGCTGTAGATCTATACTTTTTCTTGTTAAGTGGGGACTATCCATTGACTTGATTTGTGTGTCATCACTCTTGCCAACATTCCTTGTGCCAACATGTTAGCACGTGCCCCTTTCTCTTTTGAGCAAACATGTGTACTGCTGTTTCAGGCATTGTCTACCTATGTTGAGGGGATAATCTTTGTATTGTCTCACATATATGTGCATGTCAATCTTTGTGTAGAATAGGACATTTACAATGGGGGTACATTTCATGTTGTGCTACAGACAGCAGTGTGTCACCATTAATTTCTCACACATACCCTCACCCATGTACCATGTCATTTAGCATGTACAACTGCAGTAGCAAAGAGGGACATGACAGGTAGGCCTACAGTTTTTACCCACAATGTGCATTTCCATGCCAGTGATGAAGGATCATGCAGCAAAATGCTTTGTGCATGTGCAATGCGGAAGGTTTGCAAATTGAATGTTGGCATGCACCATGGAGTGACTTGCAGTTATGTTGGAAACACATGTGTTTGGGTACAAGCATTCATCCAAAGACATCTGGGTTTGCATGACCAAAAAAGAGACAATGATGTAGCATCCAATTGGGCAACATGTTGATGGTCTTCTACCTTCTACAATTACTAGCACATCTCTAGGCCTCTCCAACATCCAAGGGACTAATGGTGTCTACTAATGCACTCAGAGTATGTCATTGTAAGTGGTGCCAGACATTAGTGGTGAGTTCCCCGGGACTTGCTGATTCATTGTGTTATGGACTTTAGAGACACATTTCCCTGACATATTGCAAATTTTTTCTACAGTGTACATTTCCATGCCAAATGTGTGGCCTGTTTGAGTAACATTAGTATAACTTCTATGAATTTACTGGAAGAAATATCACTTGGTAAAGTGTGCATTGTGGAACTGGTGTGACAATAGTATTTCCATGTCACCTTCTCCAGGCTATTGTGCTGTTGTCTGCAACATGGCATGTTCTGTGAGCATCATTTTATATTGTTGAATCATTGTATATGTGACAAATAGATGTGTGCATGATCTTTTGTGGGATTTGTGGGGATGGAGTTGGCGTTGGCCTACTAGTGTATAACAACAGGTAAGTGATGTATGCTCCATGGGGCAAAACATTGAAGGTGATGTGGTGTCCTACTTGCTCAATGGTTACTGTGATTGCACAACTTCCGCCATGCAATTGTAGTTGTCTGATTTTCCAGCGGACAACTTTTGAAAGTTTAGATGGCATGCATGCATATGGTATGGTACATGTATGGGCCACTTAGGTGGAGTTTGTTGCTGGGGCCTACTTGACATCAGGGTAATGTTTCCTAATCACAACTGTTGTTCAAGTGTAATCATGGGTATGTGATGACCCTATTTCTCCTTGTACTTGCAGCATCAGCCCAGGGAAGCCAAGGAGACAGGGCACATCCGAGTAGGGAAGCATCTGGCCCTGGGACCTTGGGTCAAAACACCACTGACACAGAGGGACCCAGTAGCCCAGGGGGTGAGGGGAGTGTCACAGGGGAGACCAGATCTATATCCTTGTCATCATCGGATTCTTATTCCAGTGGCTTCTCCCTAGTGGTGGAAGACCCATCGGGACAAACCCTGAGCCATCTTTTCCACCAGCCACAGTTCTATCACCACCCTCCCTGTTGCTCCCCACCCAGTTAGCCATGCCCGCTCACCCAAGATGGTGGGTGTCTCCTTTGCCACCGGTACCTATGCCCCAGCACCTGTTACCTCTGCTCCCCTCATTGAGGAGGCTATTGACCTCCTGAGAAGTATCTCTGCGGGTCAGACATCCATTGTGAATGTCATCCAGGAGTTCTCCACTCAACATCAGCAGACAAATGCATTCCTGGAAAGCATTCATAGTGCAATGTATGGCCTACAAAGATCTTTTCAGGCTCTGACCTCCACACTGACAGCAGCCAGTCACCCCCACCTTCTGTCCCCCCTCCACCTCCCCAATCCAAATCCCCTATTCCCCTACCTATTTCAAGCACACAGACCGATCCACATGCACCCACCACAACTCACAAGAGCAGCACACATAAACACAACATCACAAAGCACACCAGTGCACAAGCACTCAACAGACACCCACACACACAACATCAGCCACCACTTACTCAGGTACCCCCAGCACCCCTGCCATAACATACACCACATCAAGCATGCCCACAGCAACCACCACAAAAGTCAGTGACACATCTACCATACCCGTAGACACCATCGCAACAGACACACAGACATCCACCACATCCACCATATCAACAGACACCACCCCAAAAGACACACAGACATCTGCCACATCCACCATACCTGCAGTCACCACACCAACAGACACACACATCCACCACTACCAGAATACCCACAGACACCACCCCAACAGACACTCACATCCGCCACTCCATCACCCAGCACCTCCACCTTATAGCCCCCAACATACACAAACATCCACACTCACACATGCAAAAGACACCACCAAAACATAAGCATAACTCACACACACACACCCATGACATCCACACCGACACAGCAGACAACCACTCTCTCGACTTACAAATCCCCACCCCCTTCTGATGGCCGTCCTCCTGTTTCCAAGACAGATTTTTTGTTTGAGCTTGCCCTCTTCCCTGTTCCTTGCACCCTCAAACCCAAGAGGCCTTCACCCACCTACCAACCCATCCTTTTTCCTCCAAATCCTCTCCTGTCACACCTGCCTTCCCTTCAAGCACCCACACTCCTACCCCCAAGAAGAAGCCCACCCCTTGTAAGAAGTCCACTTCTCCCAAACACACCCATCCCAAATCCCCCCCGACCAGGATGATCCTCCCCCCCCCGAACAGGATGATCCCTGAGATGCCTGCCTGCCCACTTGATATCCCTTCCTGTGGAGGTTTTCTGTCAGTAAAGGAGTCAAGTGAGAGCACAGTGATGTGCATCAACAATTCCATGTGGACTGGCCAATGTCCTTGGACATTTTACATTTACTTAAAAATAAATAAAAACAGTTGGGTTTTTGGGTATACATTTGTCCTGCAAATCCTTTTCTGCCTTTATGTTGTTCCTGAGTAATTTGTGTTGGATGCTTACAGTTGTGTGTGTGTTTCAGCCTGCTTACTGATCCATTTGCTGTTTTTTGCAGTATCTGACTTTGTAAGCAGTGCTGGTGTCTGTGAAGACAAGGGTAGATGTTGACTGTATTGATATAAGGGTGTTCATGCAATTGTGGTGTCATTGCATTGTGTTCTGTTTGGTAAGTATTTCATCTTGTGTTGTCCAATGTGAACATGTATGGGGTTAGACTTGTCCCCCTGATATGGATTATAGATTCATTTAATGTGTGGTAGCTTGAGTTTTGTTTGTGCAGAAATAGAGGGTATTTAATTGTGCTGCCTTGGTTTGCATTTGACTGTGCATGTATCCATTTAGCTGTGTGTACCTTGCAGCTACTTCATGTAGATTTATGTCCCATGCAGTTGGAGCTGTATTTGCTTGTTGACTTGCAATTCCACACTATGCAGATGGCATGTCAGTTGAGTCTAGTATTGTTTGTCCCTGAGATACCTGAATGGCCAGTTCATGTGCAGATGATGTTTAAGGGACATGTGCACAGTGATATGTGTCCCAGTTTAGCCTCCTTTCCTGAGTGCTCCTGATGCCCCCATCCTTATTGTGCAGGTATTGTCTGCGTAGTGAGCTTTGTATATTTGTCTCTCTGTCTATTGTGCATCCCATTGTCCTTCCATTGTGTTGCAATGTTGGTGATGTGTGTGTCCATTGCAGGGCTGTTTAATGGTAGTGGTGTTTGTGTTCAATGGCACATCCATATATCTGTATATTGAATGCGACAACAGTCCATGGCATGTGTGCAATATGAGTGTGTGAGTTGTATTTGTAGAGGTGATGTTGCTGTGTTGATGGTGCTGTGTGACACATTGTTGTGTACACTTCACTGTCCCTGTGCCTGAGATGAGTAGAGGTGTGTTTTTTTGTGTTGCGTGTCAGTGCAGTGTGAGTGACCTACCCAGAGGGGGTATTTGGTGACTGTGAATGTGTTCTTCTTTGTGTATGATTCTGACCCGGGACACAATGACAAGTGTAGTTGTTGCCCATAGTGTGACCCCAGATAATGTGGCTGACTGCTCGACCATCTGTTGTTGAGTGTAATGACACAGGTTGGTGTGTGTACTTATGGTTGGTTGCATTCAAAGCGGTGTGGATTTTGTGCACCCTCGATGATCAGCGGAAGCACATGTGTGATTGGCTCTACGGCAGCACAAGATGTGTAAGTCTGCCTGCAGGTGAGTGTCTCCTTTTATACTCGCTGTTTCCGCCTGATGGGACGAGTTGGTTGGACTGCCACTGTCACATTGGTAGTGTGCAGCCTCATAATGTGTCTGGCAGAAACTCTGTCTTTTCTGGTCTGTTTGTGCTGCCTTATGACTGTCGTGGTCTGTGCTGCCTGGTGGTGCTGGTGGTACCATGGCGGTCTTTGCTCCTAGGCCCGCATGACTCGTGATACGGCAGTCCAACTGCCAACCTGATGGTAGTCAGTTCGCCAACACCGCCATGGTGGTCCACGGACCGTCAGACTCGTAATGAGGCCCGTCATCTTATAATTACTTTTCACAACACTCTTCTTTGAAATTGCAGCTTAGTTCTGCTAATGAATTCCTTTCAGCAAAGGAGCCATACTACCAGCTTCCATATTGCTGTAGCCCAAGATCTTACTTTGTTATGGGGTGGCTACACATGCACACTGCCACCAACCTAATACCAAACACTTGTCCTAACAAAACGCCAAACCGACTTTAAAAAAAAATGCTGAGTAGGTAGATAGATAGATAGATAGATAGATAGATAGATAGATAGATAGATAGATAGATAGATAGATAGATAGATAGATAAATAGATAGATAGATTAACTGAAAAAACAAAGGTTACCGTTATAATTCACAAATAGATTTTTCTTTAAACATAGAAAGTCACTGAACGGGGGGCGTGGCCGGGCCACGAAACAAGATGGCCGCTTAGAGCGAGAGCTCCGCGCCGAGGCGGTCCCGGAGGGGCGACGGGGGCGAGAAGACAGCCGGACAACACACCGGGTTCGGTGCCCCTCCACCCCTACAACAGCGGCGACACGGAACCATGTCCGGGGACCCCGTAGGAGCGGGACGCAAGGCAGGAAACTCGCGACTCGCCCCAGGCCGATAAGGCCTGGAAAAAGGGGCGGAGTCGCGTCTTCGGAAGACCGCGGACGGCGTGCCCGTAGCTGCAAGGAGCAAGCTGAACAGGCCGCAGGGACTGCGGGAGCCGTGACGACCCGCATCCATCTCCCTACAACGCCAACAAACAACCGTTGACCTTCCCCCCCCCACAGGGAGACGGGAAGATGCAGCAAAGGGGTGCGGCCCCTTCGACAGCCGGGAGAGAAACCCAAAGAGAGGTAGGATCGAATCTCTTCAAAATAAGAACGGCATCGCCGGAGGCAGAGGCACGACTTCTCCCCTCTTTTCCATCACAGAGGGACAACAAAAACCCTCCCGCTGAGATAATAAACTTTCTTCCCCCCCCCCTCCAGACAACTAATACTGAGGAGGGCAGAGGGGCACGACGGGAGGCACGTGGAGGCGAGGGGACGAGAGGGGTGACCGACTGGGGGGGCACCGGAGATGAGGAGAGCCAGAGGGAGCCAAGAGAACAGAGATACAGGAGAAGGGAGTGGACTGACACCAGTGTAAGCCACCGAACATCTATATCCTTATCGGAATCTACGGAGGGAATCTCGGGCCCCACATGGTCAGACTCTGTAGACAATTGAGGCGATGCCCGGCAACAAACCGAACCATAAACCTGTCAGCAAGCCTGCACGACAACTATTATTCTCAGAAGCGCTACAACACAAACGCCTAACCCCCATGAAGATAAACCCTCAAACATCGCCACCTTTAAACGAGTCCACCACGATGCCTGATAAAGATCAATCCACGACTATGGACAGGATACTACAAGAGATCACCACCGTCAGCCGCCGCATAGAGGGGATGGACGCCTCTATAACTTCATTGACACTAGAAACCAAATCCATGCGATCTGACATTGCCGGCTTTCAATCTAGAGTGACAGGGCTAGAACAACGCATGGGATCACTAGAGACGCAGATCAACACGTCTCAGGTGCGAGAACAAGACTTCATCTACCTCAGGAGCAAACTAACGGACATGGAGGACAGGAGCCGGAGAGACAATATCCGCATACTTGGGATCCCGGAAAACGAAGAAGGCTCGGATATGCAGACTTTTCTGACCTCCACTCTTCCAAAAATGATTTCATTGGACTTTGACCCGCCGCTAGAATTCCAACGGGCACACAGGATAGGCCCAAAACGCTCTGACAACTCCTCAAGGCCCCGCCCAATCATCGCATGCTTGCTGCGGCATAATCAAACCCGACAAATACTCCAAGTAGCACGCAACCACGGCCCTTTCCGAATAGACCAGCACGAGATCCGAATAACCGCCGATTACTCCAAGGAAACCAACGAACGTAGAAAGGCTTTCCTAGCCCTACGACCCCGGCTTCGCAAACTAGAGATGAAATACGGTCTCTTTGACCCTGCAAGAATGTGGGTTACAAAGAATGGAGTATCCAAGGACTTTTATAACCCCGACGAATTGAGACTCTTCCTTGACTCTTTCCAATCCCAGCCTATGGACTCTTACAACACAGACAGTGAGCATGACATTGTAGGAGGCAGTGATAGGGCCGAAACCCCCCACTCGGGAATAGAAAAGGTGAAGACAGCTCTACACGACACCGGAGCCAGTCATAGAGGTAGAGACATGGAGAGACTAACTAGATCATATGATGACAGGGGTCAGATTTTACACGCAGTAGTAACCCACAGCCAATTATCGGAAAGAGACAAATCCCGCTCCCCTTTAAAGCCTACAACTGGGTCTTCTTGAGAAGGTAACGCGACAAGACGACTTATGGGACTATCGCCAGAGAGTCGAAAATAACAACTATAGACTCCGCGGAAGGATGAGTACCTTTCCAGATCATATGTGTATTACTATTGTAATTGTCTAAGACTGCTAGTATCAATGTTAAAACCAGATACATGAAAAATCTATGCTCTTTATGACTAGAGCCGAGGCCCTATAATGGAAACTACCAGTAAATCGTTATTTGCCCTCAGTACACAACAGATGATGATTACTAGAACAGGGATCAGACCCCACCAACTCACTGTATGTTGAATAAGGGCCCGGTCCCGACTATATAACCCTATAACAAGGTAACAAGGTAACAGGGGCATTAAACAGATAACAAAAAATAAACACTAATTAACTATCATGGAACTTACCTTACATTCCACACACTACAAAGTATCTCATGGTAGTAAACAACAAAGTATGTGAAACTTTCCTAATACACACCACACTCGACCAGCGACGACATTAGAACCGTTTAGCCCCCATTATCACCCCAAGGGATGGGACTAGTCCACGTAAAGATAAATTAATTCCAATACAGGGACACACAATACGATATAACCTGAAACATATCAAAGCTCCCACTACTTGACTTTACCTTATTCTACAATAAGAAACTGGGGGAAAAAAAAAAAAATAGAACACAAGGACATAATACAACATAATACCGCATAACAAAGCGAAATATTATGACATTCTACACTGCCACTCCACACCACATTATAACATCACAATGTAAATTATAAACTATTAGCTATTCTTTTCCCCAGATGTTCGTACCTACCCCCATCCTAATCATTATTACTATCTTAAACTATCATCAACAACAGAACGACTATGATGGTGGCACATACCAAGTAAGACCTTAGTAGGTCAGTATTATGATGTAACAATACACGGCAAGGAGTTAGTAATAGGATGAGATACGCACTATCCTCGCGTAACCCGGGGCTCAGCTACACTCATTACCTATCCTACGATTAATAGAGAGACGTTTGGCATAATGGCTCCTAACATGATAATGTGATAAGATGCCAGGATATGTTATGTTGATCAACCTAATATGTCATTGAACAGTTGTAAGGCGAGATGAGACGAGGCAGTGTTATAGTTGAAAAGAAATGCTCAGGAAGTATTATATTATACTGTATATTGGTATCTTTATGTACCCATGCATACGCGAGAACTATAATACTCTGTTTGAGCTCTCTCCCCCCCTCCTCTGCCATGCCCTCCCCTCCCCTCGCCAGCCGGTCTCGGTCTTTCTGTCTGCCCAGTCCCTACTTTAATTTACGACCCTATCTTATGAACTCCTAAACACCCTACGATACCATACAACATCAAGTACTAGGCACAACATCCTAAACACCATACCCCATCAACACCTGACACCCCCTCCCTCCTCTCCAGCGCCGCTCAGGTACTATAGTTATTAACCGATCATTACTTCTGCCAATATACACTTTAGTTATATAACTAATACACTAGCCACTAACCACCGATGAACAGACCCACTTCCTGATACATAAACATAAGCACTGCTGTGTGCCCCCCCCCACCCCTCCTTATCACCGACATATCGATAACTGGCTGTCTGCTGTTTCCCCCCTTTGCCCCCCCCTGATCGAGACCGCCCGACGGCACGAGAGCTCCGAGAGAAATCGGTCCCGCCGTTTACAGACCTAACGAACGAAGGAGGTTGGACTCCTAACCTCCCTCATCCCTACCCTTCTCCACTTCTTCCCCCAAATTGCACGCTCTCTTGCTATACTCTCAATCTCAACTTCAGCACACGCATCCATCCCTTCCCCCCCTTCTCCCTCTTTTCTTCTCCCTCTCATTTCTCCTTGCCTTCTTTTTCCCTCATATTTCCCCTCCATCTGGCTCTCGTCCTACTTATATTACCTCTCTTCCTTCACCCTCTCCTCTCTCTTCTCTTTCTTCTCCAGAGGATTCCCTTGGCCTCCACCAGCTACTAACCCCCGTATAAAATAAAATAAAATAAAACACCGTATCATATCGAAACACAACTCCCACTCTAACTACTAAGTCAATATCTCCCACCCTCCCTCCCCCCCCCACCAACACCAACCCCGGATCGAGGGTGCTTACTTACTCACAATTATCCAATATGTCGAAGCCCCACCCTCATGCGACGCGACCATTACGCATACTCTCTTGGAATGTACACGGCATGACGAGCTATGTTAAGCGGAAAAAGATACTGTCCTATCTTCAATCCAAAAAAACAGATATAGCTCTGATTCAAGAGACTCACCTTGACACTCTGGAATCCAGTAAACTTAAACGGGATTGGGTAGGGAGGGTTGCCTTCAGCTGCCGTCCAACGAGTCAGGAATCTGGAAGTAACGGACCCCGCAAATGTGGAGTGGCGATACTAGTGCGTAAATCCCTCCCGGTCACTATCATTAAAACCTGGAATGATACGGAAGGAAGGTATATATTTGCTAAATTAAAACTAGCGGACACTGTTTTATGCGTGGAACCGTTTACGCACCAACCGGCCCAAAACGCCCATTCCTTCTACAGCTAAATCGCCTCCTGACAGAAATCGGAACTACTCGATACATAATCGGGGGAGACTGGAATCTCGTCCAAGACGCCATAATGGATAGGACAGGCCCTGTCGATGTATGTAACAATCACGACAGAGCGCTTCTGACAGACCTGACCACTGACGTCGGTCTGGTGGACTGCTGGAGAATACAACACCCGAAAGATAAGGAATATACTTTCTTATCCACCGTCCATGGCACCCAATCGCGTCTGGATTATTTCTTAGTATCACACACTGTAATCCCTCATATACAAGACACCTGTATCCTAGACAGTGGGCTCTCAGATCACTCCCCAATACTAATCCGGATCCAGGTGGGACTCTCCTTCTCTGGTCGTAAACCATGGCGATTGGCTGTACACAGATATCGCTCTCCACAAGGGAAGGAACAATTAAAAGCTCATGTAACCACATACATGGCCGAGAATTCAGGCACTGTATCCTCAAAAAGGATCCTATGGGCGGCAGCAAAAGCAACCCTAAGAGGGAATATGATGCGAGATGCAGCACTGGCCAACAAAGACAGAATAGCCCGCCAAACCACCTTAGAGACCACGATACAGGACCTCACTAAACAATATACCGCCCAACCATCCCCTAGGCTGCGACACGCCTTAGAACAGGCCCGCATGGCACACAATGAACTCTATACATCTCAGGCGGAATACGCACTGCAAAAATTGCGAGGCCGCCATTACGAACAAGGGGAAAAAGCAGGTCGCCTCCTAGCGGCGCAGCTCCGACAAAGAGAGGCAGCCTCTGCCATTGCGGCCATAACATCTTCTTCAGGAGCAGTGCTAACTCGCCCACAAGACATTGTAAACGAGTTCGCCAAGTACTACCGACATTTGTACACTCCTGAAACAACGACAGATCAAACACAAATGGAGACATTCCTTGCCGCGGCCAATCTACCCCGTCTGTCTGAGGCAGGCAGGGCCCTCTTGGACGGGAACATAAGCAAAGAAGAGATAACCCAAGTTATAACAAGCCTCCCCTACCATAAATCACCAGGAGAGGACGGATTCCCTGCGGAATTCTATAAATGGGCTGGGGAGGAGGCAATAACCGCAGTACATGAAGCACTGACGGAAGCATGTCAAGAAGGCTCCCTGGGCGCTCTATCCAATAAAGCCACGATTGTCATCTTGCCTAAGCCAGGGAGAGACCCCCTTCTTTGCGGCAGTTACCGTCCTATCTCCCTTTTGAATGGGGATGTCAAACTCCTAGCCAGTGTTCTAGCAGCGCGGCTCCGCAAGGTGATACCATCATTGATTCACAATACCCAAGTAGGATTTGTACCAGGCCGTACCTCCAGAAATCATATGCGAACTCTATGCCATACACTGTTAGAATCCATACAATTACCTGACGAAGCCCTAGCCCTGTCCCTAGACGCGGAGAAAGCATTCGACCGCATTGAGTGGCCCTACCTATTCACAACCATGAAGCATTTTGGCCTGGGGGAACAATTTATCTCTAAAGTACGTTTATTATATGACCACCCCACAGCACAGGTTAACTGTGGGGGCATCATGTCAGACCCATTCCCTATCGGAAGGGGCACACGCCAGGGATGCCCCTTGTCGCCACTTCTATTTTTATTGGCCATGGAACCCCTAGCTGCCACCATACGAAATTCTCACCAAATAAAAGGGATCCATATCACCGGGGGCATATCCAAAATATATCTCTACGCAGACGACATTCTGTTAACAATGTCCGATCTAGAAACCTCACTCCCAGCACTACTTTCCACTATAGAAGACTTTGCATCCCTATCCGGATATCGGGTAAACTGGGATAAAAGTGAGGCACTACCATTATCCCGCATAACGACGAGGGCAGCAATACATGGCCTTCAATTCAAATGGACCCCGACCCGCCTTAAATATTTAGGAACGTTTATTAACAGAGGTCTAGAACATATGGTCAGGGACAACATAGACCCCCTTATATCTAAAATGAAGCAAGACTTTGCCAAATGGTCCCTACTAGGCCTGTCCATGTGGGGCAGGACACAGGCGGTCAGAATGGTCACCTTACCACGCTTCACATACGTGTTAGGCATGCTTCCCCTACAGATACCTCTTTCCTCACTACGATTAATAGACGCATCCATAAGGGCCTTCGTCTGGGGCTCCTCACGCCCAAGACTGAAACCTGCAATAATACTGGCACGACGGCTCTACGGAGGATTAGGACTACCCTCGGTAGAACAATACTCTCTGGCCCTACAACTCTCACAGCTAATATATACGCTTCCGGATATAGCCGATCCACCGCAATGGGTGATCACAGAGAAACTCCTATATGGACAGTATACGGAGATGGGAGGAACATACGCCGACCACGTTCCCTTAACTAACCCCATCCTCAAGGCTACAAACACAGCGTGGTGCAGAGCCCATCGACTACTAGGAGTACACCCCTCCCTGCATACTCAGGCTCCCATAGCAGGGAATAAAAGCATTAAAATAGGAGGGACTATTCTCAGATGGCCCCAATGGTCCGAGGCAGGTATCCACAATATATCTCACATAATAGATGGAGATAGCTTCCGCACATTCGCCTCCCTCCAGGAAGAATTCGGTATCCAAAGTAACCAGGAGTGGCGATATCTACAGCTCAAACACTGTATGCGGAGAACATTAGGAACCCCCCCGTGGCTGCTCAAAACCTCACCCATCGTCACCTATCTTCAGAAATGGGGCCGACAAAAAGGCGTCTTGGCTGGCCTCTATGCCGAATTAACTAACCACCTTTACTCTCAGCCTTTACTTGAACGACTACGCTTAAAGTGGCAGGACATACTAGAGATAACCTACACGGACGAAGAATGGCCAGACATACTAGAAGCCCTCGACAGGGGCGTACGTGAAGCACGCCTGAAATTTTGCCTATTTAAAATCCTTCAGGGATGGTACTGGACCCCCGTTAAACTCTTCAGGGCAGGGTTGATACCTCACGCGAACTGTTGGAGATGCACAGAGCCATATTGCGACCAACTTCATATTTTATGCCACTGCCCCACGGTACAGTCACTATGGGACGCGGTACGCCTCGCCTTATCGGACTTCATACAGATACCAAAACCGACCCCACCAGCATTTATCATTCTACATGACATTCGCCCGTATCCCTCCCTATCGCGGGCACATAAACGATTAATCCACACGGCGCTAGCCACGGCCAAAATATGCATACTCCGGCACTGGAGATCTAGCATTGCCCCCACACCCATGGAATGGATGACGGCCATGTATCAAACGGCTACCCATGAACGAGTGATTTATAACCTACAGGACCAAGCAGAACAATTTGAGGAGGTCTGGCGCCCATTCTTGAAGAGACCATGAAGCGGCTGGTGGATGACCAACGGATGATCAATGTTCAATGATCAATGATTAGGGAATATTAATTACCAATCACCCTCTGAGAATCCTAGACTCTGGAAACACATTTAGGGGGTCATTCCAACCCTGGCGGTCAATGACCGCCGGGTTGGAGGACCGCGGGAGCACCGCTGACAGGCCGGCGGTGCTCCCAAGGGCATTCCGACCGCGGCGGTAAAGCCGCGGTCGGACCGGCAACACTGGCGGTCTCCCGCCAGTGTACCGCCGCCCTTTGGAATCCTCCAAGGCGGCGCAGCTAGCTGCGCCACCGAGAGGATTCCGACCCCCCCTACCGCCATCCAGTTCCCGGCGGTCCGTCCGCCGGGAACCGGATGGCGGTAGGGGGGGTCGCGGGGCCCCTGGGGGCCCCTGCAGTGCCACTGCAGGGGCCCCCGTAAGAGGGCCCCTACAAGTATTTCACTGTCTGCTTGGCAGACAGTGAAATACGCGACGGGTGCAACAGCACCCGTCGCACCTTCCCACTCCGCCGGCTCGATTACGAGCCGGCATCCTCGTGGGAAGGGAGTTTTTCCCTGGGCTGGCGGGTGGTCTTTTGGCGACCGCCCGCCAGCCCAGGGAAAAACTTAGAATACCCTCCGCGGTCTTTCGACCGCGGAGCGGTATTTCGGAGGGGGGAAGTCTGGCGGGCGGCCTCCGCCGCCCGCCAGACTTGGAATGACCCCCTTAATCTCCTACTGCCCCCTCTCTCTCTCCCTAGCTACGCTATCCTCTCTTCTCTCTCTCTTTTTTCTCTCTCTCTATCAATCCACAGGCCTCTAATTTTGTCACATGCCCGAGACCCTGAACTACCCAACATAGTAATACAAGTCGCTTCCTAACACAAACAAGGACTGAGAAATCAACTCATATAATACGTAGACACTCTCTAACCGACCTTACCATATCTATCATACATATTATCTACCCCTAGATAATAACTTGCTACAGACGGAGAAGTACAGAACGATCTACTCTTAGGCCTGAACAAGCTAGTCTCAGGATACAAAGACCTACCTCGAGTCTCTTCATTCTACATTCCCCCGCGATTACCCTTCCTCTTTCTCCCTCTTTCTTTCCCTTCTCTCCCCCTCCCCATTTCATATGACTATTTTGTCTCTCCCCTATACCAAGACCAACCCCTCCTACACAACCCTATCCTCGCTCCCCCTCCCCTTACCACCCCCCCCACCTGTTTTCCACTCTTCTTCAAAATAAGGGTACACAACTCAACTATGCAACTGGGAATTTTTACTTACCTGACAGTACATGTATATATGCTTACAATGGAAATAATTGTGGTAAACGAACAAAAACAATGTTTTGAAAGCTAAACAGTTTGTTTATATGCTGTATGTACCGCCTTATATATTCTTAATAAAACTTTTGAAACTTTAAAAAAAAAAAAAAAAAAAGAAAGTCACTGAACAAAACAAAGATTACAGGTACATTATAGTTCAGAAATAGATTTTTTTTTAAACAGAAATTCTCTAAAATAACACAGAGGTTACAGGGGTATTATAGTTAGGCTCACATTTTAAACGTACAAAACTATAGAAATTCATTAAAAATTCAGTGATCTCAGGTAACTGTAACTTGTTCCCTAAGGTAACTATGACTCGCGCCCCCCATGCATAGTTTTATCATCAAAAATGTTACCGCAAATATTACATTGATATTATCAATGATGTTATCAAATATGACATGAGTGCTGTAATTTTGGGGTAATTAGCAGGGCATGACGAATCCCCTATAAACACCCCATGTTGCACTGTGCACGGCCTTTGCCCATGCACAGCAGGGGTTGCTCACAAGGCCAGGCCTGCGTGGCCTGCAGTCAGTCCCTGTGGCCAACCCCCCTAACGCCAAACCCTACTCTACAACTGACACATTGGACGTGCGTGGCAGGAGTTGGCCGCAACCTATCTCTCAGGATGTGAAAATACGTGTAAGATAGTGTATCTGGGCGTGACAGTGGCTGTGAGTGCCTGTCTAGGTGTGAGAGTGCAAGCATCAGTGTCTTCGTGAATACGTCAGTGTCCACACCAGTCTGTGAGTGGGTGCATGAGAGTGTCAGTGGGTCTGTGAGTGGGTGCATAAGGGTCTGAGTGAGTCTGTGAGGGGGAGAAAGTGATTGCAAGAGAGAGAGAGTGAGAGGAAGAGAGACAGTTTTTTAGGCTTTGATGGAGGGAAATGACTAAAGATATACCTGGAGTCAAACCCTCAGCTCTCAGTGTGAAGGTCTGTGATCTTCACCATTATGCTACAGGTTTTCTTCTTTTTTTTCTTGCCCTTTACAGACTCCAGTGGGTGAGCCTCAAGGCCTCCTACACAGTCCCTGCTGATTTGTTTTATTTTGTTTGTCCTTTACAAGCTATCTGGGACCGCAGGAGAGCCTCAAGGCTTCCCCCGCGGTCCCACCAGTTTGTGGGATTTTTTCATTTTTCTGCCCTTTGCGGGCTGTCGGGAACCACAGGGGGGCCTCAAGGCCTTCTTCACAGTCCCAGCCAGCTCCTGCCTCCTGTGTGAGCCGGCATTCCTCAAGCAAGCAAAGAGCTGCTTTTAATAGCAGCTCCCTGCTTGCTGGAGTAATGTTTTAATCTGTCACTTATGCATGCAGGGAAGACAGATGAAAACTCCGGTTTCTGACAACGGGACCTGTTTGACAAATCCCTCTGGCAGAAAGCAAAGTTATGTTTGCTGTGACTTGGCTACTGCTGTCAAAGCTGCAACCAAGCCACAGCAAACAGCCATGTCCCAGGGTGGGCAGCCCGGAACATAGCAGGATCCGGCCCTGGGGGGTGGCAGTTCCCAGAGCAATCATTGGCTCCTCCAGGGGGCCTGCATGCCCCTCCCCCAATGTGCATAGCCTGAGGAGGTGGTAGACCCTGTGGCTGGGGGTCCGAAACTGACCCACTTCACATTTTTTTTACTATTTGCCCTGGGGAGTTGGTGGTTCCAGGGGCTGCAGGGGGATGCACAGCCCCACGCATCCAATTTCTGTGATGCCCCGGAGGTCCCCAGGTTAGTGGGGGAAGCTGTTGGACCTTCCCCACACATGAAAATCATTTTGTGCCAGGAGGTGGTAGTCCCTGGGATATGGAGGGGCCACACGGCCCCCTGCAATATAACAAGAATCAAACCAGGGAGGTGGTGGTCTCTGGGGCTCTTGTGGGGCTGGAAGCCCCCCACCCGTTCAAAATTATAAATGCCCCCGGGACCTGGCCCACCCGGGGGCTTTAAAAGAAAACAAGTGCAAATTTCATAAATTTGCAGCAATTTTTTTTTTAAGAAATTGCTTTTTAGCCCTGGGGGGTCCATCTAGGACACAAGCACCAGAGCTAAGGGATTAGGTTGTCTCTACCCTGGCCCATTTTCTACTTTTAGGATTTTTTCTGGGACTCGACGGAAGCCGAGTCCCAAGTTGGCTTCCAACACTTCCTAGTTTGAAGTGTTGGCAGCCAATCAGAGCTGTGCAATTCCGTACATGAATCATCAAAGAGGATCCGTGGCCCTAGAAATAAAAAATTTCCCCTTTAATATCTCCAAAACTACTGAACAGATTGACACCAAATAAGTAAAAGTGTAATCTGCGAATCGACAGCTAGCTTTTTGTCAAATTTGATGTAATTTTGTCCATTGGTTTGGGCTGTATTCGTGTCTAATGGGAAACACAACTTTTTTTGGACCTCCCCCTTTTTCATGGCCCCCGCTTGACGGATCACTCCAAAACTTTCTGTGTTTAACAAGAATCACCAGTCCACTTTTTTTGGACAATTATGTGAACATTCGGCCAACTGTGCCAAAGATAGAGGCAATTCAAAAAATGCTTTTTACTATGGAAACATGGCCCTGATTATAACTACTTGTGGCGATATATATATAGGCCCTCATTATGACATTGGCAGTAAATCTCACTTACCGCCACACTGACTTCTGCCAACATACCGCAGCCACGGCAGACATCCATTCACCATAGTATGACACAAACACACCAATCCGTCACTATTCAACCACATACACAAGTCCAGCCATACCAAAGGTCAGTGATAGACTGGCGGTATCCAAACCCTCACCATTACGCCAACAGAACAACGCCCATCACATTATTACCCACGATATTCAATGGCGGTAAACCATTGGCGGTACATACTGCAGCGTTCAAAATACACACACACATACAAAACTACACCACATTGGTCAATTTAAAGAACACACACCTGACACCCATACACACACCACACCAACACCCCACCACCACTATAAAACACACACCCACAGTACCCACAACCCTTTACGACTACAAACCATTGGCACGAGACAGACACCAAGACCACAGACAAAACCAGAACCATGCACCACCATCACCTATATACCACTCACTCACCCCACATCACACACCCCAACACATCACCCCACACACCCCCACCCACGCAACGCACACAACACCATGGCACCACAAAGACACCCCCGATTCTCAGAGGAGGAGCTAAGGGTCATGGTGCAGGAAATCATCAGGGTAGAGCCACAGCTATTTGGAGCACAGGTGCAGCAGATATCTATTGCAAGGAAGATGGAGCTGTGGCGGAGGACAGTGGACAGGGTCAACACCATGGGACAACACCCAGGAACCAGGGATGACATCAGGAAGAGGAGGAACGACCTACGGGGGAAGGTGTGTTCTATTGCAGCAAGACACCAACTCGCTGTACAGAGGACTGGCGGTGAATCCCCACAACTAACAACATGGGAGGAGCAAGTCTTGGCAATCATGCATCCTGAGGGCCAGGCCGGAGTAGCAAGAGGACTGGACTCTGGTAAGTCAACTCTCTACTACCCCTTACCTGCATGCCGTCACATCCCCTCACCCTCACTCCCATCACTCCACCACCTCCCACATATCCCACCATCACATACCACTCATTCCAATGCCAAGCCCTGCATGCCATACCAATGTATGGACACCGCTCAAAGACCTGCATGGACACCTATCACCAAAGCATTCACACTAGAGAGAATCAGCTAGCCCACCACATACCAACTTACACAAGTGAAATCCCCCAGAGCAAATACAAACAAAGAGGGCAAGCCACCGATGCACAATATGTCACACACAGAAACAAAAACACTGCATTTACATCCCACAGGTACCCCAGCCAATGTCAGTGGTGAGGAGGTGCCAGGACTATCCAGTCCCCTAACAGAAGAGGCCCACAGTGATGACAGCAACTCTTGTCGCCTAGATCTGGATGACCAACCTGGCTCATCAGGGACCTCTGGACAATCGGTTACTCAGCCACAGTCACACACTACCACAGAGCCTCCCCCTCTGGAAACACCAACACAACACCTACCCAGTATACCCATACCTCTGTCCCTAGGACACGTCAATCAGCAGTGTGTCCACCACTAGAGGGACCCCAGGCCACACCTCGCCAAGACAATCAGGGACCTGGGTCAGTGGCAGTGGGCACACAGTTCAGAGGACAGAGGCACAGGACTACAGGGACATTGGGAGGACAGGCCAGGGAACCGGCTCTCCAGGAGGCACTCACAGAGATACTGGGAGCATACCAACATTCCCAGGATACGCTGGGCGAGATCCTGACCAACGTGCAGTAGAACAGGTGGCTGCCGGAGGGACAGTACCAGGGGATCAGGGAGGACTTGCAGGCCATTAACACCACCCTGGTCTCCATAGCTGGCAGACATGGCCAACATTATGAGGGAGGCAGCGTCATCACAGCGGGCCCCTGCCACTAGCCAGACATCTGAACAGCCTTCCACCTCCACTAGTGGACAGGAGGTCCCACCACAGGACTCACAGGTCACCAACATCCCTCCCCTACAGAAGGAGACCACCCCACAAATGTTTCCAGCGATCCAGGCAGAAGTCAGAGACACTTGCCAAGACCTTCGCAAGGAAATTATACTCTCCTGATTGTCACCCTTGTGTCCCACTCAGTCAACCTGTCCACCCTGAGCTGCCATTGTTCTTCTTCCCATGTCCCCTTGGAAAATGCATCTGTGCACCAAATAGACTGGAACAATACCCTGGACTTTCCACCATCATCACCCCATCCCATTGCCCTTGCCCCTCTACTTCATAGCACTTAAATAAACACCCTTTGACAAAATACAAGTATGGAGTGTGTCAAACTTATTTTAGTATGTATTTGTATAACCATGTTCAACCATTGCAATTCAAATGTACTGTAATATTCAAATAGGAAAGACCTGTAGTTGGCTGCAGTGATAACACCAAGAGCAAAAGAGGGGCACCAACATCTGCAAAATGAGTTGCCAAAGGGAACAGTAAGTGGGCATAGAAGTGGGAAATAACAGCATGCCAGTGCCAAATATATACAAATAATTGTCAATGAAATGTGAAGTAACACTGTCTTACCTGTGTGTCATTGGAAGTATTGTCGAGTCACTGCAGTTCTGTTGTCCTCATCCTCTGCCTCCTTATCCTCACTGTCCACAGGGTCCAGTGCTGCCACACGGCCATCTCCAGCCTCCTCCTCCTGCAGAAAAGGCACACGGCGTCTCAGGGCCAGGTTTTGCAGCATGCAGCATGCCATGATTATCTGGCAGACCTTCTTGGGTGAGTAGCACAGGGATCCACCTGTTAGAAGGAGGCACCAAAACCTGGCCGTCAGGAGGCCAAAGGTACGTTTGATAATCCTTCTTGTTCTCCCATGTGCCTCATTGTAACGTTCTTCTGCCCTTTTTCTGGGATTCCTCACAGCAGCCAGTAGCCATGATAGGTTGGGGTAATCGGAGTCACCTGCAAATATTGAGGGACAACATTTAGCGCCACACTATTCCATATGGCCCACACCATACCCATACACCAACATATACTGGGTGGGAACCAGGGCTCACCTATTAGCCACACCAGGTGCCTCTGTAGTTGTACCATCACATTTGGGATGCTGCTATTCCTCAGGATAAAGGCATCATGCACTGACCCAGGATACTTAGCATTGACATGGGAGATGTACTGGTCTGCCAAACACACCATCTGGACATTCACTGAGTGAAAACTCTTTCAATTTCTGAACACCTGTTCATTTTGACGGGGGGACAAATGCAATATGTGTACCATCAATTGCCCCAATTATGTTGGGGATATGTCCCAATGCATAGAAGTCAGCTTTCACTGTGGCCAAATCTTCCATCTGGGGGAAAACAATATAGCTGCACATGTCTTTAATCAGGGCAGACAACACTGTGGTCAGCACTATCGAGAACATTGGCTGTGACATTCCTGCTGCCAAGCCCACTGTCACTTGGAAGGAACCAGTTGCCAGGAAATTGAGCACAGATAGGACTTGCACAAGAGGGGGGATCCCAGTGGGGTGACGGATTGCAGATATGGGGTCGGGCTCCAATTGGGCACACAGCTCCGTAATTGTGGCCCTGTCAAGTCTATAGGTGAGGATAATGTGCCTGTCCTCCATTGTTGCCAAGTCCACCTGGGGTCTGTACACAGGGGTATGTCTCCGTCTCCTATTCATCCACAGCCGTAGCAATCTATGGGGCCAAAGATTGAGGAGCCGGTCACAAACTGTACATTGTAGCCACAACAGTACAATGCATGATGTAAATGTTTAATGTATAAGTGACATTTGTCCTATAGGTCCAATTTTAAACTGTGATGCAGTTTTTACCCAGAGCCTAATCCCCCGCCACCTCTCCTGAAATGGCGTCTGCCTGTCCTGTGTGGAGGGACAGGTGAAAGTGAGGCAATTCCGCTGACGTTGTGCGCTGTTGCGGTGGGCGGTCGGGATCCACCATGCAACTCCTCATTGGTTATTATTGGGCCCTATTGGTTACAGTGGCCAAAGGTGATGTACGCCGGCGGTGACGGTATGCAAAGCCGCGGACGTAACCGCCATTTTATATCTGATCACTCACTTGCTACCTGACCTTCAACAGAAAACGACCTACACTGCATGTGCTGCTGTGACCTGTGTCTGGAACCTACCATGGCTCATGTGACTGGGGAAAGGGCCCCTGCCTTCACCTCGGCACAGTTGCAGCGACTGGTGGATGGGATCCTACCCCAGTAAGGACTGCTGTGTGGGCCTCCGGACCAACAGGTGAGTATACTGTGAGCACGATGTATGGGGCATGAATGCATGGAGTGGTATGTGTGAAGGCATTGTGTAGGGGGGTGGGTGGATGTCCCCGATGCGGCGTGCAGCTTGTGTGCTGGGCCCTGTGTGTGCAAATGGTGATGTGAAGGGATATGGTGGGCCATAAGTGTAACAGGCAGGATGGTTTGACTGATACCTTTCACTGTGTGTATTTCTCTGCAGGTCAGCACCCATCAAAAGAAGGGTATGTGGCGTGCCATCACCAGGGACGTGCGGACCCTAGGGGTCTACGGCAGGTGGAGCACCCACTGTCGGAAACAGTGGGGGGACCTGAGATGCTGGGAACAGAATACGGCAGAGGCCCAGCTGGGGATGGCCTCCCAACGAGGAAGGGGTGCCCGTCGAACCCTGACCTCCCTGATGGCCCACGTACTGGTGGTGGCCTATTGGGAGCTGGATGGGCATTTGAGGGCATCACAGCAGCCACAAGGGGGTGAATACAATGACCATCATTACAACTTACGCATGGTAACGGGGTACCCGGTTAGGGGTTGTGTGTCATTGGGTGCCCCTAGGCCAGGCCTGACATTGCAGAGTAGGTCCTATATTGGGCAGGGTTCTAATGTGATAATCCTGCTACCTAGCTTGTAGGCATCCACTACTGATCAGGGCTGTGTGGATCTAGGGTGTGTTGCAGTTGGCAGTATGTGCCCCTCCCCATGCCCTGGTGGCTAGCATTATTACTGCTGGTGCATTGCATAGTGCGTAGGGCTGTTCCCTGTGATTGACCGTGGTGTGTACGCCAATGGTGGTGTTGGTGCAGCCATTGACCCAGTGTATCCTTTGTCTTTTGTTTTGTCATCCTGTCCTTATGTGCATTAGCATCCTCTGGTGGAGGAGGAGAGTCTCCGGCAACGGAGGGAGCTGCATCCCACAGGACCCAGGAGGCAGAGTCTACTGGTGCTGAGGGAACCAGTGGGACAGAGGCGAGGGGAGCACCACAGCAGAGACAGGAGGGGACAGTTCAGACTCTGATACCTCCTCCGATGGAAGCTCCCTGGTGGTGGTGGACACCCCTGTGACCACCCCAGCTACAGGTACATCCGCCACCCCCGTACCAGCACCGCCCTCCCAGCAGCCCCTCATCGAGTTGCCTGTGCCCGCTCACCCAGGAGGGTGGGCAACTCCTTCACACCAGGCACCTCAGGCCCTGCCCCAGTGAACCTTGCTACCCTGATTGAGTAGGCTATTGACTTCCTATAATCCATCTCTGTTGGGAAGTCAACCATTGTGAATGCCATCCAGAGGCTGGCAGCCCAAATGCGACAGACAAATGCATTTCTGGAGGGCATTCACACTGGCTTGGCGGCCCAACAGAGATCAATCTAGGCTCTGGCCTCCTCTCTGATGGCAGCCATTGTCCCTGTTTCCACCCTCGCCCGCCAATTTCCTCTTCCCAATCCCATTCCCCTCAACCCCAACCTATCCCAAGCACATAGGCAGACAAGCATGCACACAGGACAACACACAAGAGTGTCACAGGCAAACACAAGCACCACACATCATCCCACAGGCATTCACACAAACACCATCCAGATGCAGACATACCAAGATCCACTGCCTCCACTGTGTCCCCCTCCTCCTCCAGCTCCCTCCCAGATGCATCAACACACACACCTGCATGCACTACATCTTCATCCACTATTGGCATCACCACCACACCTAGCAGAACACACACCTCACTGGCAGACACCACCACAACAGCCATGCACACGTCCCCTATTTCCTCTCCCGCTGTGTCTGTCCCCTCCTCCCAAGGTACACAAACGCAAGCACTCAGACACACAACAGCATCCACCCATGCACCTACACCGAGCAGACAGGCACCTCCTACAACCACTCCCTCTTCCTCCACTCCCAAATCTTCTTCCTCTTCCCCACTAATGCCCCCAAGAAGCTTTTCCTTTGCACCACTGACCTCTTCCCTACCCCTCCCCTGTTCTTCACATCTGGCCAGGGTGGCAAGAACCCAGGCAAGCAGCTCAACCACCCAGTCCACAGGACCAGTAGTCTCCACACCCACTTGTGGTGGGAAAGGATCCAGCTGCTGCCAGGAAGGGCAAGGAGCCTGTCCCATATGCTGCCCGGAAGGGCAAGGAGCCTGCCCCTAGTGCTGGCAGGAAGGGAAAGGAGCCATCAACAGCTGCTGCCAGGAAGGGCAAGGAGCCATCACCAAGTGCTGCTGGAAGGGCAAGGAGCCATCTTCAGCTGCTGCCAGGAAGGGCAAGGGGCCTGGTGCAGGGACTCAGTCGGAGCCCCCAACAACAACCATAGTTGTGCAGCCATCCACCAGCAGCAGCAGCACACCACTACCACCAGTGAGCAGCCGTCCGAGGCTGCAGGGGATGGGCTGGAGCTTCCCCCCACAACCACCAGCAGCAGCACCACCACTGCCACCAGTGGGCAGCCGTCTGAGGCTGCAGGGGATGGGCTGGAGTTTCCCCCCACCACCAGTAGCAGCAGCAGCACCACCACCACTACCACCTGTCTGCAGCGGTCCAAGGCTGCAGGGGATGGGCTGGAGCTTCCCTCCACTACTACCAGCAGCAGCAGCACCACCACCACTACCACCATTGGTCATCTGTCTGAGACTGCAGGGGAAGGGTTGGAGCTTCCCTCCACAACCACCAGCAGCAGCACCACTACCACCACTGAGCAGATGGTGTGTAGTCCTGCCTCCATGGGCTGCTGTGCAGCCTGCCCCCTGCAAATCCTGTGGGAATGACACCCACCTGAGAGACTGTGACCTTGCACTCCCCAGGATCAAGAGCACAGGGCACAGTGCCCCCTCCAGAACCAGTGGGTATGACACCCATTCACCCCATCCCCCGCAGGATCAAGAGCACAGGGTTCGATGACCCTCCAGAACCAGTGGGTAAGACACCCACCAACCCAAGCCTCCCCAGGATCAGAAGCACAGGGCACGATGCCCCCTACAGAACCAGTTGGGAAGACACCCACCTGAGAGACTGGCTTTGCACTCCCCAGGACCAAGCTCAGGGCATGTTGTCCCCTCCAGAGCATGTGGGCAAGTCACCCACTTGAGAGACTGTTGCCTTGCACTCCCCAGGACCAAGCACAGGGCATGTTGCCCCCTCCAGAGCATGTGGGCAAGTCACCCACTTGAGAATCTGTGGCCTTGCACTCCCCAGGACCAAGCACAGGGCATATTGCCCCCTCCAGAGCATGTGGGCAAGTCACCCACTTGAGAGACTGTGGCCTTGCACTCCCCAGGACCAAGCACAGGGCTTGTTGCCCCCTCCAGGACCAGTGGTGTTGTTTCATCCTCCGGTTGAGGTGCCACTCCATTCCCCGTCCCCCTGAGGTGCCTGCCTATTTCCCAAATGATGCCCATGCAGTGTTCTCTCAAAGTTGCTGCAGGTGACAAGTGGGGCCTTGGACTTTGGCCTGTGGCCCACACACATTGAGGACTGGGCAGTGTCCCTTGAACTGTACATATGTATATACCATTAGATTGAATTTTCGTTTTCTACTGTATTTACATTATGACACTCACTTTCATCAATTCCTTTTGCCCTTGCATTATTCCTGAGGGGTATAGGGTAAAAAAAATGTATTACTGCATCTGATTGTGTGTATGGTGTTGGGGGTTGGTGTGTGTGTGTTGTGTGTGTGTTTCACTCTCTTTTTCCTCCCCCCTCCTTTGTGTGCTAGGTGGCTGTACTCACCATAGTCGTCTTTGCCGTCATTGGTGTTCGTGGCGGAGCAGGACGTAGAAAATCATTGGGAAGATCTGAAGTTCAAGCTCCATGGCGGCGTGGTTGTTCCCTGTGTCTCCAAAGGGGAGTCCTTTCCCTTCTGAGGTCTGTTTCCACCAGGCTTTTGATGTCGTTGGTACCGCCCCGGAGAAGGTGGCGGAATGTGGTGTAATAATATTGTGGGCAGTATATTGACTTCCGCCTGCCTGTAGGCGGCTTCCGCCATGGTGCCTGTAGTTTCCGCCCTGGCAGTCGGTGTGGTAAAGTGGCTGTCTATGGGAGTTCTCTCCGCCATGGTCATAATGTGGCAGTAGTTACCACCAGCCTGTTGGTGGTATTACCACCACTTTATCACCAACCGGCAAGGTTGTAATGAGGGCCATAGTGTCGATTAATGAAATCATTATTGTGATTGTAGTGAAACAAAAAATGAATGTCCATTATAAGTCCAGATTGCCCGAATTCAGTAGTTACCCTGAAAATCGGGCTTGGATGCTGTCCTCCTGGACCTATATTGAACACCATTGGACGAGATAAACCTTAACAACTATGGACAAAGCTTTTTTACCCTACCTACCATGGCCCTTTTTACACAGAACAACTATGTCTCTACTTCAAAAGCACCTACATAACCTTTTGTCCACATTTCGCTTGCTGTCTTTGAATATTCTCCAACTCTGATCGTGTCTTGTCCTCTTAAGAATCAGCCCCTTTTTTAAGTAGTTGGGCTGCATATCCCTCCCCTCCGAATGCAGTCCTCTGCATTTATTCAGATTAAAGGTCATCTGCTTTTCCACCTCTCACATCAACTGGTGTCTACATTCGATTTTTGTTTTGTAAGTTAGCCTGCCATGCTTTGAATTTACTGCATTACAAACGTTTCCATCAAAAGATTCAAGAACAGGGCCCCAACGCTGGCTTACTTCTAAATCATTGATGAATATCTTAAAGGCAACGATTTCTGATAAAATCGTATTGGGTTCTTCTGAATAACTCTCTCTAATCTTATGTTGCACCCCTTATCATGAGAATCTAACACCTATGTGTCAACCAGTTTCCTATCGATTTCCAAAACTGATCAACAACCCTGTATTATGTATACTGATCCCCTATTCCAGCTCATGGCTGAGGCCAAAAACAAAATATTACCATTTTGGCTGGCTACTATTCAGAAAAAAATGTCTTTGAACAGTTTGATTTTAAACTGCCCTTTATGAATGAAGTAGCAATTTCCATCAACAAGAAAAATATTCACAACTGTACATATAGATAAGGATCCGAATTGTTGCTTGTTTTGAATTGCAAATTATTTTCTACGTTGGCTTTTTAGATGCCTTTTTTAGACCAGTGATACAGCAAAAGTGCATTAGACCCTAATGTAAACAATAAAAGTTCCTTCGCCATCAGCTGACTTGTAAAATTAAATCACAATGGGATACAGGGGCCTGTCATGCCATTGGGACCTTATGCAACAGCACCTGCTACTCTATTGATATCTACACACCTATGACTTTAAACGTTTATTTCCTGGAAAGGTGCAGGCTAGCATACAGTTTGTTTTTGTAGACCAGAATGCACCTCTAATTTATTAATTAAACCGTGAAAAAGTTATAGTTCAGAAATACGAGGGCTTCTTAGAGCCAGGCAAACACCATGACATTTCACTCTGTCAAGTCACGTTTTGTCCGCAACTCCCCTGGCTAAGACTAGTGTCCCTTGTTTGAGAAGCCCATGTCCCTGGTGGGGATATCACTGACTTCAGAGCAGTCGTCAGTGTAGTGATTGCTTTAAAGGCAGAAGAGTCTGCCAAATAAGTGCACATTATTAGCCACGGTCTGCACACATTTTCTCACCATAATTTGATTATCCTGCCTGAGACTAGCTGGGGAATCTTGTTCATGTCCCCTGCCCTGAATAGTACAAGATGATCATTACTATATCCTTGTGGCCCTGTGGCAGAAAAGTCATCAAGTCAGGTGTTTCTGATGGCAAAACAGCCAGGATTCCGGTGTTTCAAATTCTGCTGTTCCTACACCACATAAGTATGACTGGGCTGGGTTAATTGCTGTTTTATGGCACTCCATCAAACTTTAAGGCATAATTTATTACTAGTTTGGTGGTAAAAACAACAAACTTACACATTGGGTAAAGACTTATTCTGCAGGGTTTAGTGAATTACACGAGTTAAATAACTCTGATTATGTACAATTGGTATTTATCACGTTTTGAATACTGAATGTGTGCTATTTACTACATGTAGTAAATACTGCACCCGAAAAATAGTACATGAACAAAACATCAGAAAGTTCCCTTTTTCAGTATTTGGAAGTTCCTTCTGTCAGATAATTAATCTCTAGAGAGAAGAAATAGCCAGAGCAACACACAGAAGGACCCCAGGATCCCCCAAAGTACACCAACTCATTCCTGTGTGAGAGCTTACAGGCATTACTTTTGTATGGACAAACCACCTCGAAACATGAAAAACAGAATCCATTGCTATCCTCCGATATCATTGTCATCACAAGCAGAAACCTGCCAAATCCTTCCATTATGGATCATAACAGAGAAAGCATGTACAGGTTTATAGATCCTGGGCTAGAGGTCCTGGTAGCCGAGGAGGTGGTAAGGCACCATGAACATCTAATTAGCCATTTCATGCTTAAGAAGCCATCACAAAGAAACAAGAGCATGCCTATGGAAGGAGATAATGGACAAAATGAGTTCAGTAGCAACATATCCACATGATGTTGAGAACATTAAAAACATGTTTCAAATCCTGAAATGTGAAGTACTTAAGGAAGTTGTCAAGCACATTACCTCAAGCCAGGGGCAGAAAAAATGATGACCATCATCAACATCTCTTGGGTGGAACATGTGCAAACAGGTCTCGTGGTTGGAGGACTCCTCGGCAATAGACATACAAGTTATAATGGAAATACATGTGGTTGTTAAAAAGTTGACTTGGCTGACAATAATAATCTTTGTGAGAAGTAGCCGATGTCATTTGTTAATCATATTCACATACACCCTTGTATGTGCTGCCATAGGGGCTAACAGCTTTCTAACAATATTGTTGACATGTCCTGGTATTGGACTGTAACAATCATAATGCTTTGGAATCTTGATGATGATGGGTTGATTTGTCTCTACAGCACAGTGAGGGTGATGTGTAAAGACTAATATTTCTTCTGCACAGGTTCATGGTGCTGTGTTTTGATCCAGGCCACAGACACAGTATTTCAGTATGCACAGGTTTGCATCACACAGCACTTGCTCATAGTGTGCTTCATTTTATGGTTGTAGCACTTGTTTGCATGTCTATGTGAGGCCACTAGGTGTACATGACTGCAGTCAATTTACATTAGGGTTCCTGGCAATCCTGCAATAGCATAGATGATTGCTTTGTTGGCTTTGGCTGTGTGAGTGTCCAAGGGGACCTGTATATACAGCCTACTCACTCTCTGAAAAGTATATGTGACATTGGAGAGTATTGTACTGAAAGTTGGTTATGAAATTCTATGCACCGATGCTACTGTCTGCTGTGTGATGCCTGTGGCAAGGAATTCTAGCCCTGCTAGCAATTTTCCAGAAGAGTGATGCGGATGATCCCTAAGTTGGGCTGCTTCCATGGTATTCATAATGAGGAAATATGCTTTGTACAGTGCCCATATCAGGCCTTTATAGTCTCTGGATCTCAAGCTAACTCATGTTTATGGTTTCCAGCCTTGCCTTTTCAATCCTGACCTTCTTGCTGCATCATTTTAGTTTATTTATTGGTGGGCTGGTTTACATCCTCATGCTTCATTGTTTATTGTAGCAAAACATGGACCTGGCATAGCATGATCTAGTGGCATTGCAGTGCTAAATCTATTGTGATGTACCGTTGAATAGAAGTACGTGCTACTACAATCAACCTGTGAGAGTGTCATCTGTCCATGACTGTTAATTTAGGTCTGGACATTTGTGCATGTGTGTGTGTGATATATTTTTTTGCTCAAAATCTGTTTATTGATTTTTCAGGCAAGTGAAACAAAGTGCAAAAGGATCACCAAATACATCATACAATGACACAAGAGATCGAATGTTATTTGAAATATAGGTAGTGTGCAAAGGTTATGAGCAATTGGTAATACAAAATAGTGGTGACATACTGGAATAACATTAGATCATCCATCGTATAGTGCACTGTAATATGAATGGAAAGAAACAAAATATCACAGCAACAATAAGAGAGAACAACTACAGGTCAGGATGGTGAGCACACAAGTCTACACCCGAAACAGTGTCCTAATGTAACTCAAAATGTGTGCCTCTCCCTCCAAGATAATGGGTGACCAGTACTAGTAGCAAGGCTTTGGTAGAGGGCTCAATCAAAAAGCAGCAAGAGCCTTAGCTCTGGCAGGTTAAAGCAGGTGAATGCCAGGTGTGTGAGATCCTGGACCAGTGGGTGACAGATAGTCTAGAACTAGGCCTCAATCCGAGTTAAATTGTGGGGGAACTGCTCCATTGCCAGGGCATGCCACAGGTGAGAAAACCACTGAGCAAAGTTGTACATTCACCCTCCCTCCAACTGGGAAAAGGCTGGAGTGACAACTCAGATGAAAAGTCAGGATTAGAGAAAATGGGTGTTTTAAGAGAGGGGAAGGTGGTACGTGCCCTTTGAAGCACCACTTTATGTCATATGCCAAGTACGATTTTAGTGGGTGCAGCAAGATAGGCACTGTGTGGCCAGGCTTGCTTAGGTGACCAGGCTAGCCATGCTGATGTGGAACCAGTGCTTTCACTCTTGTGCATTACCTATTCAGAGACGTATCGTAAGTGGGCAGCCCAAAAATACTTGAGGAGATTAGGCCAGTCCACCCCTGTCTCGAGGTTGCATCACTTAAGTATTAGATACCCACGGTCACTTCCAATTCCTGATAAAAGAACGGATATCATGTTATGAGCGCATGATATCATCTTGTGGGATTGTAGTGGGTAAGGTCTGAAATAGATAGAGAGCCTGTGTGAGTACATTCAGTTTTATAACATTAATCCTGCCCAGCCAAGAGACATGGAGGCTTTCATTGCCTAAGATCTGTTAAGATGAAACAACAGAGATGTAGCCAGTTGGCACATGTTCAAGACATAATTGTAGGGGTAAGGTTGAGACCGAGGTCTCTAATCTTATCTGAGGACCACGGAAATGGTGGCAAAGTGGGGAGGTCTTGCTTGGGGACAGTCAAGCTGAGCGCGCACAATTTGGACATGTTAATCCTAAAGTCCAATACTGCCTCAAACACAAACAGGTGACAGCTGTTGGGAGGGAAACTGAAGTCTGCGAAATAGATCAGCCAGTCAAATGGAATGCCTATTATATCCCCCATGTGGTGGAAAGTGATGGCCAGGGCTTCAGCCACCAGGGCAAATAATAGAGGCGATGAAGGGCACGCCTGTCACACCCCCCTCAGAATAGATATGGGCTCCTTGTGCTGTCCATTCAAATGAATTGTAGTTGTCGGTGCTAAATAGGAGGCCATAATTTTAGTGATCATACCCGGTCCCAACCCCGCCTTGTTAAATACTGCTCTAAGAAAGGACTACTTCACCCTATCAAAGGCCTTCTCCACGTCAAGCGAAAGGACGCATGCTAGAACATGGTGGCGGTGAGACATCTCAACAAGGTGAGCTACACATCATACATTGTCCGCACCCTACCAGTTGCAGATAAAACTCGCCTGCTCAGGGTTGATAAAGCCTGGTAGGTACTACCACCATGAGAGGTGTGAGGCCTGTGTCTTGTGTAAAAGAGTTAAATAGCTATAACAGATGATCCTGTAGATGTGGTAAAAACATCCGATAGAAGAGGATGGGAGTCCATCTGGTCCTGGCGTCTTTCAGAGCGGGAGAGCCTGTACAGAGGTATGAAGCTCCGCAAGGGTGATTAGGCCTTAAAGGTGTTCCCAGTGTTGGGGATGGAGGGGTTCCCACTCACAGTCTCTCAAATATTTCTCTATCAGTGCAGGAGAATGTCTTCACCATCATAAAGGGCTTGATAATAATCATGGAACGCCCACTGCTTGTCCCACTCTGTGATTGCCCATCTTGGGTCCTCTGTCCAACGTTTTGCAATATGTACGTGGCATAGCCTATGAGCCAAGAGTGTGCTTGCCTTATTGTCCCCCATGTAATATCGCTGCTGTAATGCCAAAAAGGAATGTTGGGTCCTGTTGGTTCTATGAGCCCTCAGTTGGCTACACAAGATAGCAAGTTGTCGCTTGTCTTTGTCCTCCGCCTTCAACTTGGTTTCCATTAAACGGGTCCTCTCCCCTGGCAGTAACTACAGAAGAGATCACCCCCTAGACACTAGCCTTAAAATCAACCCACCATGTTTGAAGTGGGATATGCGACAGGGAGTTCAAAGCAAAATATTAAATGATCCCTTTACAAATCTCAGCCATGTCTACCAGATCTCGGAGGAGTCATGGGAATAAACGCCCGCGCAGTGAACTCATACAAGAAGGGGTGCCATCAGACTAGAACAGTTCTGCGTGGGCCTGGTCAAAGATAGAAATGTCAGAGATCCCCCGTAACTAAGTTGCGGAGGACGGAGTGAGTGATCAGGACGTGGTCAATTCAAGAGTAGGATGTGTGAACAAGTGAGTAACATGAGTAGTCTTGTGTGTCTGGGTGCTTATAGCTCCAGTCATCAATGAGCCCTAGATCCACGCTATCCCTTTTGAGCTGGGCTGACCTGGCTCCTGTACTCTGATGGGAGACTGCACACCTGTGTAAGACCAAGCCCCACACCAGGTTAAAGTCGCCACCAACAATAACATCTCCTTCCACCCCAGCAAACTGCTCTCACAGGACTCATTGAAGGAAGGAATCTTGTGCACAGTTTGAGCATAAATGTTGAGGAGTGTGAGCTGCTGCTTGCCCTGGAGCATATTGAGTGTCAGGAAGAAGCCCTCCCTTTCCCTCACCAACCTTAAGACAAAGGAGCTGAAGCTGGACCCATTCCCAGTGTCTTGGTACCAGAGTACAATCAATAATGTATCTGGTACTTCAGGTGTGACATCCTCTGTCTGTCCGTCCCCAGAAGGTGGGTCTCCTGGAGGAGGACAACATTTGCATCATGTTGCAGTATGTACTCCCAGACCTGCTTGCATTTATTTGTGGAGTCAAGGATATGGACATTAAGGGAAAGTGATCAAGTACCCATTTGTAATGTCATGGTTTGGTGAGTGGGGAGCTGCTGCATAATGTACCAACAACAGTGGGGAGGTGAAGTATGAAATATGATAGCCCACACCCTCTACACTCCTAGTAGTAGTTTAAAAAATATGGAAGCTGGTTACCCCCCGAAAGGCAAGGTGATCTGACATACAGGTGTAGTGGATAGGAGTGACATTATATTACCTGCACGATACGACTGTGGTAGTTACCAGCACTGACTGACCTGAAAAAGAACAATAACCAACCAAAGAAAGTGGACCAACAGGTCCTAACAGTTGCATCTGAATCCCACGGAGACCGACATTGACATGTACAGATCCCATTAGAAGAGTCTCCCTCCTGGGGTGTGAGTCATGGAGTGCTGCCCATCAGATGAAATCTGACTTTCTGTACATGAAGTCAAGGTGGATGGTCCCCCTAAATCCTGTGGCTCAGCACATCCATAGTCCATGATGGCAAAAGACACCATGGCTCCAGCCACAATAGAAGGATGCATTTTTGTGGGATATGGCGGCCATGGTTAGAGAGCACCTGAGATGAATGGAGCTGGAGATAGGTCTTTCCTCATATTTCAAAGGTGCTGTATATTGTCATATTTGGTCTCCTGTGATGCAGCCTCCGTCTGGCGTTTATCTGGGCACAGGGATTTCACTGTGGTTCAGGTGGGCCACAGTTTGTCTCTGGATGATCTGCAAGGCGGAAAAGTGTCCCTGTCCTGGGGGTTAGCAGCACGCCCCAGCAACTGTTTTGCCTTAGTCAAGGAGCACAGAGAGGGTTGCCTGCCCTCCCAGGCAAATGGGAGACCCCATTGGAATTGAAGGTCCATTTCCAGAAGTTTGTCTGTGACGGGCTTGCAGTCTCATTGCCTGCGCAAAGTGACAGGGTAAAGGTCCTGATGGAGTTGAATGGCGTGGCCCCAAAACACCAGGTACGCCTTGCTCCGGTAGGTCTGTAGAATGGCTTCACTCTTTGTAAAGAAGTGCCCTCTTGTCAGCATATCTGGCACTGAATCTGGGTGCCCCACAGCTGACGCCAGATCGTGAGCTCTATCTAGGACTGGGCAAGGGGCCTCCTTCTCATCTCAGATTGAGTGTAGAAGCTGAGCAGCGAATGACAAGATGTTGTTGCCCTTCATGACTTCAAGGACCCTCCTTATGTGTATTCTGTTCTGGCGATTTTCCAGGTCCTCCTGATTGCTTTGTAGTTCAGCCTGCTGTTCCTCAAGTGCATTTGCACGAGATCACAGCATCTCCTGATCTATCGAGTGGGCATCAACACTGAGTTCCAGATTGTCCTATCTCAGAGACATCCCTCTGAATGTCTTGAAGGCATGTTTTAAAGTCTGCCGTAAGAGAGTCAACTTCGGAGGGAAATGGTCCATGGAGTCTTGCGATACATGCACTGCAGCTGTGTTTCCTGACGCAGGAGCTGGAGAGGAGTCTGTTGTTTCAGAGTCCATGGTGGGGAGTTTGCTCCATAAGGAGGTCATCAGATTGTCCCTGGTAAATTTATTACATGGCATGCTAACTAAGAGTATAGGGCTCAGGTCTTCTCCACACTACCCTCCCAACTCACTGTCAACCATGCAATTCGAAGCCAATCTGGGTAGGCACTGCCCTGTTCAGGGGGTCCAGAAGATGTGACAGGTGGGGTGAGCGCATGCTCGTCCCAATGGGGGAATGAATCAACCACCCCTTAGCATCATGGGCAGAGGAGGTGAGAGGTTAAGGTCTGTGATGGAGAGCTGCCTTTTATAGTCACGGGCACTCCAGAGGTTCAGGTGGACCACAAAGAGGGCCTGGGTGCAAAGGCCTACACCATCAAGAAACCCAGTCACTCCAGGACAATGGCAAGCAGCTGAGGAGCCATTGCGTGGGTGATAGGATGTAGCAAAATGGCCCAAATTCTCAAAAGGGGGCCAATGTCACAAAGGGGATTGCGGGTAGATCCCAGAGCTCCAAGTCTGTAATCCAAAGAGGATGGGAGCAAGGCCGCCCGCGTCCCGCGGCTTCCTGCACACCTGCTGCCTCCTTGCTCCTAAGGCTGCCTCCCCCGGGCTCGCAGTGCTGCTTACTTATAATCCGCAGGCCATCCAGGGAGGGTAGAAGTCTTTCTGTTGACTGTGACAGTGTGGCATTGGGATCGGCAACAGAGCTGATCATGGCATCTCCCACACACTCCGGCAACGCATCCAGTTCAGGGCGCCTGGTTGGAGGCCCACAGCAGCTCTGCAGGCTGGCGGAGGCACAGGTCTCATAATAGCATGTTTGTGCCCCCCCCAACTACGTAGTCTCACCACCGTGCACACAATTTAAGGGTCACTGATCCCAACAATGGGGGCCGCAGGGTGCACGGGGTTAATATGATGTTCGTAAGGGAGCCGAGACATGGCAGGAGTCTGCTCTGATAATGCCAGAGCCACAGCCGTGGGATGATGTAACCCCTCCTCAAGTTGCAGAGGGGGTGCTCCGGTGTTTCTCTACTTTTTGCAGTGGTGAACCATGGCTCCGGTGCTGTAGATGGCGTCGGGTAGCCAGGAGGGCCCCGGGAGCAAACAACGCATGTCCTATGCCATTCCTGGCTAGGACACCCCCTGTGAGATATGTTTTTTAACCTCAAATAGTGAATGTACTGTGTTTTTGCATCATTGTGTTGGCAATTCGTTTTTATATTATTTTACTGCTTTTCCTTCATTACTTCAAATTCCATCTGCTTTTGACAGAGGTATTTTAAGGTGTTTTTCCACTGATTTTCAATCACCTCATATTTATAATTTGCTGTTATTTACCAATGAGCTATATTTTGCATGTGGTAAATATAATGTGGTAAATAGCACATGTGATAAATTGCACACATAGACTTCATTCACGTGTTATTAGGAAAATGTGATAAATACCACATGCGGTTTAAAACTCGTAATGAGACAGGTCTGTAAATGTATGCTCTAGTTATGCTAGCATGCGTTCATTACCTCTACACCCAGCTCATAATCAGAGCTTAAATGTATTATTATGCATAACCGTGCACAATGTGAGGTGGTGCTGTTTATTGAATCAGTATTCAATCTCTGGAGCGATACGGGGTGGTGAAACCTATTCAGAGTAGTTACACAGGATCTAATGGCGCTCTGGCCCCGATTACAGTTGATCTCAATATTCTGTCACCTGCGTAAACTGCTCTTTGCTCAGATGTCGGTATTCGTAGTTGGGTCGTATTTATCACATCAGTAATTACCACTTCCATTAAATATCCCATCCTTTGTTAGATTTTGACACGTCAAACTGTAAGAATTCAACAGAGGAAACGAGCACATTATTTACCATACCCTACAGATTTTGGATTGTAAAGTACCAAAACCCGCATGTGATTCCCCAAAAACTTGTGGTAGGTATTAGTTAACATACCTAATGAATAACGAACCTCACGGTATCATTATTTGTTGGGTGCGATAAATAGCATCTTTATTTTGACAAACTCTGGGCCTTGTTGTCCAATGTAGTCAGGATAATCATCTTTTTAATACCATATTTTGGGAAACAGTGGCATTGGGACCATATCAAAAAGGGATTAGTAGAGGCCAGCAGTATGCAGACAAAAACAGTCTTTTAACGGGTGTTTTTTAAAGCAAAATAGATGAGACCTGTCTATTTAAACAGTCCTTAATTTGTTAGAAAAAATAAACTAAAAGTGCAAGGGCTGAACGTTTTTCTTGGGAGCCTGCTTCAAGCCTGTGCCCAAGGCAGCGGTTACTGAATACCAAGGATGAATAATGTTACCTCCACCTACGGCCTCTAACATCCTGTCTAAAAATGTCACTCTTTTTCATCCTCTTCCTTTGTCAGTGTTTTCCTATGTTTCTCTTTTTTATTTCTGTTCTGCCTTTTTCTTTGTTGCTCTTAGTAAACGTTTGGTTATGATAAATAGTTCCTCTCCCCAGAAATGAGTGCAAGTGTCAAGCAGCAGCAGCAGTCAGTGGCATAAGTTAAGCCGTAATGATGTTGTCATCGGTGTACATCTTCAGCGGTAAAGAAGTCACCTTAAGAGTGACACGATTTTGTTTTGTTGTCACTTGATAGTAGCCCAGTTTAGGATTTTTTATTGCTTTTTGAAACAGTGTTGCTACTTGTAGATTACCATTCACCTTGCTGCACAGCATCATAGGACGCAAGAGAGTTTGAAAAGTGAAAGTCGAAGGTTTGCAAACCACATCAAAAACATTCCGGACCACAATTTAATTTCGAGCAAGTATTTTATCCGAAAACAGTTAAAGGTGTATGAAGATGTGAATTGAACCCATTTTCTAGAAGCTGGAAGAAGACATTTCTTATAAATTTGTTTTACAGATGATCATTGAGTTGCAGTCTACTGAATCAAATGCCTCTCATGATAAATGTTTAGGACATAGTTTGCATGCTTCACTTGTTTCCCACAACTCAGGCATATGATTTTCTGGGTATTTTATGTTTTGGTAATGATTCATGTTAGACTTTTCATCCTTGGTGTGGTCTCCCTTAACTTTTTGCCTCTGTTCCCCAGGTTGTTGATGTGTGCTGGACTCTGTGTTTGCTGTTTTTGTTACTCTGGGCAATGTAACACTGCTAACCAGTGCTTAAGTGCAAGTGCTCCTATACAAAATGTGTATGTAATTGGCTCATCCATGATTGGCATATTTGATTTACTATTAAGTCCCTAGTACAGTGCACTAGAGGTGCCCAGGGTCTGTAAATCAATTGCTACTAGTGGGCCTGCAGCACTTGTTGTGCCACCCACTTTAGTAGCTCTGTAAACATGGCTCAGGCCTGCCACTGCAGTCTGTGTGCAGTTTTTGCATGTAAATTCGACTTGGCAAGTATGCCAACTTGTCAGGCCTAAACCTTCTCTTTTCTTACATGTAAGACACCCCCAAGGTAGGCCCTAGGTAGCCCCAAGGGCAGGGTGCAGTGTATGGTTAAAGTAGGCCATATAGTAATGTGTTTTATATGTCCTGACAGTGAAATACTGCTAAATTCGTTTTTCACTGTTGCAAGGCATGTCCCTCTCATAGGTTAACATGGGGCTACCTTTAAATATGAATAAAGTGTAGATTCCCTTTGGGAGCGGATAGACATGTGGAGTTTGGGGTCTCTGAGCTCACAATTTAAAAATGCATCTTTTAGTAAAGTTTATTTTAAGATTGTGTGTATGAAAATGCCACTTTTAAAAAGTGAGCATTTTCTTGCTTAAACCATTTCTGTGACTGCCTGTTTGTGGATTCCCTGTCTGGGTCAGTTTGACAGGTGGGCTGGTTGCACCTCTCACTAGACAGTGACACAAAGGGAGCTGAGGTGTAGTCTGCATTTCCTGATGTGCCATCTGTGTTAGGAGGGAGGGGAGGAGTGGTCACCAACACCTGAAAGGGCTGTGCCTGCCGTCATACAATGCTGTCTCCAACCCCCCGGGTGTGTGTCTGGGGCCTGGCCTGGGCAAGGCTGGATTTCACAAACAAGAGAGACTTTTCTTTGACGTAAGCCTACTTCAAAGAGCAAAATGAGTATAAGAAGGGCACCCAAAACCACAGACTTTAGAACACTTCTGGAAACCAAGAGGAAACTCTGCCTGGAGAAGAGCTGAGGAAGAAGAGCTGCCCTGCCAATGACTGTGCTTTGTGGAGCTATCCTGCAGTTGCTGCTTCTACCTGTGCTAGAGGAGAAAGACTGGACTTTGCGTGCCTTCCTTCTTGTGAAGAACTCTCCAAGGGTTTGCCTCCTGTTATTTGAAGTCTCAGGGACAGCAAAGACTTCCCTCTGCCAGCACCTGGAGCCTCTGCTGAGACTCTTACTCTGCCAAGTGGTGCCCATCCAGTTCCTGGGACCCTGAAAGGAGAAGCTGGCAGGCCAAGAGTGAGAAATCCACGCACCGACCGCCGTGCAGGGAAAAGATCGACGCGACTCCGACCTGCAGCCAAAAAATCAACGCGCCGCCGGCTTCACGGCTGAAAATCGACACCCACCTGCAACGCAACCGAAAGATCGACGCACGCGGCTGGAGAAAAGACACGCAGCATCGCTGACGGAGGCTGGTGAGATCGCAACCTGCGCTGCACGTTTTTTTGATCATCTTGTGGCAGGATTTCCGACGCAAACATCGCTGGGCATGTAAAAACGACACAAGGCCTGCAAAAACCTGAGAGAGCAGTTTGAATCGATGCATCGCTCTCCTGCAGAGAGAAGAAACAACGCACTCCGACTCGACTGAAAGAGATACGACGCACGGTCTCGCTCGTGAGTGATAGCGACGCATCGCAAGCCCCTTTTGACCCACACTCACCTGTGCGGGGTTAGTTTTGACACTCCCAGGTACATTTTCACACTAACAGCGTCAGCGTTGTGTTTAATCTTACATGAAGACTCCTTTTGGTTTTGAATTGATAACTTGACTTGGGTATTGTGGATTTTTGTCGTTTTGGTCTTGTTTTGATTAGATAAATATTTTCTATTTTTCTAAAACTGTGTTGTCTCATTTTAGTAGTGTTTTCATTAAGTTACTGTCTATGTTGGTACAATTACTTTACACCTAGCACTCTGAAGTTAAGTCTGCCTGCTTGTGCCAAGCTACCAAGAGGGTGAGCCGGGGTTAGCTGAGGGTGATTCTCCGTTACCCTGACTAGAGTGAGGGTCCTTGCTCGGACAGGGGGTAACCTGACTGCCAACCAAAGACCCCATTTCTAACAAATTATGAATGAAATTCAGAAGGTCACTTTGTGGCAGTTCTGCAAACCTGTACCTAAATTAGCTTTCTTTCTAAGAATAGGGGCCTGATTTAGAGTTTGGTGGATGGGTTACTACGTCAAACCTGACGAATGTCCCGTCCACCATATTATGATCTCCCTAAGCCATTATGGGATGTAATAGGGTGGCTGGGACATCCGTCATGTTTGCAACGACCAATCACTGCCACCAAACTCCAAGGGGCAGATTTAAGAACCCCTTAGCGCCCCCTCGCGCCACATTAGCTTCATTTCTTTTACACTAATGTGGCCCAATGAGGTTAAAATCACTGCACCAAAATTACAAAGTGGTGCAATGCATGCATTGCTCCACTTTGTAACCCTTTGTGCTACATTATGCCTGTGCCAGGCATAATGTATGCCAAGGGGGTGCTCCCCTTTTGGGGGATGTGAAAAAACGTCACAAAAAAATCGAACAGATATCTTTTCGTCATTTTGTCTGCCACTTTTAATGCCTGCTCAGAACAGGTGTTAATAGGGGGCACACTAGTGGTTTCAATGGGCCCCTATTTACTGTTCAGGGTAAGCGCCAAAATATTGGTGCTAACCCTGAACAGTACCACAATAGCGTATTTTTTTTGCTGCTATTGCCCCCTACACTGCGTCATGGTGTGCCGTATCTTAGATACTGCACACACGTGGTGAAGGTAGGGAGGCACTAAGGGAGGCAAGGAAAGTGGCGCTGCACTGTGTACAGCACCACTTTCCTTAAATCTGCCCCTAAATCAGGCCCTATGTCATTGATGTAGGACTGTTAAACGCAGTTGGGATGCTAAAAATGCTGAAAAACGCAAAGTTGAAAGTCACAAAAACATTTTGCTCTGATTTAATCGTCAAGGAAGGTAGACTGCTTCTTCACACATAAGGATACCTCATCACAAGGAATTAATCAAGACAGCCCAGTTTGAATGGAATAATGTGAGTATCGGAATGGGGAAATTGAAAATGATTTGTTGATGTCCCTAGATTACCGCTGTACAGTTATCAGGGGGAGTATAGGGACAAAATGTATATGGTATCTCTCATCAGGTCAGTAATCACAGAGAGGAGGATGGATAAAACATTTTTTATACACTTAAGTCTGACTTTTGTGTGGAAAAAGTGGAACCTCTTCTTGGAAAATGCGGAACCCATTTGTAAATGTGCTGCCAGGTCAAAGATTCACACAAACATAGGGGCTCATTCTGAGCCCGGCGGGCGGCAGGAGCCGCCCGCCTGGAGGGAGCCGCCAAATGACCGCACCGCGGTCAAAAGACCGCGGCGGCCATTCAGACATTTCCTCTGGGCCGGTGGGCGCTCTCCAAAAGAGCGCCCGCCGGCCCAGAGGAAATGCCCCTGCAACGAGGACGCCGGCTCAGAATTGAGCCGGCGTAGTTGCAGGGGTGCGACGGGTGCAGTTTGCACCCGTCGCGTATTTCAGTGTCTGCATTGCAGACACTGAAATACACAGTGGGGCCCTCTTACGGGGGTCCCTGCAGTGCCCATGCCATTGGCATGGGCACTGCAGGGGCCCCCAGGGGCCCCGCGGCAACCCCTACCACCATCCTGTTCCTGGCGGGTCTGGATGGCGGTAGGGGGTGTCAGAATCCCCATGGCGGCGGAGCGCGCCGAGCAGCGGGAACTTTCCGCTTCTGACCGCGGCTGAACCGCCGCGGGCAGAATGCTCGTGGGAGCACCGCCAGCCTGTTGGCGGTGCTCCCGTGGTCGGTGGCCCTGGCGGCCACCGGCCGCCAGGGTCAGAAGGACCCCCTTAGTCTGTTTAGAACAGCACTTTCCAGACTGTAAATTGAGGATACTTGTTCCACAAAGTGATGCATGCCAATGACTCTGAATAAATTCCCACCACAAGAGGCACAATTAAACTTTGGGGTAACCAAGAGACAATGTGAAGCATATGAACAGGTCTGTGTTGAGTGAAATTTAAATCTAAACATCTGGCAATTGTGTGCATGAGAGAAAATGAATGGAACACAATTATTTCCGTAAGGGCCAGGCAATACAAAGATGTAATCTTAGCAGAGACATGATCAAGTCTGTAAAGACCAAAAATGATTATCGCTGCAGTATTCTTAACATGTTAGAGTTTAACAAAGTTTTGACTACTAGGGCAAAGGAACATAGCATTACAATAACAAATGTAGGAGTTAATTAAGAGATTGAGGACGGAAACCTTGTGGGGCACCAACATAAAAGTTGAAGATATGCCATAGAGTGCCAGATGCCTCCAGAGAGAGTTTGAATTTTCAAGAATAGCAAGATTCCTTTTCACTGATACAGTTCAGGGCACACACCCATAAAGATTGACTGTAAGCAAATATTCCAGGTATTTAGGGAATTGGATGTGAGCAGCACTTGGGACTTAGAGATATTTAACTTAAGGTTTGAGGACATTCATTTCCAGACCTTTTGCAAAGCCAGAGGGAGTGATTTATTTTCCTGCTCTTGACTTTACCAAAGGTTCAGCAAGAACTTGGTGACATACAGGTAGATGTAGAATGGCATCTCACGAAGCATAAAGGCCATGGGATGCACAGGGACAGGAGGACATATATGTTGTATAAAAGAGGCCAAAAGGAAGACCGTTGGTGAACAATGAAATGGCCGGGCTTGGTGCTGCAGATAAAAGAGCCCAGTTGACCTGTCCGAAATCTAACAGAGAAAAAGGACTGGATCTTTTCGAGCACAGATTCTCCAGTAGAATTCTCAGACAATTGGTGTTAGAAGATTTAGTGATAAATGGTGTTAAAGGAGCTGAAAGTTTTTAAAAAATCAAGGTCCAAACACAACCTTTGTCAATCACAATTTTTAAATCATCTAGAACTGAAACCACCACTACCTCCATGATAAGACCTGGAAATAAAACAGTCTTCCCATGATCAAGCAAAGAGGTTGTTTTTCTAGAAATCTCTTGCAACTTCAATAAGCTTAACGATCTAAGGAAGCAACGAGACTGGCTGGAAATTAGAAAGGGCTCAGTAGTTTTTCTTGAGTAAAAGTCTCACTATGACAGTGCTCACAGGTTAGAGAGTTTGGAAATGGTGAACAAATAACAATGACCTGGATCAGAGGACGCATATTGTCTGTAATTAGTTTAAAAGGAATTGAAGGACAGATGTTAATAAGTTAGCTTGAGTCCTTGCTTGACAGCAAAAGATCTTTTTTCAGATAGAGTGAGTTCTTTGAAAGAAGTAAAAATTGAGCATGGTAAGGTGTTATCTGTTAATGTTATCTCATCCAATGGAGTGGGGAGAACGAGAATTTTTAGCTCTCTATACCCTGAAAAGTCTGTCATTATCACATAGAAATTGGGAGAGAGAGTTCACCAGTTTTTTATGTTCTCCCATCTCTGGGGCACCACTGCCCCCATCCCCCAGTCCAATGGGGCTAGATTGATCAGAATCCACAATGGTGGTTTCAGCTGAGAACACCTTTTAGGCCAGGTCATGGGTGTCACCCCACATCCACGAGATGGACGCTTTCATGCCTCCGTGCTTGGCTTTGTTTTGCTTCCTGATCTCAGCATCTGATTTGGCAGTCCAGTTCCTGCTGTCATCCTCGTATTCAGGACTTTTGAGGCAATTCTTTTCTTCATTCCTGTACCAGCTGACACCAGGCATTCCTCCAGCACTCCGAAAAGGATTGCAGCTAATTGACTAGTATTCTGAGTTTGTTCTTTGAGCATCGTGCTTTCCTAGAACAGCTGGTGTATTTCAGACCTTATATTTTGGCAGAGTGCTTATCTTGAAGAGACAAATGCATTTCTGAACATTCTACATTGTTATTGTCGTTACTTGCCTAAATGTGCTTCAGGAAATCTGCTTGAGCTCAAGTACTACAAAAAGTGACAGTGCAATTTTAAAAGAGCATTTACGTGACTTTTCTTTCTCTAATAGCATAAGTCTTGGATTTAAATTGTGTCATTCATGACTGTGTTTCAGGTTTGAGAAATTTGCTTTTGAAGGGTTTTTCACGCACACTGTGAAACCAAACCAAACTGTACCACCCTAACTGTTTAAACCCAGAGTGGACATTTGTATTTCTTGGATTGTTTTTGTTCCTTTTAGTTTAACCCTATGCATGCAGGAAAGTTACACATGATAAAATTAATGCCCTTGTTTGTCTTTCTTGTGCATGATAAGTGCAACCACAGTTCTAATTGTAGTGTGCAACAGTGAATCTCTGTGATGCCAGGTCTAGTGTCGCAGTACTTATTGCTATGGTACTCAGTTTGGGTTTTTGGCAATGCAGTGTTAGTAATTGTGCCAACAGTTATTATTATCCAAGAAAAGTGCTGGAGCATCCCGGTGTTCTTCTACAGCTCCCGTGCCCATATCAGAAAGAGAGATTCAGTTTCAAGGAAGTTGAGTGCACTAACTCTACTATCACTCTGTCAAGAACGACCTGCCCCAAACAGAGATACAGGGTGCCTGGCTGGACTGGCAAGACGTGACAGTGTTTTGTCTTTTTCTCCTTCACTCCCCCTTTCCTTTTGGGACACCTGCCCGGGTTTTGGTGTCCACCAGGAAGTGCAGAGAGATGTTCTAGGACGTCGGGGCATACCATTGCCCCTGCAGACATCCTGCTTTTCAGGTGAGTGGCCCCGTCACGACATCCTCAGTGATGGAGGATTGGAGAAAAAACAGTTTGATTTCAGTTACCTTTGCGGAGTCTGAGGCTGAAACAAACTGATCTGTGACCTCAAGTGCTCACACTAGTCACAGTGCAATCTGAGGCCACAGTCTTGGAGCCTTTGCAGCACTTTACGAAACCTGGTGTGGTTTTCTTTTAGTGATGCCGCATTCAATATGATGTCATCACATACACGGATGAAGCGGTCAGCCTGAACAGTACCTTCCTGATACTGTTTTGAAAGAGCTTTGCTGAAACTGAGAACCTGCAGTTCAAATGCTTGCATCAGAGGAGGCCCTAATGCATTGAAACCATCATGATATTGCAGGACTTGGAGATGAGCATTATCTTGTGGAGCCCAGGCTAAAGGTAAATTTTTTACTCGCCTTTTTCAGCGCCGGGTGGGAGCACCACCGTGTAGTCACAAATTCTTCAAGGGTCTGGTTCTACTTTTTGTGCCGCTCCCCGGCTCCGCGTCGAAAACTCAATAACAGAGTGTGTATACATATGAGAAATTCTCTTAAAGACACGGATGATTAGGCTCCTGATTTAAGGATAGGTAGGGGTATATAGATGTAACGGGGCAGGACGATGGTCCTGAGGAAGGCCTAATGACCCTTTGTGGCAATTCTAAAATGGCCGAAACATGTTGTCCCTTCACAGACATTGGGGTGTACAGGTAATTATTCCCTGGTAGCACCACCTTTGATGATTTTTAACCCTATCCAGGCGACACTGGAATAAATTACAAGGAGTGATCGGCCTGAGACAGTTTTATTTTATTTTCTGTTGTTCATCTTTGGTCCCCATACTTTTTTGATGTGTATGTCTGATGTGTATTTTTATGTTTCCCTACCCTTACTGCTCCACTCCGAATTGGGACTATCTCGGAGTGTGTTTGCAGGGCCCTATGATGAAGCATGCCACAATTTGTGGGTGAGGGCTGTTTTTTACACACGGGTGTTTAACCCTTAGGGTTTTTTTGACACCGTTTTTTTTTTTTCTGTCATCTAATGGCATATACTGGACCATACTTTTATTTTACATGGCACCTTGTATGGACGCATGGCTGACTTGGGGAGCCTGGTACGGCTCTGTTACCCCAGTGAAGAAGAGAAGGCTTGGCCCATGATGGCCAGCTGGACAGAATCGGTGGACCCCGAGATCACCACCCCAAGAAGGCCCAGTACAGCCTCAGCGGTGCTACCGTCCGTAAGGTACAGTACCAATCCCAGCATGTGACACCACAGATGCTGACATACATCAAAGGAGAGGTCAAGAGGGCATGGTACAGCCCCCTGCACCAAGGCAGGGTAAGAAGTGTGGAGGGTGGTCATGTGTTAATACCGCAGTGGCTGGTGGTAAATGCTGCTACAGGGGTTGAATGTGCCTACATTGGTGAGGAGACAGTTTTGGATTATGGGGATGAAAGCCTGGAAAAGGGTGATTTGGTGGGAGATGAGGTTCTGCGTGAAGAGGAGAGAAGTTGTCAGTGGTCTGTGCTGTGCCTCTATTCTCCAATGGGGTTCTGGGAGCAGCAGACCACTGGGAGGTATCTGCTGGGGCTAATTTGGGGAATGGAGCAGTCCAGAGATTGCTACATTTCATTGGACTTGTTTTGGGCTACCTTTGGCATCAGAATATATATATATACGGCCATTTTATGTTGCCAGACACCATTTTGTTAGTATTAAAATGGTAGGTGGCTGACTAGGATGAGGATATGTTCAGGTTTGTTCGGGACGCATCTTTCTTTGGAGCAGGTGTGCAGGGTGGGTAAATGGATGTATGGTTGTCGCTTTGAAGAAGGTGCTTAGGCGGTTGACTGAAAAGTTCACATGGGATAGCCAAGTTTATTGTTGTTGACAGCGGCAATCCAGGTGGAAAAGGAGTGGGTAGACAAGAGCTTGCTTAGACATGGCAGGACGTTTAAGGTTCATTAACAGGTTAAAGTAGTTATAGGATAATAGTGCTGTGAATCTATATGGGAAGTTAAAGCCCTCAAGTAAGGACGTTTTGCCCAGGAGGGGGTAGAACTTTGCAGCTTTTTGTCGAGGGGGGAGGGACCTTAAAGTGGTGGGGTGTTGTTTAACACAGGTAACTTCTTTGTGTAGCGATGTTTAGTTTTGGTTGTAAGACTGAAAGCCCAGGGTTTAATTTATGTGTTGCGCGTATGTTTCAGTCAAAGCAGCCTTTTTCCCCCAAATAAGGTGCCAGTGGTCTGGTCTGCACTCTATTCCCGAAACGTCTATGTTTGCAGGTGCTCCCAAACTTTCAAGGTAAGCAGCTTTGGCTGCAAAGATTTCTGTTGTTGTTGTGTACCTCTTCCCTCTAATAAATGGGCTTACACCTTCCAGAAATCCCTTTGAAAATTCCTAGCTTGCATAAAAAAGTTGCACTTGGTTATAAACGTAAGTTTAAAACCAAATGTATATTTGTGAATAGGACCCAAAGTACCTATTTGATCGTGCCACCTTACCTGCTATGAGTCGTATGTTGATAATATCGCAATTCAAGGTTTGTCTCGAGACAGTTCTAAGCCAATAACATATGCCTATCATTTGTCAACATCATATCTGCACGCCCAAGGACAGTGTGTGAGATAGAGCAGCAGTGTAACTGATATGATACCTTTTAATCATTTCAAGATACTAGTTTCTTCTAAGAAAATGATCTGCTAACGGCAGGTCTTTGGCTAGTATAATATAAACAAGATATGCCATGCGGACTGTTTCATGAGCTCGATGCTTTCTTTTATAACATATATCTTCCGCTTATCACTAACGATAAAAGCGCAGTCCGTGCATAAGCAGGCGAGTTTACTGGCAAGAACTCGTGTGTGAAATGGTTGCTGAAATATACCTACAAGCTGAAGGGTGAAGGCGGTTACCACTATCACCGTTTCTTTCTGTTTCTTCCACTGGTGTAGCGTCAAAAGTTTAAAATCCCAATTTGCCCACAAGAAATGGTGTTTCCTTGTAGGAAACAATTAAAAAAAAATGTTTTACAGGCTAATCACTTTCATTTAAGGGCAACTTTTTAGTATATTGGTATCCTCATTAAATATTTTTTTAACGCGAAGTGGTAATGTTTTGCAATACAGACTTCAGATAAAATAATCCCACCGCTAAATTCTTTAAATAAGGAGTAGGTTGTTCCTGGTAATGCTCGAACCCATTCTGGGCCAACAGAGGTCATGCCACTGACAAGAGAAGGAACTGGAGGGCGTGTCTGTGAGTGCGCGTGGTGCAGAGCAAGCGCTTCTTCAGGGAGTCATCTCACTGACTGACTTTTTAAGGACATGAAGCTTTAAGATGCACTATTGTGGGAAAGATTGCTTGAAGGCGGATTGCGCACAGGGCGTTCATGTTGTCAAAGGAATATAGAAAATGTCAGACGTATATAATCCTGAATAAAGTCGATGTTTTTTTCCGTGGTGAAACTGAAAGGCAACAAATAAATAACACCGGTGAAGCCCAAGTTGTCTATGGTTTCACTCAGAGCACCAATGTGCACAGCTTTGCCTTTATTCACTGTTACTGAAATACCATAGTGCATTGTACATGGGTCACATTCCCATTCATCAGAAATAAATAAATGCTGTAGCTGTAAATAGGTAGTGGCAGCTCTTCACACCAAAGGTTTTCTTTTTAATTGAAGTGAATTCAGCACTTTAAAAAAGTCTGTTTACAAGTGTGGCTGTTATGAGCCATACATAAACATTATCTGTCGCTCACTTTACTTATTTCGTTATGCGCCATCTGGGTCATTATGATTGGGTTTGTATGGCCTCGTTTTGAGCTTCAGTTGAAAGCAATGAACGTCTATGAACAGTGTAAGACATCAGGGAAACTCACATTGGCGACACAATTGTGAAGCTGGCCTGTGACTGGCGCATCTCATTTAAATTAGGTGCATTAACAACCAATCTTTGACGGTGACTTTGGGCCTGATGTAGGTCTTGGCGCAGGGGACTACTCCCGTCAGCCTTATTACGATCTACACAGAATATCATGGGATCGTAATAAGGAGGATGGGATATCTGTCACGTTTGTGATGGAGTAGTCCCCTGCGCAAAGACCTAAATCAGGCCCTTAGTGGCTCAATGTACACTTGGCACATTATAATCAGTGCTCTCATTTTTGTATTAATATTTTTCACATTTGTTTCTGGAATTTATCCATGTCTATTTTTGATGGCTGAAAAAAAGATAACTTTTATCTACCTTATTTCCTCATTTATTTAACTGGTAGTACAGTGCTTTGCAGCCACCTCAGGGGCCCCACTGGTGTAATCTATCTCAGAAGCAGTTCAGTCCAGGAATTCGTTGTACAGGGGAAATTGCTTAAAGTTTTCTTGGGAAGATCTCAGATATCTCAGATCTGGAAATGGTCCCTTGGCTAAAGGGCCCCCCTGTTCCTGGAAACGACAAACAACACTTTTAAAGAGGTAAATTATTAGGTCTACCTTGAACTTGAGATGGTGAGGATGAGATCATAAACTGAGGTCCAGCTCATTCTAAAGGTGAAAGACCCAGACTTGAGAGATTTTCTTCCATGTTCAAACTTCTGGTATTGTTTTGGCAACGAAGAACAGCACTGATGGACCTCAGATCTCTTGTAGGTCAGATGTGTGTGAACAACTTTTGTGAGTAAAGAGGTCCTGCAGACTTTATGCACAGTACATAGAACATTAAACTGGATCCTTTGATGAAGTTGAAGCCAGTGGATGATATCAGTGCTGGGGTGAGGTAATAGTATTTTGAAAATTTAGGCATCGCCTGGCAGTCTGGTTCTGGGTCCTTTGTAATTTGTGTATTTGTATTTTTTCTAAGCCAGCTGGGCTGAAGATACAGTATTCCTGTCTAGATAAGACTATGGCTGAAATCATTTGAGTGAAAGGATTTGTCTGTAGACGTGGGTGACTCTTTTACATGGCTAGATGGAAATTCGTATTTTTAATCCTGGTCAAGATTTGAGGAGTAACTAATAAGATACCTAAGTTTTTTACTTTTTTGTGATGTGAATGGTAGTTGACACAACATGGATGTCCATGAGGAGGGTCATTCAGAGTTGGTGTTAATTTCAAATCCACTTATTTTCTCCATTCAAACGGAGGAAGGTCTCCTTCATCAAGAGAAACTACGTTCCAGTCATGCAGTCATGTTGATTTTGATATCTCACTTACTTACCAGGAGGATCCCTGCGCTGTCAGTAAACATATGGACCTACAGGCAACACAGATAGATGACCAGGTTACCAACACAAGAAAGTTGTGCATTTAGTCTTAGAAGAGGCGATCCTGACATGCTGGCATCTTCTTGAAAGGAAGGAACCAAACCAGCCCAAGTCTGTGTCTTACATTCTAGTCCACCCCTTCATCAACCTCATGAGCATCTGGTAAGCTACTCCATCTAGGCGTGGGCAGGTCAAGAATCAGGACTGCAGGTTGACTAATATCTAAGGCGGAGAGAATGCCTTCACAGATTTTGTTAGTGAAGACTCTATACCTTTTCCAGCTTTAAAGCCTGGTTGCATGATGTGAAGGTTGTTCTTTTCCATATGCCCCTAAAATTATATGATGACTTCCTTTTTAAGATTTTGCTAAGGAATGGCACATTTGAGATGTGTGTAGTGAGCTGAGACTTCAGAGTTTGCTAGTTTTCTTTAGCAGCAGAATGATTACCCCCTGCTTCATTTGGTTTTGTACTGAACCCAGTGGTTATGAAGCATATCATCCGGTGCCCATGGATTAAAGTATACCCCAATCTAGGGGGCAGAGCATTGGTAGAGGCTTTTATTTCACTGGCCAACCTTAGCACCTGGTTTAAGTTCACTACTCCGAAGCTGCCAAACTTGCCCTTTGAGGTTGCTGGGATCAGTTGTAGGGAAGTTGAAGGTAGAGGGTCCTTACCGATACCCTCATGGACCTAGCATGTTTTTGAATTGAAAAAGAATAGGAGGTCATTGTGAGGTGTAGCCATTTTAGCTATGGTTTCACACATGTTATTTTACCAAACTAGGCCTGCCGCTGTGCACTTTAACCTAGACATATTTTATTCAGCTTTGTTTTTATTATTTTAACAATAGCCACATTTGCGGTCTTGTTTTATTTTCTCTATCTAGCTGTTCTTTGCCTAGGCCAGCAATGCGTTCTTAAACAAGACATTTCTTTCACTCTGTGCTTTTCTCAGGATTTTGATATCTCACTTACTTACCAGGAGGATCCGTGTGCTGTCAGTAAACATATGGATCTACAGGCAACACAGATAGATGACCAGGTTACCAACACAAGAAAGTTGTGCACTTAGTCTTAAAAGAGGCGATTCTGACATGCTGGCTTCTTCTTGAAAGGAAGGTACCAAACCAGCCCAAGTCTGTGTCCTACATTCCAGTCCACCTCTTCCTCAACCTCATGAGCATCTGGTGAGCTACTCTGTCTAGGCGTGGGCAGGTCAAGAATCAGGACTGCAGGTTGACTAATATCTAAGGCGGAGAGAATGCCTTCACAGATTTTGTTAGTGAAGACTCTATACCTTTTCCAGCTTTAAAGCCTGGCTGCATGATGAGAAGGTTGTTCTTTTCCAAATGCCCCTAAAATTAAATGATGACTTCCTTTTTAAGATTTTGCTAAGGAATGGCACATTTGAGATGTGTGTAGTGAGCTGAGACTTCAGAGTTTGCTAGTTTTCTTTAGCAGCAGAATGATTACCCCCTGCTTCATTTGGTTTTGTACTGAACCCAGTGGTAATGAAGCATATCATCCGGTGCCCATGGATTAAAGTATACCCCAATCTAGTGGGCTGAGCATTGGTAGAGGCTTTTCTTTCACTTGCCAACCTTAGCACCTGGTTTAAGGTCACTACTCCGAAGCTGCCAAACTTGGCCATTGAGGTTGCTGGGATCAGTGGTAGGAAGGTTGAAGGTAGAGGGTCCTTGCCAATACCCTCATTGACCTCACATATTTTTTAATTGAGAAAGAATAGGAGGTCATTGTGTTGTGTAACCATTTTAGCTATAGTTTTACACATGTTATTTTAGCAAACTAGGCCTGCCGCTCTGCATTTTAACCTAGACATATTTTATTCATCTTTGTTTTTATTATTTTAACAATAGCCACATTTGCGGTCTTGTTTTATTTGCTCTATCTAGCTGTTCTTTGCCTAGGCCAGCAATGCGTTCTTAAACAAGACATTTCTTTCACTCTGTGCTTTTCTCAAGATTTTGATATCTCACTTACTTACCAGGAGGATCCGTGTGCTGTCAGTAAACATATGGACCTACAGGCAACACTGATAGATGACCAGGTTACCAACACAAGAAAGTTGTGCATTTAGTCTTAGAAAAGGCGATCCTAACATGCTGGCTTCTTCTTGAAAGGAAGGAACCAAACCAGCCCAAGTCTGTGTCTTACATTCCAGTCCACCCCTTCCTCAACCTCATGAGCATCTGGTGAGCTACTCTGTCTAGGCGTGGGCAGGTCAAGAATCAGGACTGCAGGTTGACTAATATCTAAGGCGGAGAGAATGCCTTCACAGATTTTGTTAGTGAAGACTCTATACCTTTTCCAGCTTTAAAGCCTGGCTGCATGATGAGAAGGTTGTTCTTTTCCAAATGCCCCTAAAATTAAATGATGACTTCCTTTTTAAGATTTTGCTAAGGAATGGCACATTTGAGATGTGTGTAGTGAGCTGAGACTTCAGAGTTTGCTAGTTTTCTTTAGCAGCAGAATGATTACCCCCTGCTTCATTTGGTTTTGTACTGAACCCAGTGGTAATGAAGCATATCATCCGGTGCCCATGGATTAAAGTATACCCCAATCTAGTGGGCTGAGCATTGGTAGAGGCTTTTCTTTCACTTGCCAACCTTAGCACCTGGTTTAAGGTCACTACTCCGAAGCTGCCAAACTTGGCCATTGAGGTTGCTGGGATCAGTGGTAGGAAGGTTGAAGGTAGAGGGTCCTTGCCAATACCCTCATTGACCTCACATATTTTTTAATTGAGAAAGAATAGGAGGTCATTGTGTTGTGTAACCATTTTAGCTATAGTTTTACACATGTTATTTTAGCAAACTAGGCCTGCCGCTCTGCATTTTAACCTAGACATATTTTATTCATCTTTGTTTTTATTATTTTAACAATAGCCACATTTGCGGTCTTGTTTTATTTGCTCTATCTAGCTGTTCTTTGCCTAGGCCAGCAATGCGTTCTTAAACAAGACATTTCTTTCACTCTGTGCTTTTCTCAAGATTTTGATATCTCACTTACTTACCCGGAGGATCCGTGTGCTGTCAGTAAACATATGGACCTACAGGCAACACTGATAGATGGCCAGCTTACCAACACAAGAAAGTTGTGCATTTAGTCTTAGAAAAGGCGATCCTAACATGCTGGCTTCTTCTTGAAAGGAAGGAACCAAACCAGCCCAAGTCTGTGTCTTACATTCCAGTCCACCCCTTCATCAACCTCATGAGCATCTGGTGAGCTACTCTGTCTAGGCGTGGGCAGGTCAAGAATCAGGACTGCAGGTTGATTAATATCTAAGGCGGAGAGAATGCCTTCACAGATTTTGTTAGTGAAGACTCTATACCTTTTCCAGCTTTAAAGCCTGGTTGCATGATGTGAAGGTTGTTTTTTTCCATATGCCCCTAGAATTAAATGATGACTTCCTTTTTAATATTTTGCTAAGGAATGGCGCATTTGAGATGTGGGAGTGAGCTGAGACTTCAGAGTTTGCTAGTTTTCTTTAGCAGCAGAATGATTACCCCCTGCTTCATTTGGGTTTGTACTGTACCCAGTGGTTATGAAGCATATCATCCGGTGCCCATGTGTTAGAAATGGGGTTTTTGGTTGGCAGTCAGGTTACCATCTGTCCAAGCAAGAACCCTCACTCTAGTCAGGGTAAGTCACACACAATCCAAATTATCCTGTGCCCCCCCTCTGGTAGCTTTTTTCCGGCACGCAGGCCGACTCCTTCTGTGGGTCGCGGGATAACCAGATGTCCCAGGGTCTGTGCGTGGAAACATAGGCTTGTTAACTGGCTGCGCGTCGTTCCGGTGTTCTGTGCGTGGAATTTTCTTCCTCACGGCAGGCATTGCGTCGATTTCCTCTCTAGAAGTCGGGCGGCCTTGTCCAGGCGAGGCCGTGCGTCGAAGTTCCAGTCGCACCGTAGGCGTCGCGTCGAGCGGCGTCTTTACGGATCGGCGTGCGCTGAATTTCTCACCGCGGAACAAGCTGTGCGTCTAATTTTTCGGCGCACACGCGTCCAGTTGAAAGAAAGAAGTCTTTTTGGTCCTGAGACTTCAGGAAACAAGAGGCACGCTCTATCCATGCCCTTGGAGAGCACTTTTACAGCCAGACAAGAGTTCAGCAAGGCAGCAGGCCAACAGCAAGGCAGCAGTCCTTTGTAGAAAGCAGACAAGTGAGTCCTTTAAGCAGCCAGGCAGTTCTTCTTGGCAGGATGTAGGTTCTGGTTCAGGTTTCTTCTCCAGCAAGTGTCTGAGGTGGTAGTGCAGAGGCCCTGTTTTATACCCAAATGTGCCTTTGAAGTGGGGGAGACTTCAAAGAGTGGCTAAGAAGTGCACCAGGTCCCCTTTCAGTTCAATCCTGTCTGCCAGGGTCCCAGTAAGGGGTGTGGCAGTCCTTTGTGTGAGAGCAGGCCTCCACCCTCCCAGCCTAGGAAGATCCATTCAAAATGCAGATGTATGCAAGTGAGGCTGAGTACCCTGTGTTTGGGGTGTGTCTGAGTGGATGCAGAAGGAGCTGTCAACTAAACCCAGCCAGACGTGGATTGTAAGGCACAGAAAGATTTAAGTGCAAGGAAATGCTCACTTTCTGAAAGTGGCATTTCTAGAATAGTAATATTAGATCCAACTTCACCAGTCATCAGGAGTTTGTATTACCATTCTGGCCGTACTAAATATGACCTTCCTGCTCCTTTCAGATCAGCAGCTACCACTTCAATAATGTATGAGGGCAGCCCCAATGTTAGCCTATGAAGGGAGCAGGCCTCACAGTATTGTAAAAACGAATTTAGGAGTTTTACACTACCAGGACAGGTAAACTACACAGGTACATGTCCTGCCTTTTACCCACACAGCACCTGGCTCTAGGGGTTACCTAGGACACACATTAGAGGTGACTTATATGTAGAAAAAGGGGAGGTTTAGGCTTGGCAAGTACTTTTAAATGCCAAGTCGAATTGACAGTGAAACTGCACACACAGGCCTTGCAATGGCAGGCCTGGGACAAGGTAATGGGGTTACTTGAGTGAGTGGCACAATCCGTGCTGCAGGCCCACTAGTAGCATTTAATCTATAGGCCCTTGGCTGGCACAAACAGTGCACTTTACTAGGGACTTATAAGTAGATTAAATAGTCCAATTGGGTATGATCCAAATTTACTATGTTTAAAGGGAGAGAGAATATGCACTTTAGCACTGGTTAGCAGTGGTAAATTGTGCAGAGTCTAAAAGCCAGCAAAGGCAGAGTCCAAAAAGTGGAGGGAGGCAGGCAAAAAGTTAGGGGTGACCACCCTAAGGCATGTCAGGTCTAACATGTGTCCCCCCCAGCTGAAAGTGGGGAGAGCTACCCGACCTCCTGGGAGCTCTCATCGCTAAGGCGGAAGTATCTGGAGAGACCATCAGCATTGGCGTGGCCAGCCCCTGGGCAATGCTCCACCGCAAAGTCCATCCCCTGTAGGGAAATGGACCACCTCAAGAGTTTTGGATTCTCACCCCTCATCTGCATGAGCCGTCTGAGGGATCTGTGGTCTGTCTGAACTCGGAAGTGAGTCCCAAACAGGTAGGGTCTTAGCTTCTTCAGTGCCAAGACCACAGCAAATGCTTCTCTCTCAATAGCACTCCACCTCTGTTCCCGTGGCAATAGTCTTCTGCTAATAAAGACTACTGGTTGGTCTGAGCCCTCCTCATTTAGGTGTGCTAGGACAGCCCCTATGCCATGCTCTGAAGCGTCTGTCTGCACAATAAATTCCTGGGAGTAGTCAGGGGCCTTGAGCACGGGGGCCGTGCACATGGCTTCCTTTAGAGAATCAAAGGCTCTCTGACAAGCCTCTGTCCAATTCACCAACCTTGGTTGTTTCTTGGAAGTGAGTTCTGTCAAGGGGACACAATGGTACCATAGCCCTTGACGAATCTGCGGTAGTATCCAGTGAGGCCCCAAAAGGCTCTCACCTCAGTCTGTGTTCTAGGTGGTTACCAGGCGTTGATAGTTTCAATCTTGGCCTGGAGTGGCTGCACCTTGCCACCACCTACTAGGTGTCCCATGCACACCACGCAACCCTGCCCAATCTGGCACTTACTAGCTTTGATAGTCAGGCCTGCCTGTTGCAGAGCCTGAAGCACCTCCTTGAGGTGGAGCAGGTGTTCCTCCCAGCTGGAACTGTAGACAGCTATGCCGTCCAGGTAAGCTGCACAGTAGGCATCTTTACCAGCTAGGACTCCGTCAACCAATCATTGGAAGGTAGCGGGGGCATTTTTCCACCCAAATGGCATCACCCGGAATTGGTAATGGCCATCAGTGGTGGAAAATGCTGATCTTTCTTTAGCCCCCTCAGTCAGACCGATCTGCCAGTACCCTGAAGTAAGATCGAACGTACTCAGGAACTTGGCAGCGCCTAGTCTGTCAACGAGCTCATCAGCTCAGGGGATGGGGTGAGCATCAGTCCGGGTGACTGAGTTGAGACCGCCTGTAGTCCACACAGAACCGGAGTTCTGGCTTTGCACTTGGGGCAGTAGCCTTAGGAACCGATACCACAGGGCTGGCCCAGGGACTGCTGGATTTCTCAATAACCCCTAAAGTCAACATCTTGGAGACCTCCTCCTTGATGCTGGCCTTCACCTTATCCAACAACCTGTACATTTTGTTCTTCACAGGGGGACTGTCACCTGTGTCAATGTCATGAACACAGAGGTGGGTCAGTCCAGGAGTAAGGGAGAACAGGGGGGAGAACTGCTCTAACAGCTCATAGCAGTCTCCTCTCTGGGTTAGAGTCAGAGAGAATGACGCCCCCCACTGACCCATCCCCTTCTTTGACAGAGAGGAGGTCGGGGAGGGATTCACTCTCCTCTTCCATGCCCTCATCTGTGACCAGGAGCATACTGACCTCAGACCTCTCAAAGTGAGGTTTGAGCCGGTTGTGATGGAGGAACCTTGGGGGTGCCTAGGGGTCTTGAGGTCCACTAGGTAAGTGGCCTCCCCTTTACGCTCCTTGATCTCAAAGGGGCCAGTCCAGCGGTCCTGGGGAGCCCTGGGCTCTACTGGCTCCATCACCCAAACTTTGTCTCCAGGTGAGAACGCAACTAGAGTGGTCTTCCGGTCATACCACTCCTTCATCACCTCTTGACTGGCCTCGAGGTTACTCTGGGCCTGCATCCAGAAGGGTTGGGTTTGGTTGCGGAGGGCCAGCATGTAGTTGACCACATCCTGGGGAGTGACTTGGGAGCTTTCTCCCAGCCCTCCTTAACAATGCTTAGGGGTCCCCTGACAGGGTGACCATAGAGAAGCTCAAAGGGGCTGAACCTCACCCCTTTCTGGGGCACCTCTCTGTAAGCAAACAACAGGCAGGGTAAGAGGACGTCCCATTTACGCCTCATGGCATCAGTCAGGCCACTAATCATGCCTTTCAGGGTCTTGTTGAATCTCTCAACAAGCCCATTGGACTGAGGATGATAAGGGATGGTAAACCGGTAGGTCACCCCACACTCATCCCACATGGACTTCATGTATGCAGACATGAAGTTTGTGCCCCTGTCAGACACAACCTCCTTAGGGAATCCCACACAGGTAAATATTCCCAACAGGGCTCTGGTCACCACCGGTGCAGTCACTGTTCTCAGAGGGATTGCCTCTGGATAGCGGGTGGCATGGTCCACCAAAACCAGGATAAACCTGTTGCCCAAGGCAGTTTTGGGGTCCGAGGGACCAACAATGTCGATGCCCACCCTTTCAAATGGGGTGCCAACGACTGGGAGTGGGAGCAGGGAAGCCTTAAGCCGTTTCCCTGTCTTCCCACTAGCCTGGCAGGTGGGGCAAGCTCTGCAGAACTTATCTGAGGCTGTCCTCATTCAGGGCCAATGGAAGCGGGTGTCAAGCCTGTGAAAGGTCTTGTCTTGGCCCAGGTGTCCTGCAAGGGGGATGTCGTCAGCCAGACCCAGTAGGAAGTTCCGGTAACACTGGGGGACCACCAGCACATGGGCTGCCCCAGGACCTGGAACCTTACGCTCACTGTAAAGGAGATCATTCTCCCAGTAAATATGGTGAGTGCCAGAGGCATCACCTGCTGCTTGGGCTGTGGCCTGTTGCCTCAGACCCTCAAGGGCGGGGCATTCCTTCTGCGCCTTGCAGAATTCTGCCCTGGTTGCCCCCCCCTCTACTTGCCAGCCAGCAAGCTCAGGTAGGTTACCCAGTCAGCTATGTCCTCCCCAGTTGGCTCAGGGGCCTCCTCCTCCTCAGGGGCCCCGTCAACCACCGTGGGAACATTTGAGGAGGGTTTCCCGTGCCTCTTGCCCTTCCTCTTTGCAGCTGTCTGGGCCATTTTTCCAGGCTCCAGACGCCCTTGACTCCCTTCCTGGGCAGCTATGGACCGTGTGGTCATGCAGACCCACTCAGGCAACCCTAACATCTCCAGGTGGGATCTGAGCTCTACCTCTTTCCAAGTAGTATGCTCAAAATCATTGTCTAAAAGACAATCTACAGGCATGGCAGGACTCACAGCTACTTTTGGAGTACCAGAGACCCCCCCCCACTCAAAGGGAACCAGAGCCACTGGTAGGTGACTCTCACGTTTCTCAGCGACTATGACTTGGTGGAATGTATTAGGGACTATCTGCTCTGTTGACACCAGCTGACTCTTGACAGTAGTCATACTGGCTCCTGTGTCACGCAGAGCCTCCACCTTTTGCCCATCAATGGTGACCCACTGCCTTTACTTGGAAGTATTTTGGGGCATGTGGGCTTTGGGCACCATTTCTCTTTCTCCCAGGGACACTAGGGAAACCTCTACCTGCTCCCCAAAGCTATCTGGGTCTGTCTCCCCCCCTGAGCGCTACACTAGTCAACCCAGGTGTCTGTCCAGTAGTGGACGGTGCTCTCTTGGAACACTGGGGGTCGCCCTTATAGTGACCATACTGGTAGCACTCTAAGCATTTGGGGTTGAATTTCCCTGATTTATCATAAGTCCCTGGCTTTTTCCCAAATCTGGAAGAGGAATGGTTGCCACCCCCTCCCTGGGAATTCTTTTGGGGGCCTTTTGAGAGTCCTTATCTGTAAGTTTATCTCCCCCCTCTTTCTTCTGTTGGGAACCCTGACCACCTTTGTGGGTGTCCCCCCCAGATACCTTTTTGGACACTCTGGTGCTAACCCAGAGGTCCGCCTCCTCAGCAAGCTTCCTGGGATCAGCCAGCTTACTATCTACCAAGTGCTGGCGCAACTCTGTAAAAGTAGTATTGAGCATATGCTCACTCAGAATCAAGTCATATAACCCTTTATAATCATCTACTTTGTTGCCCCGCACCCATCCATTCAGTGCCTGACTGGAAAAGTCAAAGAAATCTACCCATGTTTGTGTGGATTGTTTGGTGCTGTCCCTGAACCTCTGACGGTATCCCTCAGGGGTCAGCCCAAACTTGGCAAGTAAAATGGCTTTCTGAAGTGGGTATGTGTTTTGATCTGGTTGATCCAATGTGAGAAGTGTGTCCCTCCCCAATGGCGGCACATAACCCCACATAGCTGTACCCCATTGCCCTTCAGGAACATCATGAGCCCTTAGTGCAACTTCATAAGCAGCTAACCATTTATCTATGTCATCTCCGACCACAAAACTGGGCACCACATTTTTGGGTATACGAACCTTCTTTTCTCCAGCAGGTCCTGTCTGTATGCTGCCACCATTACTGCTGGATTCAGACTGTCTCGCCTTGATCTCCAGCTCCTTGAGACTCAGTTCATGAGCCAACAACAGTTTCTTTTCAGCCAAAGCTCTTTCAGCTTCCATCTGTTTGGCTGCTCTTTCAGCCTCCATCTGTTTGGCTGCTCTTTCAGCTTCCTTGGCTTCCCTCCCTGCCCTCCTTTCCTCCTGTTGAGCCTCAATTTTCAGTTTTGCCATTTGTAATTGGAACTCCCTTTCTTCTCTTCTTTCCTCTGCGGTCAGGCTTTGCTCGGAGACACTGCTCCCTGTTCTGGAAGGGGGCACAATTGCAGTGGTAACATCACCCACTGATGGCAATAAATCCTCTGAGAGGCCATTTTCTGGCTCCTCTTCCTCATAATGCTCCTCTAAATGGGCTTCTGTCCAGGCCCTCAGCGCCACTTGAAAGTCCTCCTTTTTGGAGGCCCCTTGGGTGGGTACTCTCATCACCCTGCAGAAACCGTTTAGCTGTTTGACAGTATGGGCCTGATTCTAACTTTGGAGGACGGTGTTAAACCGTCCCAAAAGTGGCGGATATACCACCTACCGTATTACGAGTTCCATAGGATATAATGGACTCGTAATACGGTAGGTGGTATATCCGCCACTTTTGGGACGGTTTAACACCGTCCTCCAAAGTTAGAATCAGGCCCTATATGTCTCCAACAGGGCTAGGTCCAAATCTCCTGCTTGAGACCCAGCCAGAGACATGTTGAGTGAGGATTTAGTTTTTAAAAATTGTCAGGAAAAACAAATTTGCAAAAAGAGATAAAAATCAAGGTGACCTTCAACTGTGGATAGGTAGTGAAATACTTAGCTACTGTATGTCACTGCACAAATACAAGTCCTATCTTCACCGCTGATCACCAATGTTAGAAATGGGGTTTTTGGTTGGCAGTCAGGTTACCCTCTGTCCAAGCATGAACCCTCACTCTAGTCAGGGTAAGTCACACACAATCCAAGTTATCCTGTGCCCACCCTATGGTAGCTTGGCACGAGCAGTCAGGCTTAACTTAGAAGGCAATGTGTAAAGTATTTGTGCAATAAATCATACAATAACACAATATAGCACCACAAAAATACACCACACAGTGTTTAGAAAAATATATAGGGGGTGATTCTGATTCTGGCTAGCGGCGGAGGCCGCCCGCCAGAATTCCGCCCCCATTATACCGCTCCGCGGTCAGAAGACAGCGGAGGGTATTATGAGTTTTTCCCTGGGCTGGCGGGCGGTCTCCAAAAGACTGCCCGCCAGCCCAGGGAAAAACTCCCTTCCCACGAGGATGCCGGCTCGTAATCGAGCCGGCGGAGTGGGAAGGTGCGACGGGTGCAGTGGCACCCGTCGCGTATTTCAGTGTCTGCAAGGCAGACACTGAAATACTCTGCGGGGCCCTCTTACGGGGGCCCCTGCCGTGCCCATGCTATTGGCATGGGCACGGCAGGGGCCCCCAGGGGCCCCGCGACCCCCCCTACCGCCATCCTGTTCATGGCGGCTTTCCCGCCATGAACAGGATGGCGGTAGGGGGGGTCAGAATCCTCATGGCTGCGGAGCGCGCTCCGCAGCCATGGAGGATTCAAACGAGCAGCGGAAAGTCAGCGGGAGACTGCTGACTTTCCGCTTCTGACCGCGGCTGAACCGCCGCGGTCAGAATGCTCGTTGGAGCACCGCCAGCCTGTTGGCGGTGCTCCCGTGGTCGGTGGCCCTGGCGGCCACCGGCCGCCAGGCTCAGAATGACCCCCATAATGTTTATCTGGGTATTTGTAGATCAACACAATAAAAGATGCAATAAGAATTTGTAGAGATATCGCGGAAAGGTGATATAAACTGTCTTAAGTCTTTAAAAAGCAAACAAAGGCCCTCATTCTGACCTTGGCGGGCGGCGGAGGCCGCCCGCCAAAGTCCCGCCGTCAGGTTACCGTTCCGCGGTCGAAAGACCGCGGCGGTAATTCTGACTTTCCCGCTGGGCTGGCGGGCGGTCGCCTTCAGACCACCAGCCAGCCCAGCGGGAAAGAGGCTTCCACGATGAAGCCGGCTCGGAATCGAGCCGGCGGAGTGGAAGCTGTGCGACGGGTGCAGTTGCACCCGTCGCGTATTTCACTGTCTGCGCAGCAGACAGTGAAATACATGTAGGGGCCCTCTTACGGGGGCCCCTGCAATGCCCATGCCAGTGGCATGGGCACTGCAGGGGCCCCAGGGGCCCCGCGACCCCCCCTACCGCCATCCGGATCTCGGCGGTCCGACCGCCGGGATCTGGATGGCGGTAGGGGGGGTCGGAATCCCCGCGGCGGTGCAGCAAGCTGCGCCGCCGCGGAGGATTCAATGGGGCCGCGGTACACTGGCGGGACCCCGCCAGTGGTGCCGGTCCGACCGCGGCTTTACCGCCGCGGTCGGAATCCCCATTGGAGCACCGCCGGCCTGTCGGCGGTGCTCCCGCGGTCCTCCGCCCTGGCGGTCAAAGACCGCCAGGGTCAGAATGACCACCAAAGTCTCTTTCAAGCACAAAGAACCTGGTTTGGAGTGGAAAATCTCTGCAAAAGGCCGCAGAGGAGGAGATGCGTGGAAAAATGGTGTGTGCGTCTTTTTCGCCCCTTTACACACGAACTTGCGTCGTTATTTTTCACGCAGGGAGACGTGCGTCGTTCTACGGGAAGAGAAATGGTGTGTGCGTCGGTTTCGCCCCTTCACACACGGACTTGCGTTGTTTTTTTTCACTCGGGGAAGACGTGCATCGTTTTCCGGCATGCGGGCCGACTCCTTCTGTGGGTCGCGGGATTACCAGATGTCCCAGGGTCTGTGCGTGGAATCCTAGGCTTGTTAACCGGCTGCGCGTCGTTCCGGTGGGCTGTGCATGGAATTTTCTTCCTTACGGCAGGCGTCGCGTCAATTTCCTCTCTGGAAGTTGGGCGGCGTTGTCCAGGCGAGGCCGTGCGTCGAAGTTCTGGTCGCATCATAGGCATTGCGTTGAGCGGTGTCTTTCCGGATCGGCGTGCAGTGAATTTCTCACCGCGGAACAAGCTGTGCGGCCAATTTTTCGGCGCACACGGCATCCAGTTGAAAGAAAGAAGTCTTTTTGGTCCTGAGACTTCAGGAAACAGGAGGCAAGCTCTATCCAAGCCCTTGGAGAGCACTTTTACAGCCAGACAAGAGTTCAGCAAGGCAGCAGGCCAACAGCAAGGCAGCAGTCATTTGTAGAAAGCAGTCAGGTGAGTCCTTTAAGCAGCCAGGCAGTTCTTCTTGACAGGGTGTAGGTTCTGGTTCGGGTTTCTTCTCCAGCAAGTGTCTGAGGTGGTAGGGCAGAGGCCCTGTTTTATACCCAAATGTGCCTTTGAAGTGGGGGAGACTTCAAAGAGTAGCTAAGAAGTGCACCAGGTCCCCTTTCAGTTCAATCCTGTCTGCCAGGGTTCCAGTAGGGGGTGTGGCAGTCCTTTGTGTGAGAGCAGGCCCTCCACCCTCCCAGCCCAGGAAGACCCATTCAAAATGCAGATGTATGCAAGTGAGGCTGAGTACCCTGTGTTTGGGGTGTGTCTGAGTGGATGCACAAGGAGCTGTCCACTAAACCCAGCCAGACGTGGATTGTAAGGCACAGAAAGATTTAAGTGCCTTCACCAGTCAGCAGGATTTTGTATTACCATTCTTGCCATACTAAATATGACCTTCCTGCATGTATGAGGGCAGCCCCAATGTTAGCCTATGAAGAGAGCAGGCCTCACAGTAGTGTAAAAACTAATTTAGGAGTTTTACACTACCAGGATAGGTAAACTACACAGGTACATGTCCTGCCTTTTACCCACACAGCACCCGGCTCTAGGGGTTACATAGGGCACACATTAGAGGTGACTTATGTGTAGAAAAAGGGGAGTTTCAGGCTTGGCAAGTACTTTTAAATGCCAAGTCGAATTGGCAGTGAAACTGCACACACAGGTCTTGCAATGGCAGGCCTGGGACAAGGTAATGGGGCTACTTGAATGGGTGGCACAACCCGTGCTGCAGGCCCACTAGTAGCATTTAATCTATAGGCCCTAGGCACATACAGTGCACATTACTAGGGACTTATAAGTAGATTAAATAGTCCAAATGGGTATGATCAAAAGTTACCATGTTTAAAGGGAGAGAGAATATGCACTTTAGCACTGGTTAGCAGTGGTAAAGTGCGCAGAGTCTAAAAGCCAGCAAAGACAGAGTCCAAAAAGTGGAGGGAGGCAGGCAAAAAGTTAGGGGTGACTACCCTAAGGCATGTCAGGTCTAACACCATGGATTAAAGTATATACTAATCTAGTGGGCTGAGCATTGGTAGAGGCTTTTATTTCACTGCCAACCGTAGCACCTGGTTTAAGTTCACTACTCCGAAGCTGCCAAACTTGGGCATTGAGGTTGCAGGGATCAGTGGTAGTGAGGTTGAAGGTAGAAGGTCATCACCGATACCCTCATGGACCTCGCATGTTTTTGAATTAAAAAAGAATAGGAGGTCATTTTGTTGTGTAGCCATTTTAGCTTTAGTTTTACACATGTTATTTTAGCAAACTAGGCCTGCCACTGTGCACTTTAACCTAGACATAGTTTATTCAGCTTTGTTTTTATTATTTTAACAATAGCCACATTTGCGGTCACTATCTAACTGTTCTTTGCCTAGGCCAGCACTGCGTTCTTAAACAAGACATTTCTTTCACTCTGTGCTTTTCTCAAGGCTGCAGTAAAATAGGTTGCCGGAAAAAGTGCTACAGTTTGTCTCTAAGTTCACATACACACTCTTACTTGGGGATCTTTTCTTGGAACATCAGCTGTTTTATTATAAAAACACTACTTCGACCCATGTACATTAGAGGTAGATTCCAGCCAGATGACCACGACTGTATACTGATTGCTGAGTGGTTTGCTGCAGCTCCTTATGTAGACTACAGGCCTCTTATTCAGGTATGAGGGATGGTGTCTTCCTAGGGGAACCTGAAGGGCAGAATTAGAGTTAACATGCTGTGCTCTAACATAGTCTAGGTAGGAGCTATTTTTAACGATCTTAGTGACAATATGATAGCGTTATTTTTATGTTTCACTCTCCTTGTCGCAAATATAATCCTGTCATGCTTCATCATCCTGGTTATTGCAATCCATACTTTATTATCTAAGATGCAATAACTTCAATAAAACCTTATTGAACCATACTCTGCCTCTGATTGTCCTTGCATACGTGAAACTAATGTAACTGAGAGAAATGGATGAGATCTGAGTGATCACGACTTCCCTGAGGAATCATTTGTGTCATGCGCTCGGTTGCCCAATCATTCCTGCTCTAGGGTGGAGATAATGCACTGCTAGTTAGTCGGAACAAAATCCGGATTAGGCCGACGGGTGTCGCTTGTAGTGGGCTCAGACTCATTCCCCCACAGTGCAAGTGATTCTGCCACCCAAATCCAGTAGTCTCATTAGGATAATGAGAGCCTACGTGATATGGCTCCGCCAACATTTGGTCAGACACTAATTTTCGGGTCCTCCTGAGTATCTCTGTCTCACTACATGCAAAGACACCTCAGTACTATATACGGAGACGTCCGTGGTAGTGAGAATTTTCCTCCTCAGCTAAGAAGGGAGTACCTAACTAACAGTATACGTTGTTCAAGCTTGAACTGTAAAAGTATAATCCACATTTGGTGTGCTTATCTCTGAACAAAGTTACCATTCATCATGGCAAACCTGCAACAGGTAGCAATTGCAGTCAATATGCAACCACCCCTTACTGCACATTTATTGGCACATGGCCTAACGGCCCAGGGGGGTCCAATTACATTTGTTGTTGAGGCTCATCCAGCCTATAAAACAGAAAGTTTCAATTCTTGGGCCACATTTCCAGCAGCAGATGAGAACACAAATAAATTTCATCACTGTACACCTGCAAACATACCTGCACAATACAGTGCATATGCATATATAGAAATACTCCTTTCTTATCAAGAACATAATAATTGGCTTGATGGTGCCGTACCCCATACAATTCTTCATGTTAGGTTACATCCTCTAAGTAATGATGGTCCTACCTGGCCTTTATTGGCCACATATACATCCCACCTTGCTGCAGCGACCTTGACGGTAGCTGAAGTCCGTCGTATATATGCTGAATTTACAGCAATATACAGGCAATTAGTACAGTTTGTAATGCAAACATTAAATACAAGCCCAGCACGTGCTGCCCAGGCGCAACCACATGCAGTAACACCAGGCATTAATCCTGCGACTGTACATTCGATCATGGGTAAAGTACCTACCAAACGAGAAGAGACTCCGTTTTGGTTAGCTCAAAAAATAAATACACTGGAAGCAGTATTTCCCCATACAGGACCTCAGGATAAGCATAGAATATTAACTGTGCGGTTGCTATTTGGGATGGTTCCTACAGTAGATAACTGCAATACTTGGGGCAAGGTATTTGCCACGCTCTATACTGCTGCACAAGGTACACCGACACTCGTAATTTACCGGAACTGTTAAAACAAATTCAAGATGAATACGGGGCTGCCCCGGCCCTGGACTTGGGGATGCAACTTATGGGCAATTTTGCCACTGTATCTTCAATCATATTAGGTAACCTTAAAGAGGAAGCAGTTGCACTAGCAATGCGCATGCGGCTCCTGGACGTTCCTCCACAGGATCAAGAACGTGAGCTGCCAAAGATTATTGCGCCGACCTACTCTAGTAATGGTCGAGATAGTTTGGGGGCCAGACCCACAAAACCACACTTCCAGGGTAAATCTAATAAAGATTCTACCAAGCAAGCTCCTGAGGGTTCTAAGAAATGCTGGGATAAAAAATAACAAACCCCACAGAATAGATATAATCTCAGAAATAGAGATAATATAAAAACACCTGACAGACATCAATATACTGACACAGGCCAATCTCGTTCCTTTCAGGACTCACTGGAAAAACGCAGTGAGAAAGGGGGGTGGTCACAGCGAAGAACTGAGTACGTGAAACCGAGACAGGAATCACAACGCCCTACAGAAGTTTCTGTTAAAAAAGAAGAGAAACTTCCCCAACAAAAACTCCAATTCAAAAAGAAGAAAGTGGCAGCAGTTGCGATTTGTCATGCCACTCAAGAAGGGGGCTCTATTGAAGAACAAGAAGTGGGCACTAGCGCTACTAGACAGCGTGGCAGAGGTTACAATAGTTCACCAGAATCTTCAAGGATACCTGGAGATGAAAGCAACAATGACTTTTTACAAGCTGAATCTGGGGACATGCATGTCTCCACGTCTGATCGGGTGTAGAAAGTAACATTACAGTTAGAAGGAGACTATGAATGCAAAATCGACCCAATCTTTTGGGACCGCGCCGTAAAAATATATGATATTCTACTTGCCAAAATAGATTGGCCACCTGAATTTGTCCGTACTTGCCCATATGGGGAAGATGTTATCAAAACTTCTTTCTCGCCCCTTGTTCCTGATGAACCTTGCAGAATCCTACGCCATTGATTGGACATTGGCGAAGACACCCATGTTATATTGCAACCACATAGGGTCGGATAAAGATTCCCCCTATCATGTAATTCCTATTAGGAACCAACCCCAACCTCAACCACAGTGTCCAATAAAACATGATGCTAAAGCAGCCTTGAGGGAAATCCTCACAAAACTAGAGTACCAGGGAGTAATTGAACCCTGTGTCTCATCAATGAATAATCCTTCATTCCTAGTAGCTAAACCGGACCATTCATACAGAATAATCTTAGACTACAGACATTTAAACAGCCATACATGCACATATGCTATACAAAACTCTCACAGCACAGAGTTTATGAACAACACAGTGTGCAAAAACTACAAAACAACACAGGATATTTCCAATTGTTTCTTCTGCCAAAATATAGCGCCTGAGAGTAGAGACTTAACAAGTTTCAGCACACTAGGCTCCCAGAAAAAAATCTGTTGTTTATCCCATGGGTACAAGAACAGTCCAGGATTGTTTGCGGCTCATATGACTACAATATTGCACGACATTGAACTTGAAGCATTGTCCTATGTAGATGATATCCATCTCACAGATGATGAATTACTGCAACATCTAAGACGGGTAGCCTGCACTGTTGTAGGATTTGCTGAATTTGGCTATAAATTCAACTTCAACAAAACAAAAATAGTCTTCCTTAGTGTCCTGTTTTTGGGATATGAGCTATCAAGTGAAGGAAAGAGCCTAGCGCCACTATTCTTGGAAAAATGCACACAGTTACAACCTCCAAATACCATTAAAAAACTCCCATCCCTATTGGGTTTCCTAAATTTTGGCAGAATTTACATTTCAGATTACGCATCACGCATAAAACCCTTAAATGACTTTATAAATCCTGACTTTGCCAGTAAATTTTGGACAGTCAACACACATGCATTGCAAACAGACATGCTTTCAGCACAACACCTACACATAAGGGACAATAAAAAGCATCTGGTCATCAGAGTAATTGCTAGTGTCAATAGTTTCACCTATGTAACTTTCAATGAGGGTGAGACAGTCCCGATTGCATACAAATCACATTTCTACTCTACAGTAGAACAACGCTTTGCTCCCACTGAAAAAATTCTCACTGCTGTTCAGATTGCCATCATTAAAGAAAGACCACTGGCCCAGGGGAAACACATTATGGTTGTATCTCCAATTCCAACCCTTGAGGCTGTTACCAAAGCCAGTGTACTAAATGCTAAAGGATTACATCCACATTGGATTCAATGGGCAATGTCTTTGACAGCCACTGATGTAGACTAAATTTTTGACCTAATGTTACAAACTCAAGAATTTTTGCAATATGAACTAAAATACCCAGTTCCGGCAAATACATTGCCTATTGATCAATATGAAAGAGTCATGTATACAAATGGCTCAGCACAACCTGCAATAGGCACAAAGCATCAATACTCCACTGCTTGCGCAGTTATAAGCAGCTACATGAAGGTTAATAAATTCTATCCACAACATACTTTCACACAAACTGCACAACTAGCAGAGCTAAAGGCTCTGGTGATGGCACTGGAACATACGGCTCTTGCACAGCTAACACTGATTGTTTGTGATTCATACTTTTGTGTCCAGTCTTTCAATGAATAACTGCACTACTGGCGTAAAAATGGGTTCAGAGATTCTAAAGGTAACACCATCAAACACAGACTTCTATAGGGAAAAGTAGCAGATCTGAAGGAAACTCTACCAAACATCCATGTTGTACATACCCTTGGACACAAACGCTTTGGAATACATGTTGCTTGGAATACACTGGCTGATGAAGTAGCCACATCAGCAGTAGCTATGGCTTCTGTTGCTACAGTAACTCCTTCTAGAACGTAACCGGAAAATGACATATGGGCTGCTGTGAAAGCCACGACTGAAGACACGCCCTTTCCAAAAGCATTTCCCTCTAAATATTCCTACCGAATAGGATGTTTCCTTGATGCAGAAGTGAAAATACCTGGCATAGGGGTTCGGATAATTCCCAATAAAGACCTTAGACCAGAGTTGATTAAAGCAGTGCATGAGGGGGTTGCCCCTGCCCATGCTGGTGTGGCAGCTTCAATATCATTATTGCAAACATGTTATTGGTGGCCAGGTCTATACAAACAAACCAAGCAGTACATCCTGTGTTGTGACATCTGGCAACAAATTAAGGGGTCCACCATCAAATGCCCACCGCAGACACCCCTCCTAATTTTGAACAAAACATTACAATGTGTTTACTTGGACCATTTAGGTCCACTAACACCGGACAGTGTATACAAATACATCTTAGTCACCGTCGACTCTTGCTCCAGATTTCTATGGGTGTGGCCACAATGCTCGGCTGACGCTTGGATTGTTATTAAAGATTTGCAAGTCTTTATCAGCAAATATGCAGTTGCAGCTTTCCACTCAGACCAGGGCACTGCTTTCGCCTCAAGGGCATTCAGGGATGCCATGGTTTCATTAGTGATCGAACTCCATTACTCGCCTCCATTTCATTCTGAGGGAAATAGTGTTGTGAAGCAATTAAACTGAGATTTAAAGCAATCCTTAACAGCCAGAGTATTAGCCACAGGTTGTAGTTGGCTTAATCACCTGTATAGAGTCCAGAGAGCACTTAATAACCTGCATAGAAAGGTCCCTAGGGGGTCATGTCTTCATACAAGTGCCTGTTTGGAACTCAAATGTATGTTCCAATTCTTGATGGACCCAGCGTGGAGGCGGCAGAAACACCTTTTGATATAAATGAACGTGTCACTGTCTTGCAGGAATTACAACAGTTTTGTGACGACAACACTTCTGCCAGTGCTGCCTCCTTAGGAATTAAGGATGTACGAATAACATCTACCAGCTGGATTCCAAAGGTTGGGGGTCTAGTATGTGAAAAAGTTGTTGTGGAAAAGGAGTTCTGTCCTTTTCATCGTGCACCGGTCCCAGTCCTGGGAATATACTGTATCAGAACTGTCATTCTACCACAGTTGCCTGGTGCTGAAGATAACTGCTTTGTATCTATCGACCATGTCAAGTTAAACCATGTGGACGATCCGGCACAGCAGATCAGGAGGAGCAACCAGTAGTTCCCGAATCCCTCTCACTACTGGTCAAGATGTCCCTCTACAAGTTTTGATCAGCAACGGTGACAGCTCTCCGAGGTTGGGGAGGGTGGAAAATGATCTTGCATTAGGTCCACTAACATCTATTACAACAAACAACACAGAAATTGATGATCGATTTGATTTAACTTCTACACAGACGGATGGCATTATTTACAGTGAACCACCGTGGGAGACCCCTTCCAGTACTCGTCCATCAAATACTACTCCAGTTTTTGCACAAACTACTTCTGAATATTTTGCCGACACCAATGACACCTTTTTGGACACATCTGCCTCTTCTACACCTGAACTGCCAAAAACACGTAAGCTGATAAATTGGCTTAAAAGAAATTACTTTATTTTCCAATGGAACTATCTGTGGCTTTCCTTGACTATATTAGCTTTCCTCCTTTGGATTGGCTTTGTTATTACTTTCTTTCTATTAGTACATGGTCATTACCTTCCCGAAAGATCACCAGTTGAACTGGTTGATGACTCCTAAAACCCAATTTTTCTTCTCACAAGGTCCGCAGAGACTTGTCTTTCGTGAACATTTCCGCTATACCAATTCCTGATGGGCTTGTTTGGGATAAAGTCACATTTGATATATACTGCCACACAGAGGTCATTCAAATACTATGGCCCTCATTACAACCCTGGTGGTTAGTGATAAAGCGGCGGTAATACGGCCAACAGACCGGCGGCAATCTTTTTTAAAATTATGATCAGGGCAGAAACCGCCCACACAGACAGCCACTTTCACACACAGACCACCACGACGATAGCAACAAGCACCGCGCCGGTAACTGCCAACAGCCAGGTGGAAAACAATGTACCGCCCACAGTATTACAACATGCCTATCCGCCACCTTTTCCGAGGCAGACCCATCAACATCAAAAGCACAGCGGAAACAGTACACAAAATGCTAAGGACTCACCACTGGAGACTCAGGGAACAACCCTGACGCCATGGAGCCCGAGTTGCACATCTTCACCATGATTGTATACCTCTTCATGCATACAAACAGCAACGCCAGCGAAGACGACCACAGTGAGTACTGCCGCCTAGCACACAAGGGAGGGGGGAAGAGAAAGAGAGTGACACACAAACGTAACATGCAACACTCCCACCCTCAACACCATACACACAAACAGATGCAATAACATCAACTATCTACCCGTACCCCTCAGGAATAATGCAAGGACAAAAGGAATAGATTTAAGTGAGTGTAATAAGAAAAATAGTAGAAATTTGTGCTTCAAAATCAAAACAGTATATACACATATACAAATGGAGGGACACTGCCCAGTCCTCAATGTCCATGGGCCACAGGGCAACTAAACATAGGCCAAGGCCCCACTTGACTCCTGCAACAACATGGAGAGAACACTGCAGGAGCATCAGGTCAAAAATACACATGCACCTCAGGGGGACGGGAAACGGGGGGCACCTCAGCCAGAAGATGGTACATGACCACTTGTCCTGGAGGGGGCAACATGCCCTGTGCGATATCCTGGAGAGTGCAAGGCCACAGTCTTTCAAGTGGATGGTTTGCCCACTGCTTGGTCCTGGGGAGTGCAAGGCCACAGTCCCTCAAGTGGGTGGTTTGCCCACTGCTTGGTCCTGGGGAGTGCAAGGCCACAGTCTCTTTAGTGGATGGCTTCTCTACTGGTTCTGGAGGGGGCCTTGTGCCCAGTGTGCTTCATCCTGGCAAGGATGGGGTGAGTCAATGGCTTCTTCCACTGGTTCTGGAGGAAGCCTTGCGCCCAGTGTGCTTCATCCTGGCAAGGAGGGGGTGAGTGGATGGCTTCTTCCACTGGGTCTGGAGGGGCCTTGTGCCTAGTGTGCTTCATCGTGGCAAGGAGGGGGTGAGTGGATGGCTTCTTCCACTGGTTCTGGAGGGGGCCTTGTGCCCAGTGTGCTTCATCCTGGGAACGAGGGGGTGAATGGATGGCTTCTTTTACTGGTTCTGGAGGGGGCCTTGTGCCCAGTGTGCTTCATCGTGGCAAGGAGGGGGTGAGTGGATGGCTCTTCCACTGGTTCTGGAGGGGGCCTTGTGCCCAGTGTGCTTCATCCTGGCAAGGAAGGGGTGAATAGATGGCTTCTTCTACTGGTTCTGGAGGGGGCCTTGTGCCCAGTGTGCTTCATCCTGGCAAGGATGCAGTGAGTGGATGGCTTCTTCCACTAGTTCTGGAGGGGGCCTTGTGCCCAGTGTGCTTCATCCTGGCAAGGAAGGGGTGACTTGATGGCTTCCTCTACTGGTTCTGGAGGGGGCCTTGTGCCCAGTGTGCTTCATCGTGGCAAGGAGGGGGTGAGTGGATGGTCCTTCCACTGGTTCTGGAGGGGGCCTTCTGCACAGTGCGCTTCATCCCAGCAAGGATGCATTGAGTGGATGGCTTCTTCCACTAGTTCTGGAGGGGGCCTTGTGCCTACTGTGCTTCATCCTGGCAAGGAAGGGGTGAGTGGGTGGCTTCTTCCACTGGTTCTGGAGGGGGCCTTGTGCCCAGTGTGCTTCATCCTGGCAAGGATGCGGTGAGTGGATGGCTTTCTCCACTGGTTCTAGAGGGGGCCTTGTGCCCTGTAATTCAGCCCTTGGGGAGTGCAAGGTCACAGTCTCTCACCTGGGTGTCACACCTACAGGATTTGCAGTGTCCAGGACACACTACAGCCCATGGGGGCAGGACTACACACTGCCTGCCGGTGGTGACAGCTGCTCAGTAGTGGTGGTGCTGGTGTGGGGGATGCCAGTGGTGGGGGGAGGCCCCAGCCATTCCCCTGCAGCCTCAGATGGCTGCCTACTGGGGCTGCTGCTGCTGGCAGTGGTGATGGTGCTGGTGGCGGTGCTGGTGGTGGTGCAGGAAGTGGTGGGGGGATGCTCCAGCCCTTCCCCTGCAGCCTCGGATGGCTGCCCACTAGAGCTGCTGCTGCTGGCAGTGGGGCTGGTGGCGGTGCTGGTGGCGGTGGGGGGAGGTGCCAGCCCGTCCCCTGCAGCCTCAGACGCCTGCTCACTGGGGCTGCTGAAGTGGTGCTGGTGGCGGTTGTGGTGGCGGTGCTGGTGTTAGGAATGCCAGTGATGGGTGAAGGCTCCAGCCCTTCCTCTGCAGCCTCGGACAGCTGAACCGCCATGGTTGGTGGTGGGGGCTCAGAATCAGTCCCGCACCAGGCCTCCTGTCCTTCCCTTTCGAAGCTGGTGGTGCCTCCTTGCCCTTCCCCTTGGCAGCTGGTGGTGCCTCCTTGCCCTTCCCCTTGGCAGCTGGTGGTGCCTCCTTGCTCTTCCCTTTGGTAGCTGACGCAGGCACACTGTCAGTGCAGATAGCTGGTTCTCTGAAGCCTCTCCCACCTGCAGTAGCTGCTGACACTACTGTGGCCGTGGACTGGGTGGCTGAGGTGCTCACCTGGGTTCTGACCACCCTGGCCGGACGTGAGGGACGGGGGGCGGGGTAGGGAAGAGGTCAACGGCGGAGAGGAAAAGCTTACTAGGGACAATGGGGCGGGAAGAGGGTGAAGGTTTGGGAGAGGAGGAAGAGGGAGTGGTTGTAGGAGGTGTCTGTCTGCTGTGTTTGTGTGCAGGTGCGTGGGCTAGATGCTGCTTTGAGGTGGGTGGCTGTTGAGTGTCTGAATGCTTGCGTTTGTGTACTTTGGGAGGAAGGGGCACATACACAGTGGGAGAGGACACAGGGGATGTGTGAATGGATGTGGGGGTGGTGACTGTCATTGAGGGGTGTGTAGTGAAAGGCGTGATGGGTTAGTGGATGAGGATGTAGAGCATGCAGGTGTGAGTGGAGACACTACTGGGAGGGTGGTGGAGGATGAGGGGAACACAGCGGAGGCAGTGGATATTGTTATGTCTACATCTGGATGGTGTTTGTGTGAGTGCCTGTGGGATGATGTGCGGTGCTTGTGTTTGCCTGAGCCACTCCTGTGTGTTGTCTTGGGTGCATGCTGGAGTGAATGTGTGCTTGGGATATGTTGGCGCTGAGGGGAATGGGACTGGGTAGAGGAAGTTGGAGGGGGATGCTAGCGACAGGGACAATGATTGCCATCAGGGAGGAGGCCAGAGCCTGGATGGATCTCTGTTGGGCCGCCATGCCAGACTGAATGCCTTCCAGGAATGCATTTGTTTGTTTCAAATGGCCTGTCAGCCCCTGGATGGCATTCACTACGGTTGACTGCCCAACAAAGATGGATCGCAGGAGGTCAATAGCCTCCTCACTCAGGACAGCAGGGGTAACTGTCGCAGGGCCTGAGGTGCCTGGGGCAAAGGAGATGCCCGCCCTCCTGGGTGAGCGGGCACGGGAAACTCGCTGAGGGGCTGCTGAGAGGGTGGTGCTGGTATGGGGGTGGCGGCTGTACCTGTAGTTGGGGTGGGTACAGAGGTGTCCGCCACCAGCAGGGAGCTTCCATGGGAGGAGGTATCACTGTCCGAACTGTCCCCACCTGTCTCCGCCGTGGTCCTCCCCTCGCCCTCCGTCCCACTCTTGCCCGCACCGTCGCACATAAGGATAGACTGACAAAACAAAAAGGGGGGGAAGAGGCAAAGGATACACTTAATCAATGGCAGCAACAACACCACCGTTGGTGTACACGACACAAACACACACACAAACACACACACACACAGGGAACAGCTCTACGCACTATGCAATGCACTAACAGTCACAATGCTAGTCACCAGCCCATGGACAGGAATACATATCTGAGACCCGCAGACCCCTGCCCAATAGTGGATGCCTACTAGATTGGTTGGAGGTATTTTACATCAGGTTACATCAGAACTGTGCTCAACATGGGACCTACCCTGCGATGTCCGTCCTGGCCTAGGTGCACCCATAGGCCACGTACCCCACCCGGTGACCACCATGCACAAGTAGTATATTGGGAAACTGTACTCACCCACTTGTGGCTGCTGTGATGTCCTCAAGCGCCCATCTAGCTCCAGATAGGCCACCGCCAGTAAACGGGCCATCAGGGCGGTCAGGGATCGATGGGCACCCCTTCCTTGTTGGTAGGCCATCCCCAGCTGGGCCTCCACTGGCTTCATTGCTCAGCGTCTCAGGTCCTTCCACCGTCTGCAACAGTGGGTGCTCCGCCTGCTGTAGACCCCCAGGATCCGCACGTCCTTGGCGATGGCACGCCATACCCTTTTTCTGATGGGCGCTGACCTGCAGAAAAAGAAACATAGAAAAAAGTATCAGCCATACTGTCCGTGTTACACTCATGGTCCACCATAGCCCTCACATCTCCTTACGCACAGACAGTTCCCACCATACATGCATCAGAACCCTTCCATCAACCCCTGGAACACGTGGCCCTCACACACAGCACTCCATGCATTCATACCCCATGCATCGTGCTCACAGTGTACTCACCTGTTGGTCTGGAGGCCCATAAAGTATTCGGTACTGAGGTAGGACCTCCAACTCCACAGCAGTGAAGGCAGGGGCCCTTTCCGCAGTGACACGAGCCATGGTCGGTTCCAGACACAGGCCACAGCAGCACTTGCAGTGTAGGTCCTCTCCTGTTGAAGGTCAGGTAGCAAGTGAATGAACAGATAGAAATGGCGGTCACGTCTGCAGCAGTGCATACCGTCACCATCGGCATACATCACCATTGGCCACTGTAACCAATAGGGTCCAATGACAACCAATGAGGAGTTGCACGGCGGTACTCAACCGCCCACACAATGGCGCACAACATCAGAGGCATTACCTCATCTCCACATGTTTGTCCACACAGGACAGGCGGATGACATTTTGGGGGTGGGGCAGGCCATGGAACCTAACTGTGTCACAGTACACAAAGGCACCATTTGGGCCTATCCAACAGCATATTGTTACAGTCACAAAATGCAATGCAGTGTAGTGTTTGGAAATGTGGAAAACTGACCAGCTGCTCACCGTTTTGTCCCCTAGATTACAATAGCTGCGGATGAATAGGAGATGGAGACATCCCCTGTGTACAGCACCATGGTGGACTTGGCAGCAAAGGAGGACAGGCACATTATCCTCATCTATAGACTGGACAGGGTCACAATCACAGAGCTGTGTGCCAATTGGAGCCTGACCTGATATCTGTTATCCGTCACCCCACTGGGATCCCCTCTCTGGTGCAAGTCCTATCAGTGATCCATTTCTTGTCAAGTGGCTCCTTCCAAGTGACAGTGGGCTTGGTAGCAGGAATGTCTCAGCCAATGTTCTCAATATTGCTGACCAGAGTGTGGTCTGCCCTTATTAAACACATACACAGCTACATTGCTTTCCCCCATGTGGAGGATTTGGCCACATTGAAAGCTGACTTCTATGCAATGGGACATATCCCCAACATTATTGGAGCTATTGATGGTACACATATTGGATTTGCCCCCCCCCCTGGAGAAATGAACAGGTCTTCAGAAATCGAAAGAGCTTTCACTTGATGAATGTGCATATAGTGTGCCTGGCAGACCAGTACATCTCCCATGTCAATGCAAAGTATTCTGGGTCTGTGCATGATGCCTATATCCTGAGGAATAGCAATATCCCATATGTGATGGCTCAACTCCAGAGACACTGGGTGTGGCTAATAGGTGAGCCCATGGTTCCCACCCAGTATATGTTGGTGTATGGGTACGGTGTTGGCTATAAGGGTTAGTGTTTGGCTAACAGGTATCCCTTGATATTTGCAGGTGACTCTGGTTACCCCAACCTCTCATGGCTACTGACCCCTGTGAGGAATTCCAGGACAAGGGCAGAGAAATGTAACAATGAGGCACATGGGCAAACAAGAAGAATAAGAGAGAGGACATTCAGCCTCCTGAAGGCCAGGTTTCGTTGCCTCCATCTAACAGGTGGATCCCTGTACTACTCACCAAAGAAGGTGTGCCAGATCATTGTGGCATGATGCATGTTGCATAACCTTGCCTTGAGACACCAGGTGCCTTTTCTGCAGGAGGATGAGGCTGGAGATGGGCGTGTAGCTGTAGTGGACCCTGTGGACAGTGAAGATGAGGAGGCAGAGGATGAGGACAACATAACAGCTATTATACAACAGTACTTCCAGTGACACACAGGTAAGACACTGTGGCCCTCATTACGAGCCTGGCGGTCTGTGACCGCCAGGCTCGCGGTTGGCGGGAGCACCGCCGACAGCCTGGCGGTGCCCCTTAGGGCATTCTGACCGCAGCGCTTTGGCCGCGGTCAGTGCAGGAAAACCGGCGGTCTCCCGCCGGTTTTCCGCTGCCCGTCAGAATCCTCCAAGGCGGCGCAGCATGCTGCGCCGCCTTGGGGATTCTGACACCCCCTACCGCCATCCTGTTCCTGGCGGTTCGCCCGCCAGGAACAGGATGGCGGTAGGGGGTGTCGCGGGGCCCCTGGGGGCCCCTGCAGTGCCCATGCCAATGGCATGGGCACTGCAGGGGCCCCCGTAAGAGGGCCCCGCTTGTATTTCACTGTCTGCATAGCAGACAGTGAAATACGCGACGGGTGCAGTAGCACCCGTCGCACCTTCCCACTCCGCCGGCTCGATTCCGAGCCGGCGTCCTCGTGGGAAGGTTGTTTCCCGCTGGGCTGGCGGGCGGCCTTAAGGCGGCCGCCCGCCTGCCCAGCGGGAAACTCAGAATGCCGGCCGCGGTCTTCAGACCGCGGTGCGGTATTCCAGCGGCGCAACTTTGGCGGGCGGCCTCCGCCGCCCGTCAAAGTTGTAATGAGGGCCTGTAACTTCACTTTGCATTGACAGTTTTGTATTTGACATTGTACATGGCAGGCAGATTCACCCAATTCTATGGGCACTTACTGAAGCCTTTGGCATCTCTATTTGCAGATATCTGTGCCCCACTCTGGCACCTGGTGTGTTGACTACAGCCTACTACAGGTCATTCCTATGTACTTATTCCTGTACAGTTGTAATGCAGTGCTTCAAGCTTTTTAAACGAATACTTTGTTCAATCATTTGACAGACTCCATACTTGTATTTATTAAATGGTGTTAATTTAAGTGCCAAGAAGTAGAGGGAGTAGTGGAATGGGCTGGGTTGATGGTGGAGGAAAGTCCAGGATAGAGTCCAGTCTATTGGTATCACAGGTGCATTGTCCAAGGGGGCATAGGAAGTGGAGCAATGGCAGTTCAAGGTGGACAGGATGACAGAGTGGGACACAAGGGTGGCAATCAGGAGAGTCTTATTTCTTGGTGGGGGTCTTGGCAATGTTCACTGGCTTCTGCCTGGATCGCAGAGACCGTTTGCGGGGTGGTTCTCCTTCTGCAGGGGGAGGGGTGCTGGAGGCCTGTTGGCCCTGTGGCGGGGTCTCCTGTCCGCTAGCGGCAGCGGGGGTGGAGGGTTGTTCATCGGTGTGGCTAGTGTCAGGGGCGCGGTGGTGTGCCACTGCCTCCCTCGTGGTGTTGGCCATGTCTGCCAGCACCCCTGCAATGGTTACCAGGGTGGTGTGGATGTCCTTTAGGTCCTCCCTGATCCCCAGCTACTGTCCCTCCTGCAGCCGCTGGGTCTTCTGCAACTTGTCCAGTATCTGGCCCATCATGTGCTGGGAATGGTGGTATGCTCCCAGGATGTTGGTGAGTGCCTCCGGGAGAGTCGGTTCCCTGGGCCTGTCCTCCCCCTGTCACCCAGCAGTCCTCCCAGCTTCCCTGTTGTCCAGTGCCTCTGTCCCCTGAATCATGTGCCCACTGACCCCAGGTCCCTGATCGTCCTGTGTTTGTGATGTTGCCTGGGGTCCCTGTAGTGGTGGACACACTGCTGAATGACGTGTCCTGGGGTCAGAGGTATGTGCCCGTTGGGTGGGTACTGTGGTGGTGTTTCCTGAAGGAGGGAGGTTCTGTGGTGGTGTCGGACTGTGCCTGGGTAACTCATTGTCCGGAGAGCCCTGATGGGCCAGGTTGGTTATCCACATCTAGGCGTCCAGAGCTGCTGTCATCACTGTGGACCTCTTCTGTGGGGGAACTGGATGTTGCTCGTACTTCCTCTCGGGTGACTTTGTGTGGGGGACCTGTGGGGATGTAAATGCAGTGTTATTGTTTCTGCGTTTGACATCTTGTGCATGGGTGTGCTGCCCTGTATGGTTGTGATTGCCCTGCCAGCTTTGCCTTGTGTGAGTAGTGATTTTGTGGGTTAGGTGATTCTCTCTAATGTGCATGCTTTAATGATGAGTGTCCATGCAGGGCTGTGAGTAATCTCCATGCATTGGTGTTGAATGCAGGGCTTGGTATTGGGATGGGTGAGTTGTGATGGTGGGGTGTATGTAAGGTGGTGGGATGATGGGGGTGAGGGTAGGGGTGGGGGCATGTGATGGCATGAAGGTGGGGGGGTGATAGTAATAGAGATTTGACTTACCAGAGTCCAGTCCTCCTGCTACTTCTGCCAAGCCCTCAGGATGCAGTATCACCAATACTTGTTCATCCCATGTTGTTAGTTGTGGGGGAGGAGGTGGGGGTCCACCACCAGTCCTTTGTACAGCTATCTGGTGTCTTGCAACCACGGAACGCACCTTCCCCCGTAGGTCATTCCACCTCTTCCTGATGTCATCCCTTGTTCTTGGATGCTGTCCCACGCGTTGACCCTGTCCACGATTCCCCGCCATAGCTCCATCTTCCTAGCAATGGATGTCTGCTGCACCTGTGATCCGAATAGCTGTGTCTCTACCCGGATGATTTCCTCCACCATGACCCTTAGCTCTTCCTCTGAGTACCTGGTGTCTCTTTGTGGTGCCATGGGTGTAGTGTGTGTGGTGTGTGTGAGGGTGTGTGGGGTGAGGTGTTGGGTGTGTGCTGTAAGGTGCATGGATGGTGTATGGGTGATGGTGTTCTGTGGCTCTGGTTCTGTGGGTGCTCTTGGTGTCTCTCTCTTTCTCTGTTGTCAATTTATTTGAGTCGTAAAGGGTTGTCGGTAGTGTGTGTGTGTGTGTTTTATAGTGTTTTGAGTGTGTGGTGTGGTGTGTGTATGTGTGTCAGGTGTGTGTAGTTTGAATTGTCCAATGTAGTGTTGTTTTGTTAGTGTGTGTGTATTTTGAGGGCTGCAGTATGTACCGCCAATGGTTTACCGCGGTTGAGTGTCTGCCGCAGTGATTCGTGGGTCATAATGCCATGAGTGTAGTTCTGTTGGCGTAACGGTGTGGGTTTTGCGACAGCCAGTTTATCACCGAACCTGGGCTGGCGGACTTTTGTGTGTAGCTGTATAGTGACAGATTACTATGTGTGGGTCATAATATGAGTAGCGGTAAACCATTCTAAAAAATGTGCATATTTTTGTGGGCACAATGTTAAAAATGCTGAGTCATATTATTTTAAATTGCCATTAATGGAAAATGTACATATATTATTAACAGATACGAAATTCATTTATTCTGATTCCTTTGTTTCGCTGTTGACTTTAGAAGGCTATAAATATTGGCTGAAGTCGATTGACTTAAAAAGTGTGTGTGGAACAAAAAATTGGCAAATAAGGGGAAAGGAAGTTTTATTCAGAGCATGCCTGATAACTGTTCAGATTATATTTTTAAATGAAACTGTACAACAGACAAGTTGTTTATGCTTAGCAAAAATGAAGGATTTGAATGCACCCAGTATTCCTGCCTATAAATGGCAAACATATATAAATGCACCTGAAGATCAGCTCAATGAATGGGTCCAGAAAGGCACATTTAATGCTTCACTTTCATGTCCTGGTGGGTTGGTATTGTGGCCAACAGATACCAATTGGTGTCATAAACATTTTATAAACTCCACAGGGGTTTTAGAACAAGTAGGCCAGAGCCTCGCTATGTGTCATCTGAACATGCAGGTTTAGCAACAACATACAGTGTAGGGAAACTATGCCAACAATGGTTGAATAGTTCCTCACTAGATGCTGTTAGAGAACACCTCAGTCTCCTCTCTAATAACACTGATTTACAGGATGTCCTGCTAGACCCAGATAACTCCTCAGAAAGCACTTCTTATATGCATTCTATAATGAAATTTGAAAGGTTTCTCAACAAGAAGCTGCTGCCCGGTTAAGGCAAATACATCAGGAAAACTTATAGAAGGCATTTGCTGTTGTAGATAATGGGATTAATAGCCTCTCTGACCAGATATACACCTTAAGCAACATAGGGGGTCATTACGACCTCAGCGGTCTTTTCACAAGACCGCCCAGGTACCGCCGTGCTGAAGAACAACAGTGGTGGCGGTCTTCCGCGCGCATATTATGACCGCTGGCAGCCTGCCGTCCTTTTTCATACGGAAAGCCACCAGCAGCCATACTGGCGGACAGCGGGAAAGTGGAGGTTGATCAACCTCCACCGCCACGTCAACAGAACACCGCACACTGAATCACATCCCATGATTTGGTGTGGGGGTGTTCTGGTGACGGTGTGCTGGTGGCGGAGCTGCCCCCATGGATCCCGTCCCCTCCCGGAGGATCAACGGACAAGGTAAGTTGATTGTCCATTAGGGAAGGGGTTGGGGGGTGTTGTGTGTTGTGTGCGTGCATGGGGGTGTGCGTGTGAGAGTGTAGAGGGGGTGTGTGAGTGAGTGTATGCGTGCAGGGGGTGTTGTGTGTATGGGAAATGTGTGCGGGTCGGACGGTGTGCATATCTGTTTGTATGTGTGCGGGTATGTGTTGTCGGGGTGTATGTGTGCATGTAGGGGTGTGTGCGTGTAGGGGTGTGTATATGTGCATGTTCGGGGTCAGGGTTGGGAGGGGGGTTGTGCCAACTTTGGGGTGTGGGGGGTGTGGGGGGAGGATTCGTGGGGGTAGCGGGGGTGGGGGAGACCCCTATCAGTGCCAGGGAAGGAATTGCCTGGCACTGATAGTGCCTACCGCCATGGATCTCATGGCGGTTCCCAACCACCCGAGAACCAATGGCGGCATGCAGGGTCCTGATACCGTCGGTGGTCTAGTGACGACCGCCGGGCTGGAGACCGCAATCTCCAGCCCAGCGGTCTTCACCGCCATGGCGGTCGGAATGGTGAAGTGGCGGATGACCGAGGCGGTAATCGCCGCAGTCATAATTCCATTTCTTTTTCCGCCAGCCTGTTTGCGGTCTTTCCGCTGCTTTACCACCGACCGCCAAGGTCGTAATGACCCCCATAGTTTCTTTTGCAATAGACATAATAAAAAGTGACATGTCCTCTTTACACCATGGACTGAATCAACTAAGGTCCATTATGCAGTTAGGTTGGACACTACAAACATTGAAGGCAGGTCGAGTTACCTGGCAACATGTTAGCGCAAGAGACATAGGGGGTAATTACGACCCTGGCGGCCGGCGGTAAGGTGGCGGTAACACCGCCAACAGGCTGGCGGTGTTCCGCCAGCAATTATGACCGTGGCGCAATAGCCACGGCCATACCGCCGGCCCCTCCAATTTACCGGCAGGTTTCCGCCTGGCGGTCATAATCCCCAGGGCAGCGGGGCAAGCACCGCTGCCCTGGGGATTATGAGTCCCCGACTGCCAGCCTGTCCGTGGCGGTGAACACCGCCATGGAGCGGCTGGCGGTAAGGGGACTTGGGGTGCCCCTGGGGCCCCTGCACTGCCCATGCACTTGGCATGGGCATTGCAGGGGCCCTTAGGCATGGCCCTGTTGCGCATTTCACTGCAAATGCACGACAGGTGCTACTGCACCCGCTGCACATCAGCATTGCCGCCGGCTCTAACACGAGCCGGCAGCAATGTTGATGTGACATTCCGCTGGGCCAGCGGACGGTAACACTGTTACCGTCCGCTGGCCCATCGGAAATGTCATAATAGGAAGCCAGGAATACCGCCGGCAATGGCGGTATTCTGTCTCCCGCGGTCTCGGCGGTCTTCTTGCAAGACCGCCGAAGTTGTAATGACCCCCATATTCAATTTAATGTGACAACAACAGCTAATGACTAAGAAGGAAGCAACTTATGTCATGTTAAATAAAGAAAAATGAGAACAGTTGCCTTTTACTGTGGCTGAAATACCATCTGCTGAGTGGTTAATACACAGGGTTATTATTCTGCCTATTTCAACACTTCAATTAACGTCCTGCTTAAAACACATTCCAGTGGGCAGATATGAAAGACTAGGAGATAGTTACATCCACGAGGTGTGGGAGCTACACTTTTCATACAAATGTCTCAGTGGTATGAAAGAGGTCTTTTTGGCGGTATTGAATGTGAGACTTCTGTCAGCCATTCAATGGTTTGTCAACAGCTGTCCTTGCACGGGGTGTGTAACGCTTCGACAGTGAACTTGGCTTGTTATCTGAAGGGAGTCCCAGTCCCCTTGATTAGACCTGCATTCCAGGAGCTCTCGAATGGCAGCTATGTCCTCCTCAATAGTGAAAACTGTTGTGGGATGCGAGCTGGAATAGTTTATGTCGTTTTGGTCTCTAAGATTGTTACATGCTGCGGGAACATATTTTTTCCTCCTACACAACAGAGGGAAGTAGCTGAGATTTGGCCCCATATCGCTACTTCAAATGTGAATTTTGACAAGTTGAACAGACTCAAGGCTTTATTGTGTCAAACACATGTGGCACTCACATCGGCCTGCAAGACCTATGCGCTTCAGGTTGCAAGGTACAGTCCCGTTTAAGTACCAACTTTTCGAGACACTTTGGTGAGCTTGTGGGACGAATATTTAATGCATTCAGTACTACTGGAATCGCAAATTTCTTTAAGGCTGTTGTTTCTGGTTTTGTCCACACCTTCTCCTCTATATTCGGCATACTACCTTCAGCCATCCACTCAATATTCTTCAGTATTTTCGGGGGATTTCCAATAACTTTGGCTATAATAGGTGGCATATTACTATTGATACTTTTTCTGCGCGATGGCTGTCCTGTCACAACAAGGATGCTTCCACCAGCGCAGCTGTGTCGTGAATGCATAATGCAGTACTTTGGAGCATCACTTCTGGAGTAACTGGAGTGTGACAGGTCTCTGTCATTCAGACTGGTTTTGCATTGTGGGCAGCCCTTGTTTCAGTGCCTCTGGTGCTCGTTCGAACATGCACTGAAAGTTTGTCTTTCTACGCAGCGCTTGCTTTCATTGGACGCTGATCTGTTGATGTTCTTGCTGAGGGCTGATGACCAGACATGCGCATTGAGGGTGCGTTTGCTGTGGGAAGCCGCTTCTGAGGCACCCTTTGTGGATTATGCCGCTCTATACTCGATGTTGGGCACAACACGGAATGCTGCTTCCTTGGCTTGAGCTCGGGCTTTGGAACACAAATGCTCCTTGGTTTTCCTTGGAGATGAACTTCCTACTTTACCACCTGCTGAAGTTGAAGATTTCCTGTCTTCAACTATCCTGGATTCAATTGGCAACTTCCCAAATTACTCTGACTTTTGAAATTCAGCTTTTTTTTTTTTTTTGGCACCACACTTAACATTTTAAATTGTCCTTCTAATACAGGCTTAGGTGTCCTTTAACTTGTCTTTATTGACATTCTTATATATATGCCTTACAGTGAATTTTAGTAGCTTTTATACATAATTAGTGTGAGAAAGTAGCCTCTTTCTAGCCTTGTTACCCCCACTTTTGGCCTGTTTGTGAGTGTATGTCAGGGTGTTTTCACTGTCTCACTGGGATCCTGCTAGCCAGGGCCCAGTGCTCATAGTGAAAACCCTATGTTTTCAGTATGTTTGTTATGTGTCACTGGGACCCTGCTAGTCAGGACCCCAGTGCTCATAGGTTTGTGACCTATAGGTATGTGTTCCCTGTGTGATGCCTAACTGTCTCACTGAGGCTCTGCTAACCAGAACCTCAGTGGTTATGCTCTCTCTTTACAAATTGTCACTAACAGGCTAGTGACCAATTTTACCAATTTACATTGGCATACTGGAACACCCTTATAATTCCCTAGTATATGGTATTGAGGTACCCAGGGTATTGGGCTTCCAGGAGATCCCTATGGGCTGCAGCGTTTCTTTTGCCACCCATAGGAAGCTCTGACAATTCTTACACAGGCCTGCCACTGCAGCCTGAGTGAAATAACGTCCACGTTATTTCACAGCCATTTTACACTGCACTTAAGTAACTTATAAGTCACCTATATGTCTAACCTTTACCTGGTAAAGGTTGGGTGCTAAGTTACTTAGTGTGTGGGCACCCTGGCACTAGCCAAGGTGCCCCCACATTGTTCAGGGCCAATTCCCCGGACTTTGTGAGTGTGGGGACACCATTACACGCGTGCACTACATATAGGTCACTACCTATATGTGGCTTCACAATGGTAACTCCGAATATGGCCATGTAACATGTCTATGATCATGGAATTGCCCCCTCTATGCGATCCTGGCATAGTTGGCACAATCCCATGATCCCACAGGTCTGTAGCTCAGACCTGGGTACTGCCAAACTGGCTTTTCAGGGGTTTCACTGCAGCTGCTGCTGCTGCCAACCCCTCAGACAGGTTTCTGCCCTCCTGGGGTCCAGCCAGGCTTGGCCCAGGAAGGCAGAACAAAGGACTTCCTCAGAGAGAGAGTTTTACACCCTCTCCCTTTGGAAAATGGTGTGAAGGCAGGGGAGGAGTAGCCTCCCCCAGCCTCTGGAAATGCTTTCATGGGCACACATGGTGCCCATTTCTACATAAGCCAGTCTACACCGGTTCAGGGACCTCGCAGCCCTGCTCTGGCGCGAAACTGGACAAAGGAAAGGGGAGTGACCACTCCCCTGACCTGCACCTCCCCTGGGAGGTGCCCAGAGCTCCTCCAGTGTGCTCCAGACCTCTGCCATCTTGGAAACAGAGGTGCTGCTGGCACACTGGACTGCTCTGAGTGGCCAGTGCCAGCAGGTGACGTCAGAGACTCCTTCTGATAGGCTCCTTCAGGTGTTGCTAGCCTATCCTCTCTCCTAAGTAGCCAAACCCTCTTTTCTGGCTATTTAGGGTCTCTGTCTTTGGGGATTCCTTAAATAACGAATGCAAGAGCTCATCCGAGTTCCTCTGCATCTCTCTCTTCACCTTCTGCCAAGGAATCGACTGCTGACCGCGCTGGAAGCCTGCAAAACTGCAACAAAGTAGCAAAGACGACTACTGCAACTCTGTAACGCTGATCCTGCCGCCTTCTCGACTGTTTTCCTGGTGGTGCATGCTGTGGGGGTAGTCTGCCTCCTCTCTGCACCAGAAGCTCCGAAGAAATCTCCCGTGGGTCGACGGAATCGTTCCCCTGCAACCGCATAATAAAAACATTATACTTACCTGAACTTACCTGTACTTCACTGGGATGGGTCCCTCCATCCTTGGGTGTCCTCCTGGGGTGGGCAGGGGTGGCAGGGGGGGTCCCTGGGGGCAGGGGAGGGCACCTGTGGGCTCATTCTGAGCCCACAGGTCCCTTAACGCCTACCCTGACACAGGCGTTAAATTCAGGTGCAAATGCGGGTTTTTTTGACCCGCCACCTCCCGGGCGTGATTTTTGCCCGGGAGTATAAATACGACGCATTTGCGTCGCCGTCATTTTTTTAGACGGGAACGCCTTCCTTGCATCTCATTAACGCAAGGAAGGCGTTCACGCTAAAAAATGACGCTCTTTCTTCATACTTTGGCGCTAGACGCGTCTAACGCCAAAGTATAAATATGGCGTTAGTTTTGCGCCGAATTTGCGTCGAAAAAAACGACGCTAATTCGGCGCAAACGGAGTATAAATACGGGCCTTAGTGACAATATGATAGCGTCATTTTTATGTTTCACTCTCCTTGTTGCAATTTTAATCCTGTCATGCTTCATCATCCTAGTTATTGCAATCCATACTTTAATATCTAAGATGCAATAACTTCAATAAAACCTTATTGAACCATACTCTGCCTCTGATTGTCCTTGCATACGTGAAACTAATGTAACTGAGAGAAACGGATGAGATCTGAGTGACCACGATTTCCCTGAGGAGTCAATTGTGTCATGCACTCGGTTGCCCAATCATTCCTGCTCTAGGGTGGAGATGAGGCACTGCTAGCTAGCCGGAACAAAACCTGGATTAGGCCGACAGGTATCACCTGTAGTGGGCTCAGACTCAGTCCCCCACAGAGCAAGTGATTCTACCGCCCAAATCCAGTAGTCTCACTAGGATAATGAGAGCCTACGTGATATGGCACCGCCAACATACGTGACAATTTAAATAATCCGATTAGGAGATGATAAATATTTTAGGGTTAGGAGGTTGAAAATTATTTGAAAATGTTTTAAATATTGCTGTAGGAGTTTTTAGCTGTAGCAATGCGTTCAGTATAGAACCTATTCTTGACATGTTTACCTCCTTTGGAGTATCCTCTCACGAGGGTTCTACATTTAGATGGAGATAGATTTCCTTCTCATGTATTTTAGGTTGTGTTTTATATCTTCAGATATACAATGAGACAATGCAATCACCTAAATAGTATTGTAATGCTAGCATACATAAACATTCTCAGGTAAGTTAAGCTCATTACCAAATCTCAATATTTTTTATCACTTTAATGTCAGAATGAAGAACAATTAACCCTGCAATCAGCCATGCCATCAGGAAAAGACTGTCAAGAAAGGGCATATGTTCTGCATCTTTCTGTTTTTAAAAATAAAGAGAAAAGGGAAATATTGTTTTTCTGTTTATTTGGATGTAAAGATAATTAAAAATAGAAATTGAGGAACTTAATTACAATACAGCCTACTTTGTATGTGTTTCTTTACTTATATTTTTGCGAGTATCTGATTAGTTGAAACTTCAAGCCCTCTACACACGGTGGTCATCACAATGTAAGTTGTTTTTTCAACTGATGCTTGTGCTAATCTCATAAACATATGAGTTGGCCCCCGTCTATTTGTGTAAGAAACCACACATTTTATTGGAATGGTGATTAAGATGTCCACATGGACATTGATTCCTTAAAATGCCTTGGATAGTCAATGCAAGATCACACAGCTTTTCTCCTTCCATGGAATTACAAGGTTGGCACAAAAATGAGGTGTTGCGAATTTGCAAGGAGTGGAAACTATAGAAGGAAAAAATGTCTGATAGGAGGAAAACATTTCTGACTGTTCTTTCTTAACTTCCTCTGCCTGCTGCTGCCTTCATGGTCTCCTGAAACCCGGATTAGCAAACGGCAGAGCCAGGTGTACCAAAGGGGGAACCAGAGATATCAGTTTCTGTCCAGCCCTTTGATTATCCAAGTAATGTCTGACTGTGGCAGTGGGAAGAGCAACCATGAAGTGAAGTTGGAGGTCCTTTTTTTTTTCAGAAATTCTCATCTTAGGAGCTGCAGGTTTAGGTTGTACTGTATGGTATCAGTATTGAAGTGATTTGTAGGTGGCCTGATTATATAATATATATATATAGTGGCAGCTATTTAGCCCGCTGCTGGGTAAAGAGTGTATTTTCTCTGTTGTTTATCCAGCCAGTAGGCAAATGACTATTTGTCTGACTGCACTGCAAATAGCAAAGAAACATCACTATTTACCTGGTTTCTAACTAAATAGTAGACATTATACACTGTTGTAGGAAAGTACCATCTTGCCTGGCATGTTACCCCCATTTTTACTTGTGAGTCCGTTAGTTTTTTGCCTGTGTCACTGGGATCCTGCTAGCCAAGACCCTAGTGCTCCTAGTATGTGGCCTGAATGTGTTCCCTCTGTGGTGCCTAAATGTGTCACTGAGGCTCTGCTAACCAGAACCTCAGTGCTTATGCTCTCTCTGCTTTTAAAATTGTCACTGCAGGCTAGTGACCATTTTTACCAATTCTGATTGGCACACTGGAACACCCTTATAATTCCCTAGTATATGGTACCTAGGTACCCAGGGAATTGGGGTTCCAGGAGATCCCTATGGGCTGCAGCATTTCTTTTGCCACCCATAGGGAGCTCAGACAATTCTTACACAGGACTGCCGCTGCAGCCTGAGTGAAATAACGTCCATGTTATTTCACAGACATTTTGCACTGCACTTAAGTAACTGATGAATCACCTATATGTCTAACCCTCACCTAGTGAAGGTTAGGTGCAAAGTTACTAGCCAAAGTGCCCCCACATTGTTCAGGGTAATTTCCCCAGACTTTGTGAGCGCGGGGACACCATTACACATGTGCACTACATATAGGTCAATACCTATATGTAGCTTCACAATGGTAACTCTGAATATGGCCATGTAACATGTCTAAGATCATGGGATTGTCCCCCCATGCCAAATTGGGGTGACAATCCCATGCATCCCTGGGGCTCCAGCATGGACCCAAGGCACTGCCAAACTAGCTCTCTGGGGTATTCACTGCAGTTACCGCTGCTGCCAAACCACAGACGGGCTTCTGCCCTCCTGGGATCTGGGCAGGCCAGTCCAGGAGTGTGTCAGAGACCCCTCCTGATAGGTGCTTACCTAGCACCCATTTTCTTCAACCACGGCCTTTGCAGCTAGCAAGGCTTGTTTGTGGTCTTTCTGTGTGGAAACGACTTTGCATCCTCCAGCACACCGTGGGACAAATTGTGTGCAAAGGAGAAGTTCCTGGCATCTTCCGTTGTTGCAAAATCTTCAGCTTCTTCTACCCAGAGGCAACCATTTTGCACCTTCATCAGGGGTTTAGTGGGCTCCTGCCCCCCGCAACATTTTTGTGACTCTTGGACTTCCCTTCCTTTGCAGGCCCTCAGGTCCAGGAATCCGTCTTCAGTGCTTTGCAGTCTGTTGTGGTCTTTGCAGAATCTCCTATCACGACTTTAGTGTGTTTCTGGGGAAGTAGGGTAAATTTACTCCTACTTTTCAGGGTCTTGGGGTGGGGAATCTTGGACACCCTTAGTGTTTTCTTACACTCCCAGCGACCCTCTACACACTACACTAGGCCTGGGGTCCCTAAGTGGTTCACATTCTACTTTCTTAGTACATGGTTTGTGTTGCCCCTAGGCCTATTGCATCCTATTGTATTCTACGGTGTTTGCAATACTTTTTTAACTGTTTACTTACCTGATTTTGGTTTGTGAGTATATTTTGTGTATTTTACTTACCTCCTAAGGGAGTATATCCTCTGAGGTATTTTTGGCACATTGTCACTAAAATAAAGTACCTTTATTCTTAGTAACACTGAGTATTGTGATTCTTATGATATAGGCCCTCATTCTGACCCTGGCGGTCGGTGATAAAGCGGCGGCCAAGCCGCCAACAGGCCGGCGGTCTAAAATATGCAATTCTGACCCTGGCGGGAACCGCCAACACAGCCCGCCAACTTAACACTCCGCCCGCCACAGCGGTACAAACAAACAGCGCGGCGGTTCCCGCCAACAGCCAGGCGGCAGACAATGTACCGCCCACCCTATTACGACCCACCAATCTGCCACCTTTTCCGGGGCGGGAGCACCGCCGATAAGAACACGGCGGAAACAGACTACGAACGGGAAAACGCTCACCTCTACGCACTCCACGCGAGATTCCGGCAGTATGGAACCAGAGTTGCAGGTCATCCCCGCACTCCTATTCCTGCTCATATACCAGGAGCACGCCCGGCGGCGCGGAAGACATCGGTGAGTACTGCACCTACGACACAGGGGAGGGAAAAGATTACCGGCACACACCCACCCACCCACACCCACTACAACACACACATCAATGCATTCCCACAGATCACTGTCACAACCCACAAACCACCCCCCTCCGAAATAATGCAAATACCAAAAGAAGAGATCATAAACGGGCAGATATATTGAAATATGTACACCAGTAATCCCAATAAATAAATAAACTATGTACAAAATATATACAGCTACTAAATGTAGTCCAACCACTGTCCGTGGATCACAGGGGTCCTGTGCAAAGGGGCAAGGCCCAGTCCCACGACAAGAACTCCACGGAGAGAACACTGCAGGGGCATCAGAAAGAAAATAGGACAGGCACCTCAGGGGGAAGGGAAGGGGGGGCACCTCAGCCACTTGAGTACACGACGCCAGATCCACGCGGGGACTCCATGACCACTGGGCCATCCTGGGGAGAGCAAAGCCACAGTCCATACAGTCCATAACAGACCCCACTGCCACTGGAGGAGGCAAGTTGGCCAGAGGACATCCTGCAGCCCTGCCCGAGATAGATCCTGCCCTGCCACGTCTGCCAAAGGGCCAGCGGTTCTTGCCTTGAAGGGCCCAGTTCAGCGGTTCCTGAGACGGCGGGGCCCAGTTCAGCGGTCCTTGCCCTGAAGGGCCCAGTTAAGCGGTTCTTGAGACGGCGGGGCCCAGCGGAGTGGTGCGTGAGACGGCGGGGCCCAGCGGAGCGGTGCTTGAGACGGCGGGGCCCAGCGGAGCGGTGCTTGAGACGGCGGGGCCCAGTTCAGCGGTCCTTGCCCTGAAGGGCCCAGTTAAGCGGTTCTTGAGACGGCGGGGCCCAGCGGAGCGGTGCGTGAGACGGCGGGGCCCAGCGGAGCGGTGCATGAGACGGCGGGGCCCAGCGGAGCGGTGCTTGAGACGGCGGGGCCCAGTTCAGCGGTCCTTGCCCTGAAGGGCCCAGTTCAGCGGTTCTTGAGACGGCGGGGCCCAGTTCAGCGCTCCTTGCCTTGAAGGGCCCAGTTCAGCGGTTCTTGAGATGGCGGGGCCCAGTTCAGCGGTCCTTGCCCTGAAGGGCCCAGTTAAGCGGTTCTTGAGACGGCGGGGCCCAGCGGAGCGGTGCGTGAGACGGCGGGGCCCAGCGGAGCGGTTCTTGAGACGGCGGGGCCCAGCGGAGCGGTGCTTGAGACGGCGGGGCCCAGTTCAGCGGTCCTTGCCCTGAAGGGCCCAGTTAAGCGGTTCTTGAGACGGCGGGGCCCAGCGGAGCGGTGCGTGAGACGGCGGGGCCCAGCGGAGCGGTGCTTGAGACGGCGGGGCCCAGTTCAGCGGTCCTTGCCCTGAAGGGCCCAGTTAAGCGGTTCTTGAGACGGCGGGGCCCAGCGGAGCGGTGCGTGAGACGGCGGGGCCCAGCGGAGCGGTGCTTGAGACGGCGGGGCCCAGCGGAGCGGTGCTTGAGACGGCGGGGCCCAGTTCAGCGGTTCTTGAGACGGCGGGGCCCAGTTCAGCGGTCCTTGCCCTGAAGGGCCCAGTTCAGCGGTTCTTGAGACGGCGGGGCCCAGTTCAGCGCTCCTTGCCTTGAAGGGCCCAGTTCAGCGGTTCTTGAGACGGCGGGGCCCAGTTCAGCGGTCCTTGCCCTGAAGGGCCCAGTTCAGCGGTTCTTGAGACGGCGGGGCCCAGTTCAGCGCTCCTTGCCTTGAAGGGCCCAGTTCAGCGGTTCTTGAGACGGCGGGGCCCAGTTCAGCGGTCCTTGCCTTGAAGGGCCCAGTTCAGCGGTTCTTGAGACGGCGGACGGTCTATGGCCAACTGCTAATTGCCTGGTGGTGCCCTCCTGGGCAGCGGGGATGGTGCTCCTTCACTGCCCACCTGGGCTGTGGGTGGTGGGGCCCTCCTGGCCAGCTGGGCTGGGTCCTCCCTGGGCAGCGGCTATGGGGGTGGTGGGCTCTCCCGGGGCAGCGGCTATGGGGGATGTGGGCTCCTCCTGGGCAGCAGGCCTGCTGCCTGACCTCTCCGACTTGCTGCCCTTGCCCTCCTTAGTCGTGGGCCTGTGGCCCTTTCCTCCCTTTGGAGCTGTGGCTGGTGACTGTCTCTGGGTGGTGTCCGGGGGGGATGTAGAAGGTGGGCTCCTGCGGCGCCCCTTCCGCCTTCTGCTCCTCTTCCCAGGGGGTGGGCTGGCTGTCCCCTTGCTGCTGGGCGAAGATCCAGACATGCGGGCTGGCGGGCTCCAATACCCCTGCACCCTTGTCAAGGGGGCTGCAGGGCCGGTGGTGGCTGAGGTGCTCTTCTTACCCCGACGAGAAGGAGGGGGGGGCTCAGGGTCAGGAAAGAAGTTAGTAGTGGCGAGGAAGAGCTTCTTGGGACAATGGAGAGTGGTAGGTACAGTGGGAATGGGAGTGGAGGGAGAGGATGTGGTTGTAGGTGAGTCACGTTTGCTGTCTTTGGGTGCAGGTGCAGGAGGGATAGGCTGTCGTGAGGTGGATGGCTGTTGGGTGGGTGGGTGGCTGCGTTTGTGTGGTGTGGAAGAGGGGGTGACAGACACAGTGGGAGAGGACACAGGGGACGTGTAAATGGCAGTGGGGGTGGTGACTGCACGTGTGCGGACTGGAGTGGAGGGTGTGCTGGTGATGGAAACACTGGCTGATGGTGAGGTGAATGGAGGTGTGAGTGTAGACGTCACAGGGAGGGAGGAGGGAGACGAGGAGGTGGGGGTCACAGAGGTGGTAGTGACTGTTGGCATGTCTGCATTGGAATGTTGCGTGTGTGAATGTCTGCGTGATCTGTGGTGCTTATGTTTGGATGAGCTTCTCTTGGGTGTTGAGGTGTGTGCAGGCTGGTCTGATGGTGTGGGTGGGACAGGCAGAGGAACAGGAGACTGGGAGGAGGGAGTTAGTAGAGGCAGGCAGGAGACAGGGACAATGGCTGCCGTCAGTGCTGAGGCCAGAGCCTGGAACGATCGCTGATGGGCAGCCTGACCCGAATGAATGCCCTCCAGGTACGCATTGCTGCGATGAACCTCCCTCTCCACCCCCTGGATGGCATTCAAAAGGGTAGTCTGCCCAACAATGAGCGTTCGGAGGAGGTCAATGACCTCCTCACTGAGGGCAGCGGGGGTAACAGGGGCAGGGCCTGAGGTGCCTGGGGCGAAGGAGATGCCCGGCTTCCTGGCAGAGCGGGCACGGGGCGAACGCTGAGGGGCTGCTGGGAGGGCGGAGATGGTGCGCTGGGTGGCGGCTGTACCTGTAATGGCGGGGGGCACGGATGGTGCCACCCCCGCAAGGGAGCCCCCTTCCGAGGATGTGTCCGTGTCACTGCAGGGTCCAGTCGTCCCCGTCGTGGAGCTCCCCTCGCCCTCCGTCTCACTGGTCCAGTCTGACTCTGTGGCATGGCCCTCCTGGGCCATGTGAGATGCAGCTCCCTCCTGCCCCGATGCCACTTCTCCTCCGCCTGATGATGCTGATGCACACAAGCACAGAAAGACAAACAAAAAGGGGGTGGGAGAGAGAAATAAAGGGATATTGAGTACATGGATCTCCGGTACAGTTAGCGGACATGACAGACACAGATGCCCCCTGCACTAAGTTGCGCACTTGGGGTCCGCTACGCATTCCGTGGAACATGCCCTACACGCCTAGAGTTGACAACTGCACCCATGGATGACACGGCCCAGGGATGGCTGTACTGACAAACTACTGAGGGTGGTGGCTGGGGACACAGGGGCTTACGGGGGTGCCCAGCCTACAGATATCGCCCTGGCCTAGGGGGACCCCCAGCCCTCCTCCCCCAACCAGACACCTCCACTGCGCGACAACAGAGTAGATAATGCTTGTACTCACCCCCTTGTGTCTGCTGTGCTGCCCTCACGCGCCCATCCAATTCAGGGTAGGCCACCGCCAGGATCCGGAACATCAGGGGGCTCAGTTGACGGCAGGCACCCCGCCTACGTTGGGAGGCCATCCCCAGCAGAGACTCGGCGGTCTTCTTGGTCCCGCGGCGGATGTCCTCCCACCTCTTGCGGCAGTGGGTGCCCCGTCGATGGTGGACCCCCAGGGTCCGGACTTCCTTGGCGATGGCACGCCAAATCCCGATCTTCTCATGGGCGCGGACCTATGTGACACGTACAGGGAGGGAGAAATACCACGTTCAAGTTTGTCAGCATTTTGCTTTCCAGTGGCCCAACGCCCCCCATCCCCGCCAGGCCCCCCGCCATGCCCCCCGCCAGGCCCAACATGCCCCCCATCCCCGCCAGGCCCCCCGCCAGGACCCCCGCCAGGCCCAACATGCCCCCCATCCCCGCCAGGCCCCCCGCCATGCCCCCCGCCAGGCCCAACATGCCCCCCATCCCCGCCAGGCCCCCCGCCAGGACCCCCGCCAGGCCCAACATGCCCCCCATCCCCGCCAGGCCCCCCGCCAGGCCCAACATGCCCCCCATCCCCGCCAGGCCCCCCGCCAGGCCCCCAAGCCAGCCAGTGGCCCCAAATCCATATTGAATTAAACTCACGTGTTGGTCTGGAGGACCGTAGAGTAGCGCATACTGGGGGAGGACCCCATCCACAAGTTTCTCCAACTCCTCTCCAGTGAAGGCAGGGGCCCTTTCCCCAGGCGCAGCAGCCATTGTCCCTTCCAGACCGAGGTCACAGCAACACTTGCAGTATAGGTCCTCTCCTGTGAAAGTTCAAGTCGCAAGTGGATAAGTAGATAGAAAATGGCGGTGACGTCCGCGGCGGTGCGTACCGCGGCGGTGTGTCCCGCCACCGCCGGCGCCCTTCGCCATTGGCTCCTGAAACCCATAGGCTTCAATGTTAACCAATGCGGCTTTGCGCCGCGGTCTTCGCCCGCCGCCCGCCGCGGTGTGCCACGCCAGCGCATTGACCTCACATCCCATTGTCACACTTCACAGGTCAGGCAGCCGCCATTTCCAGGGCCCACATGGCTCAATTTCAACTGCGTCACACAGGCCTAGGCCTTGCATAGCCACTCAGACACGCCATTCACTGCATAGAGAATCGTATACTGTGCTAGCTGTGAGTACGTACCTGTGGGTTGCTTGACTGTGTGCTCCATGTTGTCCTTCCTAGGCACCGTCCGCTGGGTTGGGCGAGGAGACGGATGAATCCTCCCGTGTACCGACCGCTGGTGGACCTGTCGACAATGGAAGAACGCCACATTATCCTGACCTACCGTCTTAACCGTGCCACTATCCATGAACTGTGTGCCCAGCTGGAGCCCGACCTGATGTCCCCCATCCGCCAACCCACAGGGATTCCCCCTCTGGTGCAGGTCATGTCAGTACTCCATTTCTTGGCAAGTGGGTCATTTCAGACAACCGTGGGAATTGCTTCTGGGATGTCTCAGCCCATGTTTTCGAAGGTGTTATCCAGAGTGTTGTCTGCCCTGATGAAATCCGTGAGGAGCTACATCATTTTCCCTGAGGTGGGCGAATTGGCTACAGTGAAGGGTGATTTCTACGCCCTTGGACATATTCCCAACGTAATTGGTGCCATTGATGGGACCCATGTGGCTTTGGTTCCCCCAAGAGACAGGGAGCAGGTGTACAGGAACAGAAAAAATTACCATTCAATGAACATCCAGGTGGTGTGTTTGGCTGACCAGTACATCTCGCATGTAAATGCCAAATTCCCAGGGTCAGTGCATGACGCCTACATCCTCAGGAATAGCAGCATCCCTTACGTGATGGAACAGCTACAGAGACACCGTGTATGGCTAGTGGGGGACTCTGGGTACCCCAACCTGTCGTGGCTACTGACCCCAGTAAGGAATCCCCGGACCAGGGCAGAGGAACGGTACAATGAGGCCCATGGGCGTACTAGGAGGGTGATCGAACGCACCTTTGGCCTCCTAAAGGCCAGGTTTAGGTGCCTGCATATGACAGGTGGATCCCTAATGTACTCACCTAAGAAGGTGTGTCACATCATCGTGGCCTGCTGCATGCTTCACAACCTGGCTTTGCGCCGCCAGGTGCCTTTCCTGCAGGAGGATGGTCGAGACGGTGGTGTTGTGGCAGCGGTGGAACCTGAGGAGAGTGACGAGGAGGAAGACGACGGGGCTGAAACAGACAACAGGGACAGAATCATTGAACAGTACTTCCAATAGGACACAGGTAACATTTCAAAGATAATTTAGTAAATGTTAACTACTCTCCAGCATCTCTGCTGCCTGTCTATTTGCCCCAGTGTATGATGACTGAGTTTTGGCTTTTCCCTCCCTATTTCAGATCTGGGGTCCCCACTACGAGTCCTGTGCTTCGTTTCCCCATGGACTACAGCTTTGTGGCAGCTGTTTGTTGACTTCACCATGTACAAGGACATATTTGCACTGTCATGTCAATTACAATCTATTGAAATCACAGCCAGACTCCAGATATTTTGGTGAAAAATAGGTGTTTATTTAAGTGCTCAAAATGGGATGGGTGGTTTCAAGTGGGTGGGGGCTATGGTGAAGGAATGTCCATGGCAGAGTCCAGAGTAACAGTCACACAGGTGCATTGTCCAGAGGCCTGTGGAGAGATGGAGCATGGGCAGTTCAAGGATGGACAGGGTGACAATGTGGGACAGTGGGATGACATCAGGTGGTATCCATTGCTGGCGGGGGTCTTGACATCCTACTCTGTCTTCTTGCGAGATCTCAGGGCCCTCTTGCGGGGTGGTTCTTCTCCTGCAGGAGGTGGGGGTCTGGTGGGCTGCTGCTGTGCGGGGGCCTCCTGTCCACTAGCGCCGGCGGAGGTGGTTGGCTGTTCTTGGTCCAGGCTAGTGGCAGGGGCCCTTGGGTGTTGTTCAATGTCCGCCCTGTTGTTGACGAGGTCCTGCAGCAGCCCTACCATGGTAACCAGGGTGGTGTTGATGGCTCTGATGTCCTCCCTGTACCCCCGATAGTGTTCCTCCTGCAGTACCTGGATCTCCTGGAACCGGGCCAGTACCGTCGCCATCGTCTCCTGGGAGCGGTTGTATGCTCCCATGATGGTGGTGAGGACCTCGTGGAGAGTGGGTTCCCTGGGCCTCTCCTCCCCCCCCTGTCGCACAGCTGCCCTCCGAGTTCCCCTGTTTCCCTGGGCCTCTGCCCCCTGGCCGGTGTGCCCACTACCACTGCCCCCAGGTCCCTGTTGTTGTTGGGGTGGTGGGTTATCCTGGGTGCCCTGTAGTGGTAGACACACCGCAGATTGACGCGCCCTGGAGACAGAGGCATGGGCCCGCTGGGTGGGAGCTGTGCTGGTGTTCCCAGAGGGGTTTGGGTCTGTAGTGGCCTGGGCCTGTGTGAGGGGAACCGACTGTCCAGAGGTCCCCGATGGTCCGGGCTTGTCATCGGTGTCCAGGTCGACAGAGCTGCTGTCATCGCTGACGGCCTCTTGGGTGGGGGGTGTGGAGAATTCTGGCCCCTCCGCCGCGGTGTGTTGACGGTCGGGTCCTGCAGGGGTATAGAGGTATGGTTATAGTTTCAATGTGTGGCATATGGGTGTATCTGTGGGTTCTCGTGTCCCCAAGTGCTGGCATTCGTGTGTGGGGGCTTTGGTGAGGGTGGCTTGTGGGGGGGATGTGTATATGCATTGGGCATGCTTTGGTGATGGGTGTCCATGCTTAGTGGACGCATGCAGGCCTAGGTTTTGGGATGTGTGGGTTGTGATGGTGAGACATTGGCGGGGAATAGGTGTGCTGTGGGTGGGGGTGAGGATGGTGGTGGGGGTGAGGATGGTGGTGGGGGTGAGGATGGGGGTGGGGGTGAGGGTGGGGTTCGAGGATGGGGGTGAGGGTGAGGGTGGGGTTCGAGGATGGGGGTGAGGGTTGGGGTCTGATTTGGCATGCAGGTGGGGGGGAAGCAGTATTGAAGCTTCAACTTACCAGTATCCATTCCTCCGCCGACTCCTGCGAGGCCGTCAGGATGCAGGATGTTCAAGACTTCCTCCTCCCATGATGTGAATTGTGGGGGTTGAGGTGGGGGTCCTCCGCCAGTCTTCTGCACGGCGATGTTGTGCCTGGATACCATGGAACGCACCTTCCCCCGTAGGTCGTTCCATCGCTTCCTGATGTCTTCCCGATTTCTGGGGTGCTGTCCCACTGCGTTCACCCTGTCGACAATCCTCTGCCATAGCTCCGTCCTCCGGGCAATGCTGGTGTATTGTATCTGTGTGCCGAACAGCTGGGGCTCTACCCGAACGATTTCCTCCACCATGACCCTGAGTTCTTCGTCTGTGAAGCGGAGTTGTCTTTGGGGTGCCATGGGGTGGTGTGTATGATGTGTGGGGTGGAGTATGTGTATTTAAGTGAGTTGAGTGTGGTGGTGTGTGTTGTTTTGTGTGTGGATAGTGTGTGGGTGATGGTGTTGAGTGGCTGTGGCTGTTATTTTTTGGATGCTGGTGTCTCGCTCTTGCCTTCTTTACGAATTTTTTAGCGTAGGGGTTTGTGGGTGATGTGGGTGTGTGTTTTATATTGTATTGTGTGTGTGGGAGTGGTGTGTGTATGTGTATCAGGTGTGTGGGATTCAAATCGTCCAATGTGGCTGAGTTTTGTTCGTTTGTGTGTATTCTGACCGCGGCGGTGTGTCCCGCCAATGGAATACCGCGTTTGAATGACCGCCGCGTGGATTCGTGGGTCGTAATGGCATGGGCGTATTTCTGTTGGCGTGACGGTGGAGGTTTTGTCACCTCCACCTTTCCGCCGACCGCTGGTCTGGCGGTCTGTTGTGGCAGTCGGATTTTCGGAGGTTTGCCTTCTGCGGGTCAGAATGACCGTGGCGGGTTTCCGCGACCGCGGCGGGATTATGGAGGATTTCTGACCGGCGGTAGGCGCCTTTTACCGCCGAGGTCAGAATGACCACCATAGTGCTATATGATATAAGTGGTATAGTAGGAGCTTTGGATGTCTCCTAGTTCAGCCTAAGCTGCTCTGCTATAGCTACCTCTATCAGCCTAAGCTGCTAGAATACTACTAATCTACTAATATGGGATAACTGGACCCTGCAGAAGGTGTAAGTGCCATCAGGTACCCACTATAGGCCAGGCCAGCCTCCTACAACTGTTTGGTGGACTGTCTTGCAAACAGCAAAGAAACCTCACTCGTTAACCAGCTGTTGGCCAAACAGTATTAACTATGCACTGTTTGGCTGGCAGCCATGCAGATAATGATGAATCTCAACTGTTTAAATGGCCACTATCTAAATAACAGACAATATTTACTATTTGTATGGTGGCCATGAAATTATCAAAGAAACTTTATATGCACCTGGCCACTGGCTAAAAAACAAATATATATTCACCGGGTTGCCAGTGGCCATGCAAATAGTAACAGAACTTCGCTATTTACCGTCTTCTTATTAAATAGGAGAAATTGTATATGATTTGGTTGGTGGCTATGCAAATAGCAAAGAAACTTCACTATTTACCCAGCCACTGGCTAAATAGCCATGAATAATGTATCTAACAACCTTTTGAATACCAAAGAAACCTCATTATTTACTAGCTGCTGGAGATTATGCATTATTAGACTAGTGCCTCTAGAGATCTAAGATCACTACTTATCCATCTGTTGGAAAAATAGCATCAATGGGGCATGATTTGACCTTGCAATTAACAAAGACGCTTTACTATTTACCCTTGAGTTTGATGGCTTTCCCCTCAATCTACCCACTTTTCTCCCGTCTGAAAATTTCACTAAATCTGCTTGTTTTTCCCGAAGTCTTCTCACTTCCCCCTGTCTTCCCAGTTTCCCCCTCCACTCTGTTCAATTTCACTTTCTCTTGTACCTGCTTGCTTTTCCCCAGGCTGCCCTCTTTTCTCTCATCCTGCTTGTTTTCCCCCAGTCTGAAAACGCCTCGTCTTTCTGTTCCCATGCCTGGCGTTTTCATTCCTGTCTGCCCATTTCTCTGTTGAGTGTATCACATTGACCTGAGCCTGCCTGCTCCCGATCTCCCTCTGAGGCTGCCCAGACTCCCTCAAGTCTTTCCCACATTTTACCAGTTGTCCTAAACCACGGTATTTCCTTACTATTGCCCGTACTATTTGTTTTTATGATGCCATATCTGTGACATTTTGATATTTTTAGAGGTTTCACATGTTTGTATTCTTTATTGTACCCGACCCGATGCCCATGTTTAGTGGCATCCGGTAGGCCAGCGTAATTTATAGCACTTCTCTTTTACGTACCTGTGATTATTTTAGAAAGCAGTGCAGTTGATCAGCTAGTCGACATGCTCTGTGCTCTCTTACCCTTGCTCTAAATTATTCTGAACTTTCACTATTGGAAAGCTCCTTGTGACCGCCATTTTGTCTCCTTATCTTGGTTCCGATTAGGTCTGGCCTTTTAGGAGGTGGTCTAGTCGTTGAACCTGCTGCTTTTTTTGGCCCATTATGGAGGGCCTTGTGGCAGACGCGCAGCAGGTGCGCCAAAGGCAAGCCCATCTGCGCCAGTCCGCACCCGGCTGGGGCCAAAAAATGCCATCAAATTGGGCCCAGAAAGACTAGTTTATTCAGCACAACAACTTTTAGCACTTAAGAACTACACCGTGAGCAGCGGTCAGCATCCTGTAAAGCTTGATTTTCCTATTAAGGCCTGTAATATCTGACAATGGACCCCTCAGCTTAAATTTTAATTGCTTCTTAGTAAAGTTAAAGAATGAGTCAGTAAACTTTTATTAGCTAGTTGTTGCTCATTACCTCATCCCTAATTACATATTTTTTCACTGTTGAGTGACTACGCCCCTGAGTTTCTATTCTTATATGAAACTTGGCTGTGTGAGGAATCATCCCCTGATGTAGCCCTGGTCCTGCCCCAGGACTATTTAATACATTGATTAGATATACCTCATTCTAAGGGCGGGGGATTGCCATTATTCAGAAAAAGTTGATTAAGGGCCTGATTCCAACTTTGGAGGACGGTGTTAAACCGTCCCAAAAGTGACGGATATACCACCTACCGTATTACGAGTTCCATAGGATATAATGGACTCGTAATACGGTAGGTGGTATATCCGCCACTTTTGGGCCGGTTTAACACCGTCCTCCAAAGTTGGAATCAGGCCCTAAATGCCTTACTCAACCATTTTCCATACCTGACTGCGAAAGCTTTTCCTTTTCCTTAGCTATTAATGCCACTTTTACTCTTTCTGGAGTTCTGATATATCGCCCTCCTGACCCTTACGGGAAGTTCCTACAGGCCTGTGACGGGTCGGACCGTTCCGACCCACACTCAATTGCACCTAGTGCTGTCTCTGCTTCTATTGACCCGGAAGCAACCCAGAGGGCCGCCCTTCCTATTGGCTCTACGTGGTACCCGCGGGACGAGAGGGACATAAAAGGGGAGGTCCTGGAGCATCAGGCGGAACTTGTCCAGAGCGGAAACCTCCAGGAAGCGGCAGCGGACCCAAAGGATCGAAAGGACCAAGGAGGAGAGGAGTCTACGGTCGTCAGGAGTTCCTGGGGAGAGAACCCGACTGGAACCAAGAGCCCTCACGGTCCCAACCCGGGACAAAGATCGCCCGCCCCGGGAAGCATAAGCCTAGGACTTGCCACGCTTCAGGAGAAGCGTGGCTCAACCAGGTACGGAGCTAGGGACGGGTAGGGAGGGCGGGAAGTGGGAGGAGGAGGTGGTACACGGGGAAATAACACGAGCACGGGCACTGGGCGGGAGGTATATGGAAAGTGGGGGGAGAAGACAAACAAACGGGGAAGCACTGTGAGCACAAACTAGGGGATTGATCAGGGAAGAAACAGTGTCCGTCCCGGCAGGAAGGACCAAATAGAGGAATTAATAATACAGAGAAAAGACGACTCAAGAGCTTAAGAAGAAGGGAAAGAGGAGAGAGATACAGGAGAGAAAGAGGAAACGGTCAGAAGAAACACCCAAACAGACAGGTCTAAGAAAAGACAGAATACAGGAGAAGAAAGGAAAGACCAGAAACCAGGGCTAAAGGAGAGCCAGTAAGAAAAGAAGAGACAAGAGTGGAAGACAGGAAAAGGGAAAGAGAAAGTAGAGAATGAGAACCTAAAGTGAAAGAAAGAGAGAGAGGAAAGGAAAAGAAAACGTTTATGCAATCACTTACCGTGCCTATTCTTCTTCTGTCCCCCCCATGCTTCCTGAGAGGCCTATGGAGTGAAAAGAAAGAAGAAGATGAGATTAGCCCACCCAGACGGAGGAGACATCTGCAACCAACTACCTCAGACTTACTCATCAGAAAGTACTCTGTAAAACAACAATAAACCATACTTACCTATAGACACAATCATTCTGGTGTACGTGATATCGGTTAACCTTTGACAAGGCCTTACCGGAATTAGAGGCAGATCTAGCTTGCAGGAATTCCAATTTTACCATTCTGGGTGATTTCAATATTCGTGTTGATGAGCCAAGTAATATATCAGCCAAATCCTTACTCGCTGATCTAGCATCTCTAGACCTGACGTAGCTGATAATTGGTCCCACTCATATTAAAGGTCACGCAATTGATCTGGTTTTTAGTAACCTCCCTAACTTATCAGCTCAGATTCCTCTCCCCTTGGTCTGGTCTGATCATATCCTAATTTCACTTTTGCTCCCCTTTCCTTCTGCCCCTACACATGAACTGCCTAACAAGCTGACCTATCGTCAGTGGTCAAAATCGAACCACAGGGAATGGTTGGCCACCTTAGAACTCTCTTGCTCTACCTTTCCCATCTCTGACCCTTGTTCAGCAGAGAAATTCAATAAGTAGATTTCCTTCTCCCTGGACACTATACTACCGACCAAGACTGTTTTTAGAAGTACTGGTTGAAAGAAGTCACCATGGTTCACTCCCCAGCTGCAGCTGTTAAAAAAGAAGTGTAAGCAACTTGAAAGAAAGTGGAGGAGGAATTATGATGATGTCCCCGCACTCGAAAAGAGGAATGTGATCAGATCTTTCCAAGCAGAAATTAAATCTGCGCAGGCAGCCTTCAATACCCCCACTAACCAAGATTGTGGAATCATATGGTCTATCCTTAGTATCCTATGCTGATGACACTCAGATGGTCTTCTCTTTCTCTACCACTGAACAGGCTAATCTATCTTCTTATCTTCTGGATGTGACCAGGTGGATGGCTGACAGTAAACTCAAATTTAATGACGAGAAAACAGAGATAATGATGGTTGGGAATTTTTCTCTCCCTAAGTCCTCTGTACTGGAAGGATTAAAAGGTCTCCCTCCGCCCAAAGAGAATATAAAGAGCCTAGGTTTCTGGTTGGAGTCTCATCTCACTGTGGAATGCCACTCCAAAAAACTTGCAGCTACCTGTTTCAGCTTGTTAAGAACCATTAGGAAACTTTTTAGGGTTCTCCCATTTCTGGCCAAAAGACTCATCATTCAGGCCCTTGTATTGTCACGCTCAGACTGTGGACATGTTCTCTTCCTGAGTTCCCCCCACTATGTATTAAAGATATTGCAGGTTGTGCAGAATGCAGGTACCTGTTTCCTCATGAACATCCCCAGACATTTCTCTGCCAAATCACCGTTAGTTTCACTTCACTGGCTCCCCATAGAACAACGTATTAATTTGAAAGCCATGTGTACTGTACACAGACCTTTTCATAATAAGGGCCGACCTTTCTTAGGCGAACCGAAACATTCTACATCCCTCAGAGGTTGCCTAGATCATCTTCCGCTTCTCTATTTAACACATCTCATTTTAAGAAAGCAATATGTGGAGGCAGATGCTTTGCCTTCAAAGCGTCCAATATCTGGAATTCTCTCCTTCTGGACCTCCGTCAAGACAACTCAGAACCCTCTTTTTGTAGGAAATTGAATATGTTATTATTATCTGTTTCTGTTCTTCCTAGTTTAGTGGTCCTGCATTAGCATTGGGAAGCCTTTTGGTAGCTATGTGCTCTATAAGTTCAATAAACTAAACTAAACTAAACAAGTCAGACAGGTTCCCCTTAGTCTGTCCGCTTTCTCCCAACCTTCGTGTTGTTCACCGAGTAGGCCCTCTTTCAAACTAATCTACTTGTTTTCCAATGGGATTTGCATGATTTTCCCTCTTGCAGACTGATTTTCTTGTCTGTCTCTGATCCACTGTATACACACTCTCCAAGAGGGTACAAAGGTCCAGAAATCCCCTTTTTTTAATTCTTCAGTGGGACCCAATGGGTTGTAAAAAACTGCTCTCACCCACTCTTTAGATGCAGGCTTCATCATAGGGCACGCTACTATGCCCAGGTGCAGCCCAACATCCTCAGCGGAGTGTTTTTCCTTTGATGTTTTAAGGTCCTATCTCCTCTGTGTTTGGAATCTGCTACAGAAGTTGAAATATTAAAACTGTCTTGGTGGGTACCCACTCTAATCTTTATTATAAGGTCCCCTAGACAGGATTAAAAATGCAATGTCACATGGGACGCTTCTCAGGATATTTATGTCCTGACTTTTGCCTCCCCCTCCCCTATGTCGTAGGTGCAGTACTCACCGTTGTCTTCGGCGCCTACGTTGCTGGTGATCGTAGAGGAGCAGGGAGACAAGCGCAGGCAGTATTTGTAGTTCGGGCTCCATGGTGGCCTCCTTCCTCATGGAGTGTGTTAAGGTGAGCATTTTCCCATTGAAATGGCTGTTTCCGCCGTGTTTTTATCCACGGTGAATCCGCCCCGGAAAAGGTGGCGGATTGGCGGGTTGTGATACTGTGGGCGGTACATTGTCTCCCGCCTGTCTGGTGGAGTGTTAAAGTGGCTGTCTATGTTGGGGGTTCGCCACGGTCATAATTCCCTTTTTTTTCCGCCGGCCTGTTTGCGGTACTACCGCAGCTTTAACACCGTCCGCCAGGGTTGTAATGACCACCATAATGCTTATTGTCCACAGTTTGACCCCTTTTCCCTTAATCTGCCTCTTTCTCCTAGTTTGACAAATTTCCTGCTATCCAGCCCGCTATCTCCCAGTCTGCCTGCTTCACATTCAGTTTGCTTTTCCCGCCTCTCCAGATCTGGCCACTTCCCTGTCGTCTGCCTATGGCCTTCCCTAGTCTGCCCATACTGCCCACATGTTAGCACACATTACCCTGTCCGCCTGTTCCCCAGAGTCTTTCTGCTTTTCAATTAGCTTGCCAGCTTCAGTCTTCCCTCTCTCCCCAGTCTATCAGCTGACCATTGGAGTATTCTTTTTAACCCAATCTCTCTGCTCTCATCCGAGCATTCCTTTTCCACTTCCGATCACCCACTTCGTCGTCCAGATTTTCTATTGTCTTCAGATTTACCTGGTCTCCCTCAGTCTCTCTGCTCTCTCGCCTGTCTGTTCCTTCTCCTCACATCTATCAACTTACTCCAGCCTTTCTGCACTCTCTCCTGTCCATCCACTCTTCCCACTCGCCCTTCACTTTCATCATCTATCTGCACTCCCAGCTACGCTCCACTCTGTAAACCAATTTTTCAGCTCCCTTAGCTCTATTTTCCACCTAACCTAATAATTCTACCCAGTCGCTCTTCTCTGCTCGGTCTGATGGCTTTCACACCCAGTTTGTCTGCTTTTGTGGCTTGAGCTTGCCTGCTCTTCCCCCAGTCTTTCCTAATTGTACTTCAGTCTGTCCACTCTCCCCCCAAGTACATCTGCTTATCACCAAACTATTAGCTCTCTTTGCCAAAGTCTCTGTTTTTCCCCATTCCCAACACCCCACAATCTGCCCTTCTCACTACTAGTCTGTTATATCTCTATAAATCTATTTTATTGGCCCAGTTTGCTCTTCCTTCCACCCTCACTGCTCTCCCCATCTCTCTAAAGTCTGTACCCTTCCCCTCTCACTCTATCCACTCACACTATCAGCTATTCACTCTCTCCGTCTGCCCTCTTTCCCTTCTAGTCACTCCACTCTTGAAGCCAGTCTCTCTGCTCTTTCCAAAATGCCTTCACTTTTACCCCAAACTCTCTGCTGTCCCCATTCTTTCCACTTTTACCCACAATCTATGAGCTCCCTCCCAGAGACCGACCTTCCCCGTCTCAGCACTCCAGCTCTCCCTCCCATTTCTCCTCTCTCGCTTGCAGTGTCTCCTACACTCAGCCTATTTACTATCCCAGGAATATCTGTTCTCCCTACCATTCTATCCACACTCCCCCAGTCTCTCTGCATTCCTCAGTCTGTTTGCTTTCCCCACCAGCCTCTCTATCAAATAGTTTGCTCTCCACACCTGTCTCCACACATTCAATGCCTTCCCCTCACTCTCCCAGGATATGTCCACTCTCCTCGGAGGGTGTTGGCTCCTCCTGTCAGTCGCTCTGCTCTCTTACAGTCTCTCTACACTGTCCTCACAAGTTTTTCACTCTCCACACACTCTCTGCTCATCCCAGTGTTGTCCTGTCAACATTTGAGGCTCTTACCCCATCTCTATGCTCTTTCCCGCACTGTCTGTTCTGCTTCCATGTCTTGTAAGTCTCACTGCCTCTCTTCTTTCCTTCCAAGTTTGTCTGTTCTCCCAGCCAACCCAACTGCTCTTTCCAATATATGTGATCTGTCCCTATCTCAGCGCTTTCCAATTGAGTCTATCTGCTTTTCCAATGTCTCTGCTCTCCCTCTAGACTGTCCTCTCTCCCACTAAATTGTCACACTCTTTCAGTCTCTTAGTTGTCTTCCTGATTGTCTGTTCTTTTTCCCAGTCTTATCAATCTCTGCATCTCTGCCTCACAGTCTGTCAGCTCTGTCCTCCCTTTCCTTCACTTTCCAGCTCTCCCTATAGTCTCCTTTCTCCCTTTCGCAGTCTAACCTCTTTCCACCAGCCTCTCTGCTCTCCCTGGCAATGTTTCCAGTCTATTTTTGTCTATCTTCACTCCATGAAGATTGTCCTTTGTTCCCAAGAGCTTCTCTAGTTTCCCAAGTCAGTCTATCTTCACCGCCAGTCTCTCCACGCTCCCCAGTAATTCCACTCTCCCCCACTATTTACACTCTCCCTTCCAGCCTCTCCGCTCTCCTCAGGTTGTCTGCTCTCCCTCTCCGACCCTATTCATTCTTCTCAGTCTGCTCCCCATCCCAAACTGCCCACTGCCTTCACCCTCCTAAACTAGCTCCGGTTTCATTGTTGTCTGCCCTCTCTCTTAGTCTGTCCACTCTCCCTCCTTGTTTGTCCGGTCTCGCCACCAATCTCTCCATTCTCACCCCAATCTGTCTGGTTTCACTTCCAAGTCTTTTCACTTTCTAAGCCATATTATTTTCTGCACTTCCCCGCTTTTCCTTCCAGTCTCCCAGCTCAACCTGAGTCTCCTATTCTGCCTGAAAGTGCCTACTATTCCCTTGTCTCTTTGCTCTCTTCTTTAGTAAGACCACTCTCACAAATCTCTCCCTGACCCCAAATCTCTCTTAATTTCCCCAAGAATGGCTATCTCTCCGCCCCCATCTTACCACTCTGCTTAAAAATGTCCATTCTTCTCCACTCTCTATATTCTCCATCTATCTGTTCATCCCCCAGCATGTTCTTTTCCTCCTCCTCCTCATCTACCTTCTTTCCCCTGGTTGCCCTTCTCTTGTCTCAAACCGTCTGCTCCCCTTTCCAATCTCTTCATTATTCACAGCCCTTCCACTGTCCCTCCTCATCTGTCCCCTCTCTCTTCCAATTTCCGCTCTCCTGCCAGTCTCTCTGTTCTTCCTAGATCTCCACTCTCACATCCATTTTGTCTGCTTTTATTCCCGGTCTGACTGCTCCCTCCAGGCTGCTCTCTCCCACTTTAACATTCATGCTCTCTTCTCAGTCTTTTTCCTATTTCCTTTAGTTTGCCCATCTCTCTAATCTATCTAATCTATCCTGTGTCCCTGTGACTCCTTTGCCCTTGTCAGTCTCTCTATTCTCCCACTTGTCTCTCCACTCTTCATCCAGACTCCTCACTTTCCTCATCACTCTTCTCTCCCCTGAGATTATCTGACCTTCCAGTCCCTTTACTCTCCATAGTCCATCCTTTCTCTCTTTTGGTATGTTCCCTCTCCCTTGACTTGAACTCTGTCCCCCAGTTGTTCTTTTCTCTCTTCCAGTCTTTCTATACTCCCGTAGTATCTGAGCTATTCCCCCAGTCCCTCCCTCCCCATCTCTTTGTGCTCACCAGACTATCCCCTCTATCCCATTCACTTCTCTCTCCCCTGTCTCCCAGATTTTCCACCCAGTATGTCATCTTTCCTTCCTATTCTGCCAGCTTTCACTCTGAGTGTCTGCCCCAGCTTGCCCTCTCCTGCCTCAGCTTGCCCTCTCTTCCCCCAGTCTTGTTGCTTCTAGTTGTCCTCTCGCCCTAGGCTATATACACTCAACACCAGTCTTCTGCATTTCCCATCTCCATAAACTTCATTAGATTATCTGCTCCCCTTTACTTCCTCACTTTCCCCAGTCTGCCCTCTCTCTGTCCAGTCCTTGCCTTCTTTCGACTCTGCTGACATACATTCACCTTTCCCTTCTTTCCCCCAATCTCTCCGATTGCTCCTCCAGAGCGTCGTTCCACCAGTTGTCACTCTGCTTTGTCCCAGCCTTTCTTCTGTCCTCAACAGTCTCCCAGAACTCCCAGTGTCTCTGTCTCTGCTGGATTGTCCCCTCAATCAAACAAACAAATTTAATAAGCGCACTACTCACCTGGTAGGGTCTCAAGGCACTGGGTGGGGGGTACTCCTCGAAAAGCCATGTTTTAAGGTGCTTTCTGAAAGTTAGGAGGTCCTGGGTCTTGTGTAGGTTGTTGGGGAGGGAGTTCCAGGTTTTGGGGCAAAGGTGGGAGAAGGACCTGCCACCGGAGGTGGTGCATTGGATGCGGGGGACTGTAGCGAGGGCGAGGTCGGCGGACCAGAGCTGTCGAGTTGGTTTGTGGAAGTTGATTCGTTCGTTGAGGTAGGCCGGTCCGGTGTCGTGGAGGGCTTTGTGAGTGTGGACAAGGATCCTTTTGTTGATGGGCAGCCAGTGTAGAGATCTGAGGTGGACTGAGATGTGTTCGTGGCGAGGGAGGTTGAGGATGAGATGTGCAGCTGAGTTCTGGATTCGCTGGAGTTTTCTCTGAAGCTTGGCTGTGGTCCCTGCATAGAGGGAGTTCCCGTAGTCCAGTCTGCTGCTTTTGAG